>NC_064626.1:254932402-255249820 GCF_023864275.1 Schistocerca cancellata
AGTGAAGAGGGGCAGCAGCCTTTTCGGTAGTTGTAGGGGCAACAGTCTGGATGATTGACTGATCTGGCCTTGTAACATCAACCAAAACGACCTCGCTGTGCTGGTACTGCGAACTGCTGAAATTTTTCCCGAGGGCATGCTGCTTTGCTGAGTGGTTAAACGATGATGGCGTCCTCTTGGGTAAAATATTCCGGAGGTAAAATAAGCCCCCTCTCGGATCTCCAGGCGGGGACTACTCAGGAGGACGTCGTTATCAGGAGAAACAAAACTGGCGTTCTACGGATCGGAACGTGGAATGTCAGATCTCTTAATCGGGCAGGTAGGTTAGGAAATTTAAAAAGGGAAATGGGTAGATTAAAGTTAGATATAGTATGGAATTAGCGAAGTTCGATGGCAGGAGGAACAAGACTTCTGACCAGGTGAATACAGAGTTGTAAATACAATGTCCAATAACTGTAGTGAAAGAGCAGGGTCTGGAACCGCACGACCACTACGGTCGCAGGTTCGAATCCTGCTTCGGGCATGGATGTCTTTGATGTCCTTAGGTTAGTTAGGGTTAAGTAGTTCTAAGTTCTAGGGGACTGATGACCTCAGATGTTAAGTCTCATAGTGATCAGAGCCATTTCAACCATTTGTTTATATGCCAACTAGCTGCGCAGAAGAGGAAGCGATTGAAGAAATGTACTATGCGATAAAATAAATTATTCAGATAGTTAATGGAGACAAAAATTTAAAAGAGGAAGCATTCTGGTTGAATTTTGCATAGAGCATAAATTAATAAGGCTAACATTTGGTTTAAGAATAATGAAAGAAGGTTATACACCTGGAAGAGACCTGAGATACTGGAAAGTTTCAGATAGATTTTGTAATGGTAAGAGAGAGAGGAACCAGGTTTTAAATTGTAAGACATTTCTAGTGGCAGATGTGGGCTCAGACCACAATTTATTGGATATGAATTGTAGATTAAAACTGAAGAAATAGGAGAAAGGTAGGAACTTAAGGAGACGGGACTTGCATAAAGTGAAACAACGAGAGGTTTTGTTGAGTTTCAGAGGAACCATTAGGGAACGGTTCACAAGAACAGGGGAAAGAAATACAATACAAGAAGACTGGGTAGCTTTGACAGATGAAATAGTGAAGGCACAAGACGATCAAGTCGGTAAAAAGACGAGGTCTAGTAGAAATCGTAGGATGACGGAAGAGATATTGAATTTAAGTGATGAAAACAGAAAATATAAAAACGCAGTAATTGAAGCAGGCGAAATGGAATACAAACGTCTCAAGAATATGATCAACACAAAGAGCAAAATGGCGAAGCAGATAGAGGAGAGATATAAGGATGTAGATTAATATATCGCTAGGGGTAAGAGAAATACTGCCTACAGGAAAATTAAAGAGATTTTTGGAGAAAAGAGAACCACCAGTATGAATATCAATAGCTCAGATGGGAAACCAATACTAAGCTAAGAAGGGAAAGCAAGAAGGTGGAAGGAATATGTAGAGGGTCTATAAAAGTTCGATGTAATTAAGGGCAATGTTATGGAGATGGAAGATGATGTAATTGAAGATGAAACGGGAGAAACGATACTGCGTGAAGAATTTGACAGACCACTGAAAGACTTAAGTCGAAACAAGGTCCCAGGAGTAGACAACATTCCATTAGAACTACTGATAGCCTTGGGAGAGTCAGCCATGATAAAACTCTTCCATCTGGTGAGCAAGACGTATGAGGCAGGCGAAATACCTTCAGACTTCAAGAAGAATATAATAATCCCAATCTCAAAGAAAGCTGGTGTCGATGGATGTCCACCGAACTATCAGTTTAATCAGCCACAGCTGCAAAATACTAACACGAGTTCTTTACAAACGTATGGAAAAACTGGTAGAAGCGACCTCGGGGAAGATCAGTTTGGATTCCGTAGAAATGTTGGAACACGCGAGGCAGTACTGGCCCTACTACTTATCTTAGAACATAGGTTAAGAAAAGGCAAACCTACGTTTATAACATTTGTAAACGGAGAGAAAGATTTGGTAATGTTGACTGGAATACTCTGTTTCAAATTCTGAAGATGGCAGGTGTAAAATACAGGGAGTGAAAGGCTTCTTACAATATGTATAGAAACCAAATGGAAGTTATAAGAGTAGATGGGTAGAAAGGAAACAAAAGAAAACTTAGGAGTAGGAATTAAAATCCATGGAGAAGAAATAAGAACTTCGAGGTTGGCCGACGGCATTGTAATTCTGTCAGAGACAAAAAAGGGCCTGGAAGAGCAGTTGAACAGAATGGACAGTGTCTTGAAAGGAGGATATTAGATGAACATTAGTAAAAGCAAAACGAGTATAATGGAATGTAGTCGAATTAAATCAGGTGATGTGAGGTAATTAGATTACTAAATGAGTAAATGGGGTTTGCTATTTGGGGAGCAAAATAACTAATGATGGTCGCAGTAGAGAGGATATAAAATGTAGACTGGCTATTGCAGGAAAAGCATTTCTGCAGAAGAGATATTTGTTAACATCGAGTATAGATTTATGTGTTAGGATGTCTGTTCTGAAAGTGTTTGTATCGGGTGTAGTCATGTATGGAAGTTAAACATGGACGTTAAACAGTTTAGACAAGTAAAGAATAGAAGCTTTGAAATGTGGTACTACAGAAGAATGCTGAAGATTCGATGAGATCGTGTAACTAATAAGGAGGTACTGAATACACTCCTGGAAATGGAAAAAAGAACACATTGACACCGGTGTGTCAGACCCACCATACTTGCTCCGGACACTGCGAGAGGGCTGTACAAGCAATGATCACACGCACGGCACAGCGGACACACCAGGAACCGCGGTGTTGGCCGTCGAATGGCGCTAGCTGCGCAGCATTTGTGCACCGCCGCCGTCAGTGTCAGCCAGTTTGCCGTGGCATACGGAGCTCCATCGCAGTCTTTAACACTGATAGCATGCCGCGACAGCGTGGACGTCAACCGTATGTGCAGTTGACGGACTTTGAGCGAGGGCGTATAGTGGGCATGCGGGAGGCCGGGTGGACGTACCGCCGAATTGCTCAACACGTGGGACGTGAGGTCTCCACAGTACATCGATGTTGTCGCCAGTGGTCGGCGGAAGGTGCACGTGCCCGTCGACCTGGGACCGGACCGCAGCGACGCACGGATGCACGCCAAGACTGTAGGATCCTACGCAGTGCCGTAGGGGACCGCACCGCCACTTCCCAGCAAATTTGGGACACTGTTGCTCCTGGGGTATCGGCGAGGACCATTCGCAACCGTCTCCATGAAGCTGGGCTACGGTCCCGCACACCGTTAGGCCGTCTTCCGCTCACGCCCCAACATCGTGCAGCCCGCCTCCAGTGGTGTCGCGACAGGCGTGAATGGAGGGACGAATGGAGACGTGTCGTCTTCAGCGATGAGAGTCGCTTCTGCCTTGGTGCCAATGATGGTCGTATGCGTGTTTGGCGCCGTGCAGGTGAGCGCCACAATCAGGACTGCATACGACCGAGGCACACAGGGCCAACACCCGGCATCATGATGTGGGGAGCGATCTCCTACACTGGCCGTACACCACTGGTGATCGTCGAGGGGACACTGAATAGTGCACGGTACATCCAAACCGTCATCGAACCCATCGTTCTACCATTCCTAGACCGGCAAGGGAACTTCTGTTCCAACAGGACAATGCACGTCCGCATGTATCCCGTGCCACCCAACGTGCTCTAGAAGGTGTAAGTCAACTACCCTGGCCAGCAAGATCTCCGGATCTGTCCCCCATTGAGCATGTTTGGGACTGGATGAAGCGTCGTCTCACGCGGTCTGCACGTCCAGCACGAACGCTGGTCCAACTGAGGCGCCAGGTGGAAATGGCATGGCAAGCCGTTCCACAGGACTACATCCAGCATCTCCACGATCGTCTCCATGGGAGAATAGCAGCCTGTATTGCTGCGAAAGGTGGATATACACTGTACTAGTGCCGACATTGTGCATGCTCTGTTGCCTGTGTCTATGTGCCTGTGGTTCTGTCAGTGTGATCATGTGATGTATCTGACCCCAGGAATGTGTCAATAAAGTTTCCCCTTCCTGGGACAATGAATTCACGGTGTTCTTATTTCAATTTCCAGGAGTGTAGAATTGGGGATAAGAGGAATTTGTGGCACAGCTTGAGTAGCAGAACGGATCGGTTGGTAGGACACGTTCTGTGGCATGAAGTAATCACCAGTTTAATACTGGAGGGAAGTATGGAGGGTACAGATCGAAGAGGGAGACCAAGGCATGAATCGCTAAACAGATACAGAAGGGTGTAGGCTACAGTAGTTACTAAGAGATGAAGAAGCTTGCACAGGATAGAGTAGCTTGTAAAGCTGCATCAAACCAATCTCTGAACTGAAGACCACAACGCAACTAATAATTAACGAGGAGATATTGAATGGATTGGAGGAGAGACGCATCTAGATAACTGGAAGCAGCGAGACTTGCTAGCAGACATCAATAAATTGTCGATTTGGTAATGGAAGGAACTGTGTAAGTGTGTGTGTGTGTGTGTGTGTGTGTGTGTGTGTGTATGTGTGTGTTTGTGCGTGCATGTGTCCATCGAGGGACACCTAGGGCTGATGAAAGTAAATTAGTTATCTTATTCAGAAGGATGGATGTTGAACTCTGAATATGATGATTTCAGATGGGTTCAGACACACTTGCCTATTGGAGGTGAACTACTAAATTTAATTATCTCTAGAGGAATGTTTTCTGATCCAGTGTAGTAAATGTAGGACCTCGTTTTATTTTCGGTTTGCTGATCGAGTTGGCATCCAGTTCTATTCAGGAAACTGACGAACATTAAGAAAGAAAGTCGCCTGAATCAACAGAACTTCTTTGGAAACGCGGGGAAATTTTACCCGCAGAGTTCCGGAAATTCATGACTGACAGGAAAGTGATGTTCTCAGCTTTCTTCGACGTTCCTGTTGAATAGTGTATTGTATCGAATGTTTCTTATAACCCTCCGTAGAAACTCCTGAGTTTCTGTTGCCACAACTCGTTCCTTATTTTTCTATCTAGCATTTGCGATTGAGGTGTAAGAAAGGTTTATTCCTCATTCTGGACTTGGGTCTTAGAGATAGGGTAAGGGGTTTCCCATTTCGCATCTATCTAAATTAAAATTTTGGTTTTTTTTTTCACATTAGACTAGTCGTGCCTATTCGTATACACACTTAGCTACCAATTTGACTAACTTTCAAAATATAGTCCAGTGCAGTTCATTTTTTTTTTTTTTTTTTTTGTATTTTTGCGACTGCTGTACCCAAGGGGCACTGCGACCTCCTGCCGTACATCTGTGTCTGCAAGACTGACTGCTCTGTAGACGTAAGCAGCGTAACCACAACAAGAGGAAGCCTCGGATGATGGCACAAAGGACCTCAATGAAGTCATTCCTTCACTTGAGGTGTTGACTTCATCAAACGATATTTCGCAGTGCCATGAACAACAGGACGACGTTATTGACAACTTTGGACATTGCTGCCACACTCTGAGGTTGCAATCCAACGATGTCATTGGAGTAGGGTTGAAACTCCCAGGTGGTGATAGCAGTATCAATAACGTCGTTCTGTCTGCGTACAGCCGCAAGACAACTTTAACTGACTGAATTTTATTTTACAGGGACTTCAACAACCCAGGGTGTACAAACTGCATGTGTCGTCCGAGGTCCGCAACCGTTATGCTAAAACGCTGATTACCAGCAGGATTGGCAACCCTGCAAATCAAGCACAAGAAGTATCTTTCGACGCTGTGCTGCCTGAGAACGCCTTTATCTCCCGCTTCGTTATGTGAGTACACAGAGACCTGGGCAAGTAGTAGCAACAGAGTGCTGTGTGTAACTTCGTCACTACACATTTTCTCTACTTTGAGACCAATAAGCAGTTTCGAGATATGGACCAGATTTATTCACAGTAATAATAAAGTGCATTATTATTTTGCTCACTTAATAAGTTTTGAAGTAGCAATGTGTAGACACTGGATGGCGCATTAAGCAGGTCTGAGCTGATTCATTCTGCAAATCGAAGAAATACAATTGCAAATATCTGAAGAAATTCCAGAAATAACGCGCCTGGTGGCTCTTCGGAGAGAAATTTTGTGTGATGTTTCGGATAATTCAATTCACATCGACCAAAATAGTTTGCAGTGCAGTTTATTTTCTATGAGATGTTGCTACAAAAGGTTGTTGGGCGTGATGATAGTTGCTACTGTATTTACGATGTAATTCTTTCCATCTATCACTGTAATTATGGAAAGAAGTGAAAATCACCTGATATCAAATCAAGGCCTTGAGGAGTATGCTGAAATTGCTTGCAGCCACATTTCAAGGTCTCTGAGCGTCGTATTGAGTGACCACACTGATTTAGGCTTTCCACAATTTACCTAACACATTTTTGAAGAGGAAACACTTGATTTCGTTGTCACCCTTGTTATTCCCACATTACATCTATAGTATTTACTTTCATTATTTACGTGTTTAACCTGATCTGATTAGGGTCATCAGGCTCTTTTACATCGGACAAGTGTTTCACTCATACTGTACATGCTTTACATCATAGTTACCAAAAAATAACGATCTTAATATGACAACTACTATTAAAATGATTTGAATGTTTGCAGTGGCAGTTTAAGTAGTACTGACTATGAACTAATAAAGTTAATACTGGCAGTGCTTGTACTTCTGCACTATTAGTGATAAGAGTAATAATAAAAATAATGACAATAATAACAATAATGATAGCGGAAGATATAAAAACCATTTATAAATGAACGAAATAGGCCGGCCGGTGTGGCCGTGCGGTTAAAGGCGCTTCAGTCTGGAACCGCGTGACCGCTACGGTCGTAGGTTCCAATCCTGCCTCGGGCATGGATGTGTGTGATGTCCTTAGATCAGTTAGGTTTAAGTAGTTCTAAGTTCTAGGGGACTGATGACCAGAGATGTTAAGTCCCATAGTGCTCAGAGCCGTTTGAACCATTTGAACGAAATAGACGCTTTATGATATGGTGAAGTCTGAGGAAAGGAAATTTAAGGAGACTGCATCGGCTGCAAATACTTGGGATGCGAGGAAGATTTGTTTGGAAGGAGAGATGTACAAGGGTAACGAGTGCGTACAGAGACAATGTAATCCTTAAAGTCGCTTTCGTAGATACGCCATTAAGTCTCTTCTCGTAGTCTCATCATTGATGACACTCTAAACCCTACCCTTCCTTCCTTTCTTGCGTCACAAGTACTGTATCCTGTACGACACAAGTAGCCATTACAAAGATACTGCTCAGCTACTTCTGACAAATTCAAAAAAATTCCGTCACAGTTCTGTCACTCTTAAAACTTTTTCTACTGCACTCATATAGTTGGCGACCAAATCCGACTGAAATTTGCTGTTGTTTACCTTCTCTAGTGTTATAAATATTTGACAAATAACAAATGTGGGAAATGGTATTACTGATTTCCACAGCTGCGATGGATAAAAAAATCCACTGCAGGTATGGTGCATTTTATATGACTCAGTAATTTCCATTACATGCCTCATTACAACTGATACGCCTGTAGATTTCTGGCGTTCCATTACTAAGAATAAGCAAGGTACGAAAAACTCAGCTCGTATATTACAGGAATAGGTATATTGTCGGAAAGACATATGTGATATTTAATGTTCGGATGTTAATTTATTATGTCAAAATTATAATTCGAACAGTCCGCGGGTATACTGCCGGTCCATAGTGTCCAGCAGACACAATATTTCTGCGATGAGACATGTCGCCAACGTCAGGTGCACTGACGAACTGAGCCCCTGATTTCACGCTCTCACTAGGTCACGGACTGGTCATAGAGTCCAGCGTCAAAGGAAGCTAAGCAGCTTAGCTGTTGTTCTTCCGTTGGCCTCTCTGGTGGTAGTGTTGCCTCTCTGTGGAATGGTCATCATGCTACTTCCGTAGATTTTGGAAACAGGCTACTGCTGCGAGGTCCTCAGTGGCAGGCTGTCGTCTGACGGAGAGCCGCTCCTCCTTCACCCATTTCTCCGTGACTTGGTAGACATGCTACTAGTTGCGCGGGGGGAGGGGGAGTCGAGATGGGGTGGGCGTTAATCAGTCGCAGCTCCTTCCGGTACATCACCTCGTGCAACAGGCCACGGGGATTGTGGAGGTCGCACGGGTGATGAGGAAGCGAAGGCTTGGGGATGTCTGTTGGCGCGAAGGGATAAGGGTTGTCCCATTGTGGGTACGACCCATCCCTTATGGACGCCGCAGTCTTCTTGAGGAAGAGCTGCACTTTGCGCTCATCTGGGAGCGGCAGCTCCTGCATTTCTGCAGGGGGTGAGGCGATGGCCATCTGTGTGGCGGTGTCCACCCCCACCGGATGCCTCACAGGGGTGGCAGGGGCGGAGACAGGCGCCTTCTTCTTGAGATCCTGGTCTCCTCACGCAGCTGCTGGAGCAGGTGGTGGACAACTGCTAGCTCGTTCTTGAGTGCAGCTCTTTCGGCTGCAAATGCGGCGTGGAAGCCGGCCACGGCGTCATCAGTGGCGGTTTCGATGTGGCGCGGCTCGCACCCCTCGCCAGAGCGGGGGGCCGCGCGACTGTCGTGGCGCTAGACATCGCAGCAGGGCGTGTCGCGGCGTGCTGGCGGCGGAACCCTTTTAGGTAGCCGCAGCTACACGACTTTGTGGCGTGTGAGCCGCCACAGTTCGCGCATCTGCAAGCCACTTCTCATGGCTAGTTTCAACTACGAGTATCGAGCACCGCCGCGCACTTCAAGCACGCGACGGCGTTCTTGCAAACATTCGCAGTGTGCTCCACTTTCTGGCACTTTTAGCACTGCACCTTCTTCTGTGTACTCTTCGTATGCCATTTGCTGCCGCGGATGCTCCCCATTGCGTCGATGAGTAGCACCAGTACGGCCGCCAGCTTGCTTCCCTTGTGACCAGCCACATCTAACGGCTAGTGGCGTAGGCGAGGGATTGTAACGAAGTGTATGTGTGCGTGCGTCCGCGCTGAGTTCCTGAGGGCGGCCGCCTGTCTTAAATCCCCTCCTCCTGCGAGGCGTTTTCTCCGCGGTCCACGCCCGCCAAGAAATTGACACCTCAACGTCCCGTACCGCCAAGACTTTATGGACTCCCTAAAGTCCACAAAGAAGGGGTGCCGTTACTCCCAATTGTCAGCAACATTAGGCACCTACATATTTGCTGGCCAAATACCTGGCAGAATTACTAAGCCATTATGTGGGTAAATGCCCTTATCACGTTTGTAATTCTGTGGATCTTGTAAAACGTCTCGACAACTTCAAGTTAAAAGATTCAGATATCCTGGTGAGTTTTGACGTTGTAACATTGCTCACCAGTGTGCCTCTTCGAGAGTCAGCTGTGCTTATTGCACAGAAATTTGACGAGAAGACGACCAACTTTCTCAGGCACGTCCTGACCTCCATGTATTTTCTTTTTAATGGAGAATACTGTGAACAAACAGGAGGAGTCGCAATGGGGAGCCCATTCTCACCTGTGGCCGCAAATTTCTATATGGAGTACTTCGAGGAGGAAGCTTCGGCGTCATCCAAATGGAAACCTGCTTGTTTTCCCCGTTATGTGGATGAAACGTTCATGATCTGGCCCCTTGGAAGGGACAAGCTCCTAGACTTCCATATGCACCTGAACTCCACACATCCGAACATCAAATTCACTTTAGAGACCAAAGCAGAAAGAAGATTACCATTCCTGGACGTCATGGTCAAAAGAAGAGCGGATGACACCCTGGGCCACGGGGTATAAAATAAAGGAAGAAAACGCACACAGACCTGTACTTGTATACACATAGCTGCCACCACCTTTCGCAGAGGAATGGGGTGTTAAAAACACCGGTGCACAGGGTGCGCACCATCTCTGATGCAGAGAGTCTGCCCATGAGCTGTAACACCCCAAAACTGTATTCCGGAAAAACGGGTACTCGAAATGGCAGATAAGACGCGCTGTCCACCCGACCTCTACAGTACAGCGTACGGAGACGAAAGAAGTCACGGAGGAAGAGACAGCCTATGTACTCTATACTGGCGCACTATCGGGGAAAATAGGACGAATATTGAGGAAACACCTATGTCTTTTGCCAACCAAGAAAACACGAGCATTATTGGGAAGTGTCAAAGACGATCACAGTTTGCGTAAGGCCGGAATATACCAGATTCTGTGTCGGTGTGGGAAGACTTATACTGGACAGACAGTGCGCATCATCGAAGGTCGTTGCCGAGAACAACAGAGGCACACTCGACTTAGATACCCCAACAAGTTGGCGGTCGCAGAGCACTGTTTGTCCGAAAATCACGAAATGCACTACCAACATACCACGGTCTTGGCACAGACATCTAAGTACTGGGACAGCGTCGTTAGAGAGACTATCGAAATTGGTACCAGGGACGGACTAATCAACCGAGATTGCGGCTATAACTTCAGCAAGGCATGACAGTCAGCATGGAGTCTTATTAAAAAGATGCTCAGTGTCCGTTGGACACCATGGACCGACAGCACACCCGTGGACTCTTCGAGCAAGAAATACCGTGGGAGAAACTGGAGAATCACAACATTATAACTGATAAATATTTAAATTATAGGTTTGTGCACGTTAAATAGTATATTAAGATATGAAAGCAATTTACAAGTAATTTCTTCATGATCTATAAACACTAGTTTCGTGCACACTAAATATCATAAAAATCGTACAAAACATGTAAATAAAATATGTGTGTGTCTTTCCGCCACATTGCAAACGAGACTGAATTAAACCGTCTTGTGCATGTCTTTTTGCATGTCGACAACGACTACGTAGGCTGCCCAACTTATGCAGAATCGGCGTTGAAGACAGGGATAATTTGGACCAGGATTGGTTAGATGTCGCATGGAAGAGAGAAGGAGGCGATAAGGAAACGAGTATGGGAAATGGGCATTTATTTATGGGGGAGGGGTGGTTTGGGACATAAGCTAGCATGGACAGACAACAGCGCATCCTGCATCTCGTTATCTGTTGGTACCCTGATCAACGTAGACATGTCTGGAGAGAACCCAGCAATATAGAACGATTCCAACACTCTGTCTGACATGTGCAACAACGTTGTAGACAAGTGATGTTCTGTAGTGGCATTGCATGAGGTCACCGTACGCCTCTCGTTGTTGTTGAGAGCAACCGCACTGCTCTACGGTACAGGGACGAGACTCTCTGCAACCAGCAGCGCGATCGTATCGCCAACAATTGTGGTGACAGTTTCATCTTGAGGGGTGATCACTCGCGTGGGCGTCGTGCTGTACTCGTGAACTCGTTGCTCCAGCATGTGGGATCACCAGAACGGAGTAGCCAGCCTGCTCCCCGAACGCGAATCCAGTCGAACATCTGCAGGCTCGATTGAAACGAGCTGTTTTTGCATGTCGACAACGACCACGTAGGCTGCCCAACTTATGCAGAATCGGCGTTGAAGACAGGGATAATTTGGACCAGGATTGGTTAGATGTCGCATCGATGGTATGCCACGACGGATTCAAGCCTGCGCTCGAGTAAGAGGACATTTCAATACGTGTTGACGCATTGCTCAGAATTGGTGTAAAAAACGCCCATTGGAAACAGACGATTTTGTCTTTACACATTTTTTCTAGTTTCCTTTTTTGATCTGGTGATCTGGACATATTGCAAATGAATATGTATTCGTATATCAGAGCCAGTTTTTCTTTCTTTGTGCTATGAAATTAGAAATACTGAGGTTATGTAAAATTTGATATGTGCAGAATAGCAGACCAGCCCGCCAAGCCTGCCGGTTCACAATGTCACTTCATTGTGAGCTCTGCTTGCAGTATTAATTGCTGCTTTTCTTAATGTTTGTAAATGAGTATGGTCCTGCAGTAAATTTGTTTTTAGTACGCTCACGTATAACATCTTTGGTATGTCACACTTTCTATAATTTAATTTACAATGTTAGCTTAAAAGCAGAAATTGAACATGTTTCGTCCGGTTGAAACCATGTATTGCGTTAACAAATTGTTGCAGCATCTGTGTGTAGCGCTCAATGTTCGCTGTGACGTGATAGAATGCGACGAGGAAATGTGACCCGGATTCACCTATGTGATATCGTATACCAAACATTCGAGTACTGGGCGTACACAGAGGGCATGCGCATCTAACTGTGATTTTCAGTAGCTGAAGTGTATGAAACCTGTACTATTACATAACCGTCAAGGCGAAATCGTACTCGTTAGATGGAAACCAATCACCGATATCTTACCCATCGGTTGCAGATGACATCAAACGCTGACAGGAAGTTACGAATTTTCTATTGTCTTTGGGTAACAAGTCATGAAGAGTAGGACTTCTGTTACGATGCATCGTTGAAGACTTCCATAATGTCCTGAGGCCATTACCAACAGGAAGGTCAGACTGGCCAGGATTGCAACCCACAGACTTAATGGGACTCGAAGAACAATTAGCTTACACGTCGATCAAACTTTTTGGGGTCGACACATTCCGACGATCGCTTTTTGGTTGTACCTGTGACGTTCCCTGTCTTCTGGAATTTGTCGTGCAGTTTCTTGTTGTGGTCTTGTTAGATGCGCACTTACCATATTTTTCGGTGAAGACATTCCCAGTCAAAATATGGCACATCAGATGTACCGAAATACACTGCGTACTCTATGATGTAACGTGTCACAGTTTCTTCATCAATTAAACAAGCACCTTACCGCCAACAGGAAAGAAACATTCTTCATAAGACTGCGTCACTTTTTGGTATTATTTAGGACGAATACATAGAAGAAACACCGAATAGTGCAGTGTAATTCTGGATCATCCATAACTAAATGGCCGTAAGATTTTCCAGCTGAACAACGACCGTACATCGATAGATAACTACAGTAGTAACACTTCGGACGCGTATTCGGGACGACGTACTTAAATTTCCCGTAGTAGTGGACTCGCTATTGAACTCGGTAAACTGAGTGTCCTGTCGTTACGCACCTTGTATTGAGTATACGTTTTGTAATGATAGGCTTTTAGTTACTGTTCGAAAGAAATACTGTATCAGTTACCCTCTGATTGAAAATATCCTTGGAAAAGGCTTCATATTCTTCGTTACCATATAAAGAAGAAGAAAAATCTTCCATAATATAAAATCACGAAAGTCAGATCTTGTCTTTTCGCTTCTCCAGACCATTTTTGTGTGACCACATCTGTCACTAAAAAGAACAAAACCTTGATTTTCTTACCAGTTATGCACAGCACAGATAAAGTACGTCAATAGATCAGACTGAATTTGTACTGAAAGATGGAGTATTATTTCCTATTAAATGGCAGGGAGAGATTACAAATGATTTGCGTTCAACGAACTGTTGGCCATGGGCATTATCTGACAGTACATGGTCATATCCAGGAATATTTATAAGGTATAGAGAGAAAAAAAAGTAACTCAGATGTGTGTACAGAACCACTAGCAAACTTTTCCACGTCATACTACAATGTCTGCTTTATGAAACCATGATGGTAGAAGAGAGGCAGCAGATTTATTGCAGTTCCGTCGATGACGTGTTGCAAAATGAGAATTTGCCTCTTCAACAAAACATGCTCAGACTTTTCATGGAATGAAGAAAGAACAACCTGACGAACTGCTCAGAACAGAAGAATGAGACTTGCCATGTGGAAAGAGTACGTCTCGATCAACAAATACACATATACTCCAGTAGCTACCATATGGCGCACGGTGGCGGGTACGTTCTACCACTGCTAGTCATTCCTTGCCCTGTTCCAATAAAAAATGGACACGAGGATAGGAATGAAGGAAAGGCTGGTCTTCGTTTCTGAAGCCCATTTGTCTTGAGATATGAGTGAATTTCGAAGGGATCCTGGTTCTTAGTAGCTAACCTGCCACAGAGGTGGTGAAATGAGAAGTAACTCCAGTACACCACAGTCTCGCGTCGTGATGGAACTGAACCGTTACATCCAGTAGAAATACGCTGGACCCATAACCCAGAGAACTGTAGATCTAAACAACTCTCTGCTGCCATAGTGTGATGGTAGTGAGTGGAGTGGTCATAAGGTATTCACAACAACATTGCAATAATAACGATTTTTTTATTATCAACGCAAAAACATTTATGTGAATCCAAAACTCAATCAACAGCGAAACCCAAAATTACAGTTTTACCATCACAATCTATAACAACCCCAATTTATAAAATTGTATAAAAGAACGTAAGACAACATCACTTATATCGTTGGCCATCAAGTTTAGAATTATTTTAAGAAAGTTAAACACCTAGAACAGAAAAGAACTAGCCTAGCATCTGCATTCCTACAAAAGTATCAGCAGTAGAAAATACATTTATAACGTTCGAATTTAGAATATGGAACGTGCAGTAACACCACATGAACTTCGGATCGGCCGAAAAGAAGTGTGGTAAAACACTAGTTTGAATGTTATCATGGTGACTCAGTAGGCCACACAAGGTAACTAAAGGTCCCTTAATACCGATTAATAAGGAATGACAAGCATTACTAGTAAACACATTCACTTTGTTTGATTCGACAACAGTATACATAACTCAGTGCAATTTGGTATGATACACTTTATATTGATCTGTATTTGAACAAAATAGGTTGGACCATTGCTCGAAATTGCTGGCTGCAGTATCCGTATGTAGGTCCCACTTCTCGCTCTGTCAGCACAGGCTCATCCAGCGCAGGTTGTCGCTTCTGTCTTAGCTCGTTGACCACTAAGCAGGAAGTAAGGCCACTGAGGAAGACAGTACCAATGAAGAAGCCATGAAAGCCATGGATCGCCACGTCTTTAGGTTTGACGAAGGTCTAAATTATTTCAGCACGTGCGCCAGACGTGACGGATCTGTTGGGCGGATATTCAAATGGGCTCACGAATGGGACAGATTTGAACTGTCATATATTTATGACTGTAAGTCAAAAAATTTTCGTTCGAAATTTCAAAAATACTTGAATTGCTAAACGGATCGCTAGGTGTCCAATCATAGAAATCTGAAAGGCGCATCCACCGAATGGTTAATGCTTCAGAGTTTTCATTTTTATTTGATATCAGTTATGAAGCAGATATCGTGTTTTATAACTTCAGCATCTCTTCGAATAACGAATGTTGATCGTGGGTGAAACAGCCACCGAACACCGTGTTATAGCTAATAAAATGCAAACACATGTTGTTCAAGTACTGTGCTTTAGTAACTTTTATATATAACTGATGCAACTTCGGTGAACGTGTGGTCAGTAAGCTACAATGAGGCCTAACAACACCGTTATTTCATGTAATACCTTGTGGAACAAATAACATGCCAATAAAACGCTGAACCCATTAACCCAGACGCACTCGGAATAATTACTATGGAAACAAAATAAAAACAAAAATGTAGAGTTCACAATCAAAATAGTAATTAAAATAATTTGTAGTATTTATAGTGTTACGAAAGACTGTGACGGTTTTCTGACTCAAATTTTATCACCTCAATCTAAAATAACGACTCTTCAAAATGAATTTTAGGAGCAATAGTTATTTAGAAAGGACTACAAGAGTTCCTACTAGAAATATTTACTTACTCTTTTGTGGAATACATACGAAATCTGTTCACAATTTCTCAACAGTTAAATTTTCACAATTTAATCACAGATGAATTAACTATTTCGACTTGAATAGATTTCACTGAAAATACTGGTCAGTTTCAGTCACCTCTGTTTGAAGTGCATCCTTTTTAATAAAGTAATTTTTTTCCTCTTGTATGTTTGTCGATAACGAGATTGTTTGTTATAATCCACTCTGCAACAATGTACACATTGGAGAGTCTCTCTTTCCCCCTACTGCAAATGAAAACAAGTATAGTCAACATCTTGAAATAATAGTCAGAACAGTACATTTTATTGATTACTTCACTTTTAGTGAAATGAAAATTCAGAGAGACTTGTGCCTTTTTTGAAATGTCAAAAAAATGGCTCTGAGCACTATGTGACTTAACTTCTGAGGTCATCAGTCGCCTAGAACTTAGAACCAATTAAACCTAACTAACCTAAGGACATCACACACATCCATGCCCTAGGCAGGATTCGAACCTGCGACTGTAGCGGTCGCTCGGTTCCAGGCTGTAGCGCTAGAACCGTACGGCCACTCCGGCCGACTTGAAATGTCACTTTCAGTTTGTTCACAACATCCTGAACAAATTCTCAGGGGACAGCACCTTCCAGCACTTGGCTGCCGAGTGGTGCAGGGGGGAAACCAGGCCGCTTTCGTCAGGCAATGCTGTCACTACACATGTGCCTGCTGGTTTTTCACCGTACGGTACAACAGTCACTTCGTAACAGTTGTGGCAAATAAAGGCACTGTACTGTCAGATCTTCGGCATCGGCAATGGCTGGACATAAAATATTAGTTGGGCAAAGTCCAGTGACTTCAGCCGATTTAGGACTAGGAGGGCCTGATTCAGGACGTTATGAACAAACAGCAACTGTAGGATATTTCATTGACCTTCGTTAGCCAGAACAAAGTTCATACTCTCACACCTCTGTAACAGTATTGTCAATGACTCTATAGGTTTTGCCATGTGATGAAGTGGCTTCAGTCAACTCATACACGTGCATACATCATATACAGTCAATCACATATTCACAAACAATACATGTACAGACAGTTTTTATTTAAAACACATTGCCACAGAAACAAATTCATTTACAATCTGCGGTGTCGACCCATTGTTCAGGAAAGTTTCCCTCGGTCATCAAGCGAATGACGGAACTGGAAATCTCCTGTCAAACATTTCCAATTGTGAGTAGCTCTGTCCCGTCCGATATTTGTGTGGAAAAAGACAAGTTCTACGACAACCCGTCTTGCTCGTACTAGTTGGGTATGAATGATGTAATAAGAATTGTCGCACACGGTGTGTCATGGGATACCTCCTAACAATGTATCGGACCTCATTTTGCGCGTCGTTGTGCAGCAACTCAGCATGGACTCAACAAGTCGTTGGATGTCCCCTGAAGAAATAATTAGGCCTGTTGCCTCTACAGCCATCCAGAGAAACGAATGTGTACCCGTGCCGGTTTTTGTGCACGAGCATTCTCGATTATGTCCCATAAACGTTCGATGGAATTCATGTCGGACGACCTGGGTGGCCATATCATTCTCTTGCACTTCTTCCAACGAATTGCGAACAACTGTGGCTTGGTCACATGGGATATTGTCATGCATAAAAATTCCCTCGTTGTGTGGGAACTTGAAGTCCCTGAATGGCTGCAAGAATCTTGCACAGTGCCTCGCTGACAACTTGGGGTCCGTGCCATCGTGGGGTCTGCGCTACCATCAGCTCTTACCAACAGAAATCGGGATTCATCTAACAAGGCA
The DNA here is from genome assembly GCF_023864275.1 of Schistocerca cancellata. Taxonomy (NCBI): domain Eukaryota; kingdom Metazoa; phylum Arthropoda; class Insecta; order Orthoptera; family Acrididae; genus Schistocerca; species Schistocerca cancellata. Next base: position 254,949,796 of record NC_064626.1, read on the forward strand.
AGGGCTTTCCACGCGTCTAGGGTCCAACCGATGTGGTCACGAGCCCAGGAGAGGTTCAAATGGCTCTGAGCACTATGGGACTTAACTTCTGAGGTCTCCAGCCCCCTAGAACGTAGAACTACTTAAACCTAACTAAACGTAGGACATCACACACATCCATGCCCGAGGCAAGATTCGAACCTACGACCGGAGCGGTCGCGCGGTTCCAGACTATAGCGCCTAGAACGGCTCGGCCACACTGGCCGGCCCCAGGAGAGGCGTTACAGGTGATGTCGTGCTGTCAACAGAGGCACTCGCGTCGGTCGTCTGCAGCTATAGCCCATTAGTGCAAAATTTCGCCTCCTTGTCCTAACGGATATGATCGTCGTACGTCCCACATTGATTTGTGCTGTTATTTGCTTGTTTGTTAGCACTGACAACTCTACACAAAATCCTATGCAATCGGTCTTTAAGTAAAGGCCATCGGCCTTTACGTTGTCCGTGTTGAGAGGAAACGCCTGAAATTTGGTATCCTCGACAAACTCTTGACACTGTGGAACTTGGAACATTGAATTCCCTAACGAATTTCGAAGTGGAGTGTCCAATGCGTCTAGCTCCAATTAACGTTCCGCGTTCAAAGTCTGTTAATTCTCGCCGTGAGATCTTAATTACGTCTAAAATCCTTTCACATGAATCACCTGAGTAGAAATGTCCGCTAATGTACTACCCTTTCATAATTTGTGTATGTGGTACTACCACCATCTGCGTATGTGCATTCGCTGGCCCATGACTTTTTCACTTCAGTGTACTACTGAATACAGAATTTTATTTTGTACTATCTAATACAGATATTTTACGTTCTTTGCACAATGTTGGTTACTTTTACACGCCGCTCATTGGTGGCATCACATTGCTATTGTGATTGTACATCAGCTTGTACACCAAATAAGATGATTTGAAGCAAATTTATAACAAATTAAGAAAGAAAATAAATTGGTGTATCCGTAATGAGAATTTACTATGCCTTTACGTTGTGCGTGAAGAGGGGTTTTGTACTGATGAAATGAGATTTATCGTGCATGTGTGCTGTTCTGCTATTATCCTTGAATGACTGATTCGACACATCCACTGACTGGAAATTTTGTAGGAGGAAAGTGAGTAACGTGGGTGACTGTTTTTGCAGAGAGATGGACGGCGTGGCGTATGAGGCGTTCGTGCGAGGCAAAGAGGAGGCCCGCCAGCAGTACCAGGCAGCGGTGGCGGAAGGGCGCGGCGCGGCACACGTCGCTCTCAGGTGTGGGTACACACACACGCAGCTGTAGTAACGTCTCAGAGGCAGCGGCACATGCCAACAGTCAAGCAGCTGCCAGATTCTCATCTAATAATCAACTGCAATAATAATGCACTTCAAAGCAACCTAGGATCTTATCATAAATGTGTGTGTGTGTGTGTGTGTGTGTGTGTGTGTGTGTGTGTGTGTGTGTGTGTACGTACACTCCTGGAAATGGAAAAAAGAACACATTGACACCGGTGTGTCAGACCCACCATACTTGCTCCGGACACTGCGAGAGGGCTGTACAAGCAATGATCACACGCACGGCACAGCGGACACACCAGGAACCGCGGTGTTGGCCGTCGAATAGCGCTAGCTGCGCAGCATTTGTGCACCGCCGCCGTCAGTGTCAGCCAGTTTGCCGTGGCATACGGAGCTCCATCGCATGCCGCGACAGCGTGGACGTGAACCGTATGTGCAGTTGACGGGCTTTGAGCGAGGGCGTGTAGTGAGCATGCGGGAGGTCGGGTGGACGTACCGACGAATTGCTCAACACGTGGGGCGTGAGGTCTCCACAGTACATCGATGTTGTCGCCAGTGGTCGGCGGAAGGTGCACGTGCCCGTCGACCTGGGACCGGACCGCAGCGACGCACGGATGCACGCCAAGACCGTAGGATCCTACGCAGTGCCGTAGGGGACCGCACCGCCACTTCCCAGCAAATTAGGGACACTGTTGCTTCTGGGGTATCGGCGAGGACCATTCGCAACCGTCTCCATGAAGCTGGGCTACGGTCCCGCACACCGTTAGGCCGTCTTCCGCTCACGCCCCAACATCGTGCAGCCCGCCTCCAGTGGTGTCGCGACAGGCGTGAATGGAGGGACGAATGGAGACGTGTCGTCTTCAGCGATGAGAGTCGCTTCTGCCTTGGTGCCAATGATGGTCGTATGCGTGTTTGGCGCCGTGCAGGTGAGCGCCACAATCAGGACTGCATACGACCGAGGCACACAGCGCCAACACTCGGCATCATGGTGTGGGGAGCGATCTCCTACACTGGCCGTACACCACTGGTGATCGTCGAGGGGACACTGAATAGTGCACGGTACATCCAAATCGTCATCGAACCCATCGTTCTACCATACCTAGACCGGAAAGGGAACTTGCTGTTCCAACAGGACAAAGCACGTCCGCATGTATCCCGTGCCACCCAACGTGCTCTAGAAGGTGTAAGTCAACTACCCTGGCCAGCAAGATCTCCGGATCTGTCCTCCATTGAGCATGTTTGGGACTGGATGAAGCGTCGTCTCACGCGGTCTGCACGTCCAGCACGAACGCTGGTCCAACTGAGGCGCCAGGTGGAAATGGCATGGCAAGCCGTTCCACAGGACTACATCCAGCATCTCTACGATCGTCTCCATGGGAGAATAGCAGCCTGCATTGCTGCGAAAGGTGGATATACACTGTACTAGTGCCGACATTGTGCATGCTCTGTTGCCTGTGTCTATGTGCATGTGGTTCTGTCAGTGTGATCATGTGATGTATCTGATCCCAGGAATGTGTCAATAAAGTTTCCCCTTCCTGGGACAATGAATTCACGGTGTTCTTATTTCAATTTCCAGGAGTGTATCTTTGTGTGCTTTAGTTATATTCATGACCACCCACTATGATGTGGAACGTACCAGTGTATTCACAAAGAAGATACTTTTTCTCTGTGAAGACATATCTAAATGCTGCCCACTTACAAAACAAACTTTTTAAAGTTCTACAACTATATTTCGTAAGTGCAACCCAATCACATACGGATAGTGTCTGCTCAGGAATTCATCTGTTGAGTAGAAAGAGTCGTCAAGCAGAAATAAACTCCAGTTCTTTTGTAGAACTTTCATTACATCACGGCGTCTTTAGCTGACACGGGAGATGGCATGATATTTTGCAGTTGCCCCTGACTATTCACAAAATAATTCCGTAAGATGGTAAATCTATTGTGAGTATGTTGTTAGTATTCCTAGTTTTTAAAAACTTGTCTAAATGAAATACGAGAGCAAACAGCAGATGATATCGTTACAGTATGTCTCCTTGCAATGAATTATTTGTATCTACACGTCAAATTGCCCCCTAAAATTATGTCATATGACGTTAATGAACAAAAGTATGAGAAAAGTAAGCTACTTTTTCAGTACTTTTATATAAAAAATCAGCAGTTAGACCAAGAGAAACTGTCGCTGGAGTCAAGAGTTTGAGAAGATCTGTAACACATAGTTAGAACAATCAGTTTTCCGTATTTCCTTTTCTTTAAGCTGTATTGTTATTTATGATTTGCCTCATAAAGAATTGAATAAGCGGTATTTGTAAATTAAGTAGTAGACTAATAAAAAATACAACACATTCGCCGGGAAAGCCTCAGATCACATAGACTAAGCAAATGTTTTTTATTCCAGTCTTTGATCACAATCTCAATTCTTTAGACGATGACCGGTTTCAGCCCGTAATGACGATTCTCAGATCCTTTTTACACCATGTCCTAAAGTGCTAAGGCCATATTGGCATCGTCAAAACAAATAAATGTATTGATTGGCTACTCCATGGAGCATCGTCACATAGATCTAAAATAAGGGTTAGAATAGGCTACATCGTCCACACAATGATTATTGCAATAATCATTGTCTGGACGATGTAGCCTATTCTACACCTTATTTTAGATCTATGTGACGATAGTGTGCTGATTATATTTATATGTTCTGACGATGCCAATATGGCTTTGGCACTTTAGGACATGGTGAAAAAAAGATCTGAGGATGGTCATTACGGACTGAAACCGGTCATCGTCTAAAGAATTGAGATTGTGATCAAAGACTGGAATAAAAACATTTGACAGTATTGGGTCACTGTTTGTATACGCGACTGTGTCGCAGTTGGTGTAAGTAGTAGACTGTTTAGCCAGAAGCAATGAATAATACATCTGAACTTTTCATTTATTCCTTCTTCTCTTGTTGTACCTCTGATGAGCTTCGTTATGCCGCTCTATCGCTCTACCTTGGAGAGTCAGTAGGTCCCAGAATCGAGCTCTACAAAACGCCAGTAATAATTTCACTAGCTGCTACATTTTTGCGAATAAAAGCAAAGATCCAGGAAGTATAGATTATGTTTCTTTTATTCTAGACAATGATCACAAATTCTTTCTTTATCCGCAGGCGAAGATCTTTTTTTTATGATCATGGACTGGATTAAAAGAAACAAATACTGCACATCCTTGATCACCGTTTTTATTCATTACTACGTTACAGCTTGTGAAACTAGCACCATGTCCTGTTTCCAAAAGAGTTAAAAGGCTCTGTGAACCAAAGCAGAAAATAAGTTCGGCGATAATCAATATTAACATCAACAAGCAATGTATTGCAGCAGGTGCCTAAAGGAAAGGTGAAAATTAAACGGGATTCAACATTTGCTTTATTTATTAAAACAAAAACTGAGATCAACAGAATTAAGGCCTATTTACATGAAACAAAGAAATATTAAATAGAGAAGTTTTTCAACATTATTTGCAACTAAGTAAAGAATATTTTTGTAACAAATTTCAATTTGTGTGACAAGAGATTTCTGATAGGGTTCAGAATAATCTTGAAAAATCGAAAAAAAGCGAAACAAAAATTTTATAAAATTGTCGAAATCTTAGATTTCAAATACTATAAAAACTAAGTTAGACTTTGGTTAACATTGCTTTAATTATAGGGTAGCTAACTGAACAAATATCAAGCTGATTAATGGTGAACTTACTTTGCTGAATAAATGTTAAGAAGAAAAAATTCAGGGGCGTCATAGTTTAGATTAAATTAGTTGTGAAGCAGCAAAGATGCCGAAACTCGAAATTATCCAGCCACTAAAGATGTTAGTCGGAAGTTGGAGAAAGAGAAGACAATGGCCATTAGAGAAGACAAGAGGTTGTATTAATAAAACAGAAGAGTTATTTGCAAAAAATGAAATAATTCTTCACAGAGACCCAACTAGAAATATCTAAACTGAACAGCAAAACAAACATTGCTAACAATTTCTTCTTAAGGAATTCGAAAAGAAATCGCTTGAACTGATGAATGCGGAACTTCTCCAACTTCGATTTCAGATTAAGATGCCAGTCGTGAACAACGTATAATCACCAAACTAGAAACTAAATAAATTTCTTAACAACAAACTTAAATCGGTTTACATGTTGAGTACCTATTTGGGCTTAAAATAGTTCTGAGTTTGCAAATGCAGTAAAGAGTATCTCTTTATCAAATAAAACTCTGCTAGCATTCTTCGGGTCTAGTGCAGCAGGGGATACAACCCGTCGGCTTTGTCCAATGACGTCAGAATTGGCCAGGGAGCATTTATTACACAGTTGAAAGAGCTGAGAAGAATTTTCAGAAACAAAGGAATACGAGAGACAAAAAATACAGTTGACACACATAACGGCCAGTAGTATTTTCACGTTAACGATATCGCGGGTTTGTATCTTATGATTTCTCCACAAAATGAAATGGAAAAAAAGGAATGGAATACATTAGTAGCAAAGAATACATCACGTCACATATGTAAGTGTTGTATCTCGAAGCTCATTCGAACTGTATTGCTTAAGTGCAGTACGGGATACAAGTTTGGCGTAGGTCGATTTATTCGTTTTCACTAGCATTACTGCCCTGTTGTTCACTTGAACTATGTATCCTCTGCTTCACTAAATCCTAAATGAAACACGCGATACAAGTTAAAAGCTCATTCGAACTCTGTTGCTTTAGTAAAGTACGCGATACATGCTTGGCGTACGTCGATTTCTTCGTTTCCACTAGCATTACTGTCCTGTTGTTCAGTTGAGCCATGTATCCACTGCTTCACTAAAATTTGAATGAAACACGGGATACAAATTTTAGATGTGTTGCCTATTTCCTCTTCACAAACACTAACAGTCTATTCTTACGTACATACTAGTACTACTGATGATAGAATGCGCTACTCACGTAATATTTGTGTACCATACTTCCGTTGACCTTTATATATGTACACTGCTAACGAAAACGTGGAAATGGACGTACGTTACATTTGCAACCTGTACCTCAGTTGAACTACGCGAAGAGGCAATAAGACGACACATATACAATTTATATCCCGTACTTCATCAAGGGGTAAATTTTTTTTCGCCTTCGACGCTAATAGTATCCCATTCTTTACTTGAGCTATATAGGTATTCACAACATTTGTATCCTGCTCTTCAATTGACATATATAGTGTCAGTGTAAAGGTGAAATGAAGGACGGGATACAAATTTTAGTTGTGTCGGGGGTTTCACCTGTAATATAGCAAGTACAGATCGAAAATATTGTACTGATACTAGTGTTGAGAAACGAAAGAAGAACGACAGCTGAGAAATTTCTATTACGTACTTGACTACATGAAAATATACATATTGGTGTAATAAAACAATGAAATACGTCAAAATAGTCAATACAGTAAAAGAAGCGAATGGTAAAGTGAACTTACTAGACGCGAACATCCTGAAATAACGGAAGCTCGCCAAGAAAGACATCAACAAAATTCACATACCCACATTCAGACAAACACAAAAACACTCTCTCTCTCTGTCACACACACACACACACACACACACACACACACACACGTACACGCACAGACACACATTCACCCCCCACATCCTCATCCTAACGTGAGATATTTGGGACGGTACATTTTGCCAACATGTTTAATAAAATATTTAAACGGGCAATGTGTTCCCGAAATACTGTGTCTCCACGAATACTCGTCTAGTGACTTTGAAGTGTGAAAATCTGGCGTTTCTCTTTCCCTACAAGAGATTTCACAGCTGACCAATAACCCTCTATGCTATTTGTGCAAGCCCCTATGGATAATGATCTAAACTCAATGTTGTGATTTACTACAAGATGTTGATAATCCCTATCCCCTAAATTGCTAAATGAAGAAAACCCGTCTGAAATGACAATAGAACCCTCTGCAACGTGATCTTCAGTTAAGCTAACCAAAACTTCCTTACTTCTATTCGGTACTACTTTGAACACTACATCGTCACAAGGCTGACCTTAAACTACTGGCCCCCAAACCCATAATCCCCCCTATATTTCATGTATTCCCCACAAACTCCCTACAGAAAGAGTACCACTCCACTACTGCATGCTTATTCACATGACATTCATGCACACACAGCCACACAGGATATCTCAAACACCAACCGTAAGTGATTTTCATAATGTCTCTCAGGGCGAGCTTAGATTTCTCGAACCACGTCCCCCTTCTAATGCATCGCCACAACCTATCTCTGCTGCACCGCCATACAAATAAGTCGTGAGTACGGCGACGAGATACACTGGTGAGGCACATATGTTCGCCGCACTCACGACATCGAACGTGCTCAGCAATAAGAACACACATTCGCAAGAAACAAATAATAGTCAACATGTCTTCGCCCAAAGCTTATCGTAAATCATCAAAGTTCATCGCAACAGACAAATCCATTCCTACAAACGAAAATAAGATACTAAAAATTGTTCTACAACAAGAAACTAATAGTCCAAATTACCTCAATATCACTAAGAATGAAATTACGTATCGAATGAATTAGAAACAACCAATTAATTTAATACAATCACACGAAGAATATTTTCAGAAATACGAAGCGATCGCTTTTAGAGTCACATTCAATTATTTTAATGTACAATATTACCGCTTATCCGGAACACAGAGCTGTTTTATTATCTATGCCTCGAAGTGAAGACATTACTATCTATGACTAATGTATGACGGCATTGGTCAAAGCCGACGGGTTGTATCCCCTGCTTCACTAGACCGCATTCCTCAACGTAAATATCCTCTACAGTAACGTCCCACCAAAAGAAATGATTAGAATTATTGCGAGTAACCTGCCAACACTTAATTAGACTAGTTTTGCAGAAAGTATAGAACTAACTGAATTTGTAGGGACTGGTTTAGTTTACAATTTATTACCTTCAGTGATAAAATATAATATAAAAAAAAATTCTTGAGATAGCTGATAGTCTGGCTGGTATATTATCAGACATTTTCGTGAACGATTTAGAAAGTATTTTCTTTCCAAAGTTTCCACAGCTAAGAGAAAAAACTCTTGTTTACAAACGTTATGTCTGCGATATTTTACTGCTGATAGAAGGTGATACTAAAGAGGCTAACACATTTCCCTAGCAACAGGCAACAGACACGCAAAAATAACTTTTACCATGGACGTAGAGAAGATCTTACTATTAAGAAACTTCACAACGGCCATAAAGTTTCGATTTTCGGAATCCTAGATGTTCAGATCTAATCGTCTATAACAGTACCTACCATTCACTATGATATAAAAGAGCTTCCTTCTGATCGATAGTTTGCGGTCCCTTTCGTTTACCTTTGGCTGATGGCAAAATACGTGAAGAAATCAATGTAAAGCAAACTGCAGTCCCATGTGGTTTTTGTGCAAATGATGTCATGTGTCCACTAAATAGGCTGAAAGGAAAGCCAAAAAGCAGTCAGATACACAAAGAAGCAAAATATAGGAGCACTAAAGATAGAATGAAAACTGTTCAAATGGTATTTATATGTGAAGTTTGCTGTTGGCAATGTACGACCAAATGTTTGTATGGCATATTGCAATCAGTAGGGATTGGTCATACACCACTGCAGTGATACCTTTTATTTATGGAGAAGCTACAACACCCATATCGAGGCTCAGCAAGCGATCCTTTGGCATGTGCTGCAGACTGAAAGCGCAGTGGCCCGCTGATGCAAGCAGGCAGCCAATGGCCTCCTGAGATGTCGGCGGCTGGGTGCGAATGCTGATTCGTGAGATTTGTGGCAGCACGTGTCCCATCTAGTCACCGCTCTGCAACTCAGGGCAGGGAGCTCCAGCAGATACGGAAACCCACCAAAATTCTTGTAAAGGAATACACCCATCGGTAGCAGTGTCCGCCCTTGCGAGTGGAGGCGTGCGGAGTCAGTTTCCTAACTAAGGAGGAGGGGTTTGAGTGGCTGCAGTATCTTGGGCGGCTACCCTCTGGGCAGAAGACGCTGCGGCTGAAGTGAGCTTGGAGGTGGCCCACCGACTGTGAAGTGCTACGTTGAAGTTGGTGAACTTAAAACCAGTTGCATGACCATCGTTGGTGGAAGCCAACTGATTGCAGAACCACATCACCATGGAGGCTGGTGAAGACCTCCCGTTGCAGATGGTGCTTAAGGACTAAGATGCCTTTGGCTAAAAAACGAGGGGTACTTAGATAGGTTCTGTGCTTACCTGTTTTGCCAAAGTACCGCTTTCAACCACAGACTCCAAACCAAGCCTGACGGTCTGGTATGGTAATAGGCCTGCCAGTGCTGTAGTCTTCCTGTCTTTGTTCTGTATCGACGTCATTACATTGCCGGCCCCTGAAATCTATCGCTGACATCACTGCCTCTAACTGTAAGGTACTTTGATCCACTCCGTGCATCAGTTCCCATGGCTCCTCGCGACAATTGAGGCAGTGTTGAAAGATAGTCAAGACGCTACAGAAGTACATTAATCATGAATCCCTTTTTACTAGTATCGAGAATAATGATATGAAGCCAAAAATATTAAATAAATAAATAAAATGAACGGTACATATATGAAAAAGAATGTTTAGGATAATGATGTAAACTGCAATGATCTGTTTAGACTTTTAAAAATGGTTCAAATGGCTCTAAGCACTATGGGACTTAACATCTGAGGTCATTAGTCCCATAGACTTAGAACTCCTTGAACCTAGCTAACCTAAGGACATCACACACATCCATGACCGAGGCAGGATTCGAACCTGCGACCATAGCAGCAGCGCGGTTCCGGACTGAAGTACCTAGAACCGCTCTCTTCCACAGCGGCCGGCTTTAGACTTTTAACTAGAAGCTTATTCTCATTAAGCGCAAACAGATACGTGAATTGTGGCCCCTTATCAATGTATTAAATTAATTGAATAGTAATTTAAAACAACAAAACAAAATTTAGCTGTATTGTACAGCAAAGCATTTGAAGATTGTAGGGAGTGCGGAATAAAAGTTGTATTCATGAAGAACCTGTAGACAGTTTTGAAAGTTGGTCATACAACTAAGTCAAAATTATTATGATACTTACAAACACTTAATACAGGATAAAGTTCGCGTCAATGGAAAGAATCGGTTACTGAAAATAGCGTTAAATCTATACGTCCCAACTGAAATCAGTGTCTCAAAGTACACCTGAGGGTTCAACTCACCATCAGTAAAATATTCTCTGGTGGTCGTGTTCCTCCAGTCAGTACTGGCTTGTGCAGCGCTCCGGTGGCTATGCTAACAGACGGCGCTGATTACTCACTGCAGTCTAAAGTTTTACCCATTTGCATTCTTTTTCACTGGTTGCTTCATTACTGTTATGTAATTTTGTTAGCTTCTTAAACTTCTATTTGGGTATTCCTAAATTATTGCACTAGTGTTTCAGAAACACAAATAGTCACATCCATTTTCTTTTCAATAGATTAAAAATATAATTTCATTTGCTTTTTTAGTGTTTATCTTTTTATTATTATAAAAGCTTCTAAGGCCTTGTAATCCCAGAACAGTTTATATAATTGTATATTAGGCGTATATTTGTACCGTAGCTACGCTAACGAGTTTAGCACACAGACGTACTTTTCGCAGCTGTACCCCGGTTTTTTGGGAACAGTAACGCCATTCACACGATGATTCAGCCAGCACTGTGGCCTAAGTCTCATCTTAATTTTTGGTTATGTTAGTCGATGCTTAACTGACTTCGGTTGTATCTTTTGACGATGTCACACCGATTTTATTACATAAGGAAATGTTCTGAACAGGCGTGCTTCATCACATTTTAAACATATATTTCATATGTATGACAATAATGATTTTCAGTGTAACATAATAGTTGATTACAAAGTATAGACTGTCCCTGAGCTGTGTTTGGCTTCCTTGTTTTCTACAGATCTGAAGACGGTCACTACTGACAGAAATCGATAGTTTGAGGACAAATTCATTTTTAATTATAGACTAAAATAAAATTAACTATTCAGTAGTAATTTTTTTCACTCGGAAGATTCATCGTGAAAGCTGCATGAGTTATGTAAAATGTCCCCCTGCGTCTTATCGGTTAAATATGTTGTGAACCATTTACTCATTTTTCCGTGAAAGCCTTAAAGTTTTTCTTCAAAATAGTGTTGCGAAATGCAGAGGCAAATTCCTTAGACGGACCTCAAAAACTCCTAGTAGGTGAAATCTTACGTTCAGATATTTTAATATATGATAAGTGAGATGGTAGGTGGCATATTCAGTGATGATGCCCTTCTGGAACCCCCATTGTAACTGACACAGAATCTTATTTACAGATATGTTCATTCGGGAGGACAACGGTTCAAACCCGCGTCCGACCATCCTGACTTAGGTTTTCAGTGATGTTCCGGAATCGCTTCAGGGAAATGACGGGATGGTTTCTGTGAAAGGGCACGGAAGATTTCCTTCCCCATCCTTCCCTAATACGAGCTTCTGCTCCGTCTCTAATGACCTCGTAGTCGACGGGACGTTAAACACTAATCACCCCCACAGGTATGTTCAACCATTTTTAAGTGCGTCACGTTTTCAAAACTTTCGAGAAAGAAGTTGACAGTGAAATGAATCCAGATTTACTGATATCTTCCCTAATACTTACCTAGAAGAGATATCTAAAAAGTTTATTGATATATATATATATATATATATATATATATATATATATATATATATATATGTGTGTGTGTGTGTGTGTGTGTGTGTGTGTGTGTGTGTGTGTGTGTATGTCCGCGCACGCGCGGGCGCGGATGAACGAATTTATGACTTTCATTCACCGTATTACAAATATCTTGCGTTATTTTTATTTGTTAGCGTAATGTTACTATCGAATGTTGCAGTGTACGCGATTCCAAAGTGGTACACGTGTTGGTGAATGTTGAGGCGCAGAAAAAAGTAACCTTCAACCTGACATATGAGGAGCTGTTGCAGAGAGAAACAGGAGCCTACAACCTCCGCATCAACATCAATCCCCGACAGGTATGCTCACCACTGGCTAACGGGGGCGCAAAAGCCGTATCACAGGCGACTGTTACTTCTGTTATACTGTCCGTGATACCTCTAATGAAGAACTATGTTTGTACTAGAAGAGTAAGAGAATTTCCTTGGTACTAGAGTAAACTTCTTTTTTGTGAAAATTTGGAGACTTGTGGTAAGTTACTATGGGACCAAACTGCTGAAGTCATCGGTCCCTAGGCTTACACAACACTTAATCTAACTTACGCTAAGGACAACACACACACCCATGCCCGAGGGAGGACTCGAACCTCCGACAGGGGGGGCCTATTTTTTTTTGTGGCAGCAGTCTTCTGAATGGTATGATGCAGCCCGCCACGAATTCCTCTCCTGTGCCATCCTCTTAATCTCAGAGTAACTCTTGCATCAGACGACCTTAATTACTTGTGTTAGATGTATTTCAACATCTGTCTTCCTCTACGGTTTTTACCCTGTGCAATTCCCTCGAAGAAGTAATGACGGAAATAAAAAAAAATGGTTCAAGAGCGGAATTAAAATTCTAGGTGAAAGGATATCAGTGCTGACATTGCTATGAAGTGGAGAAGAATTATAGAATCTGCTGAAAGGGATGAAGAGTCTAATGAATAAGAATATGGATATGGATTAAGGGTAAATAGAAGAAAGACGAAAGTAATGAGAAGTAGCATAACTAAAAACAGCGAAAAACCTGAAATCAGTATTGGTGATCACGAAGCGATGAAGTTAAGGAATTGTGTTATCTAGGCAGCAAAATAACACATAGCGGACGGAGCAAGAGGGACATCTAAAGCAGACTAGTACTGGCAAGGAGGACATTCCTGGCCAAGAGATGTCTACTAGTATCAAACATAGGCCTTAATTTCACGAATAAATTTCTGAGAGCGTACACTTCGAATACAGCATCGTATGTTGGTGAAGCATGGGCTGTGGGAAAACCTGCGCAGAAGAGAATCGAAGGATTAGAGATATGGTGCTACGGGAGAATGTTGAAAATTAGATGGACTGATAAGGTAAAGAATGAATATTCTCTCCAAAGAATCACCGAGGAAAGGAATATGTGGGAAACACTGGCAAGAAGAAAGGACAGGATGAAGAAAATCTGTTAAAACATCAAGGAATACCTTCCATGGTACTAGAGGGAGCTTAGGCGATGAAAACTGTAGAGGAAAGCAGAGACTGGAATACAGGCAGCAAATAATTGAGGACGTACGTTGCAAGTGCTACTCTGAGATGAATAGGTTGGCATACAAAAACTTCTCTCTAGTACCATGCTGTCTCAACACATGCCGTGTACTTCTGTCAATATTTGTTCAGTGTTTTCCATACGTTCTTTTCTTCGGCGATTATACGGAGAACCTTATTCCTTACCTTGTCCTCCAGCTAATTTTCAACATTTTTATGTACCAGTATATCTCAAACGCTTCCATTACAATCTGCTCCGGTTTTTCCACAGCCCGTGTTTCACTTCCACACAATTCTGTGTTCAAGACGTACGTTTTCAGAAATTTGTTTCTCAAATTAAGGTCTATGTTTATAACTGGAGACCTCTTTTGGCCAGGAGCACCCATGTTGTCTCTGCTATGTTGCTTTCTCTTTCCTGCGAGATTTTCCAAGCTGAAGATTGATGGCCATCGTGCAGTATTAAAATGATTCCCTCTAAATGCATAGCCGAGCGGTTTAAGGCTCTGCAGTCATGGACTGTGCGGCTGGTCCCGGCGGAGGTTCGAGTCCTCCCTCGGGCATGTGTGTGTGTGTTTGTCCGTAGGATAATTTAGGTTAAGTAGTGTGTAAGCTTAGGGACTGATGGCCTTAGCAGTTAAGTCCCATAAGATTTCACACACATTTTTCTAAAGTCAATCAACTACTGCAAACCTGCGATGTCTACTTTTACCGTAAGGTTAAAGAGTTCTCCAGAACTGGACTTACCGAGGGAAACAAAGAAATCATTCCATTGTACGTCACAAGCTATCCTCGCCAATATTTGCTGAAATAACGTTACAAAAGGTGCTACATCCTTGATACAAATATATCTAAATTAACCAATAGACCTAGCGATCATAATAATACAACAAGAGAGTAAGTACATGTACACAGGTATATATAGATAGCCATTTGATAGCATGGAATTACAGTAGATTATCGATAGATACAGAGACTTTGTGGTAACAATTATAACATGCCTCACAACAATCCTTTGATAGCAGCGAACTGAAGAGGATTGACGATTGATACAGATATTGGATGTAAATACATGTAACATATTGTGCATAATGAGGGAAATAGGTCCAAATCAATTACACTATTGGTAAGAAGCCATTAGAATCAGTAGAACATATAATACCATTGAGTAACTGTCCTGACTAAGCTTGAGTGGAATAATCACGTAATATAACTTGTAGGAAATAGGATACTATGTAGCTGTTTGTTGGAAGACTCTTAAGTAAACGTAATTAATTACACATGAAAAAATTGGTTTACAAAACACCTGCTCGACCGATCTTTGTTTACGTGTACTTGCTCGTAATCCTAAGACCTTGTCATTCATCACTAGTATTGTAATTTTGCACTACTTGCACCTTAATGAAGGTACTCATTCATAATTAGATCTAAGTACACGACTATGTGCTTAAGAATAATTGAAGAAGTAGTTGACCAAGACATTCCCATTACCATCCCCCCTTTCCTCCCTCCCTCCTTCCCTCCCTCTCTCTCTCTCTCTCTCTCTCTCTCTCTCTCTCTCTCTCTCTCTCTCTCTCTCTCTCGCTCCCTCTCTCTGTCCCCCTCTCACACACTCACTCCCTCACTCTCACACACAAACGCGCGTACACACACACACACAGATGTTGGCCATAGGAAAGGGCATATGAAGTGAAAGTAATAACAAATACAATGTACAGGACCCAGTGCAGGAAAAAAGGTAACCTATAAAGGAAGGTAGGAGAATACTTCCCCTTTACAAGGAAGTTGTTGGAAGCAGAGTTCAAATTCACCTAAGTTAGGACAGGGAACGAAATCGGTTTTGTTCTTTCCACACGAATTGCCTCGACATTTGCTTTAATTGATGTAGGGAAACTACACTCCTGGAAATTGAAATAAGAACACCGTGAATTCATTGTCCCAGGAAGGGGAAACTTTATTGACACATTCCTGGGGTCAGATACATCACATGATCACACTGACAGAACCACAGGCACATAGACACAGGCAACAGAGCATGCACAATGTCGGCACTAGTACAGTGTATATCCACCTTTCGCAGCAATGCAGGCTGCTATTCTCCCATGGAGACGATCGTAGAGATGCTGGATGTAGTCCTATGGAACGGCTTGCCATGCCATTTCCACCTGGCGCCTCAGTTGCCTAGCGTTCGTGCTGGACGTGCAGACCGCGTGAGACGACGCTTCATCCAGTCCCGAACATGCTCAATGGGGGACAGATCCGGAGATCTTGCTGGCCAGGGTAGTTGACTTACACCTTCTAGAGCACGTTGGGTGGCACGGGATACATGCGGACGTGCATTGTCCTGTTGGAACAGCAAGTTCCCTTGCCGGTCTAGGAATGGTAGAACGATGGGCTCGATGACGGTTTGGATGCACCGTGCACTATTCAGTGTCCCCTCGACGATCACCAGTGGTGTACGGCCAGTGTAGGAGATCGCTCCCCACACCATGATGCCGGGTGTTGTCCCTGTGTGCCTCGGTCGTATGCAGTCCTGATTGTGGCGCTCACCTGCACGGCGCCAAACACGCATACGACCATCATTGGCACCAAGGCAGAAGCGACTCTCATCGCTGAAGACGACACGTCTCCATTCGCCCCTGCATTCACGCCTGTCGCGACACCACTGGAGGCGGGCTGCACGATGTTGGGGCGTGAGCGGAAGACGGCCTAACGGTGTGCGGGACCGTAGCCCAGCTTCATGGAGACGGTTGCGAATGGTCCTCGCCGATACCCCAGGAGCAACAGCGTCCCTAATTTGCTGGGAAGTGGCGGTGCGGTCCCCTACGGCACTGCGTAGGATCCTACGGTCTTGGCGTGCATCCGTGCGTCGCCGCGGTCCGGTCCCAGGTCGACGGGCACGTGCACCTTCCGCCGACCACACGCGACAACATCGATGTACAGTGGAGACCTCACGCCCCACGTGTTGAGCATTTCGGCGGTACGTCCACCCGGCCTCCCGCATGCCCACTATACGCCCTCGCTCAAAGTCCGTCAACTGCACATACGGTTCACGTCCACGCTGTCGCGGCATGCTACCAGTGTTAAAGACTGCGATGGAGCTCCGTATGCCACGGCAAACTGGCTGACACTGACGACGGCGGTGCACAAATGCTGCGCAGCTAGCGCCATTCGACGGCCAACACCGCGGTTCCTGGTGTGTCCGCTGTGCCGTGCGTGTGATCATTGCTTGTACAGCCCTCTCGCAGTGTCCGGAGCAAGTATGGTGGGTCTGACACACCGGTGTCAATGTGTTCTTTTTCCATTTCCAGGAGTGTATAGAGCCAGATGGCGATTTGTACCCAACTCCTCCTATACCTGAGTGAAAGAAGAGTGTTGGGAGACTAAAGAGCGAGAAGAGAGTACTATCTCTTGCTTGTTGATAAAGTCAAGTAGATAATACTAACATAAACAGATACAGAAAATTCTTTATCATCGACCAGGCTCAGACCTGTGGCTACCAGCTGGATCACAATGACAGTGACAACAAAAGCTCTGCCCGTTGCGATGGAGGAGATATGAGATAATGGAAGAGATCATCCAGTATAAAGATCCTTCTAGCCCTTAAAGTTACTAACAGCGCCGTAAAACCTCGGATTTTCCGTGACCACAAACTATGTAAATTGTCGGAATACTTGACGAGGATGGTTTCTCGGCCTTAAGAACCTTGTTCGATGCATGATTTCCATTCCCTTATTTCAAGAAACTGCATAGTGGGTGTTATCATAATGTCAGATTCTAGTACTAACGAATTTTAGTTTCAGCGTTTCTGTATAGCTATCAGTGTTTTTCGGCGTAACTAAATAATGACTCCCAACATTTTCTTGTTGCAGCTAGTAGATGACCTGGCGGTTGTGGTGCATATAGAGGAGAAAGCGCCTCTGCGTCTGGTGCAGGTGCCCACACTGCGGCAGAGCAACGAGGTCCTCGAGTCGCTGAACAATGATTGTAAGTCGTCATGAAGTCCACTGACCGAAGTATCACTCAACTGCAAGCTCAGCTTGGACGAAGTGTTCGGTAATATTGACACAAAGTGTTTCAGATGTAAGGTATCTTGTCGCTGAGCAGTTCTATGTTGACTATCTGTAACTGGGATTAACACACGAAGGATAATTTTGGCTCTAGTTCCCCAGCATCGTCGTAAATCACGTACAGGAATCCAAAAAAAAGCCTGCAGTTGCCTCACTAATAAACGTAACACATTGCTAGAGCATAAACGGTTTTTAGCCCTGTTGCAACCTACATCCTTCTGAATCTACTTAGTGTATTCATCTCTTGGTCTCTCTCTATGATTTTTACTCTCCACGTTTCCCTTCAGTACTAAACTAGTGATCCCTTGAGGCCCCAGAACCTGTCCTCCCAACCGATCCGTTCTTCTAGTCAAGTTGTACCACAAATTCCTCTTCTCCCCAGTTGTATTCAGTACCTCCTCATTAGTTATGTGATCTACCCACCTAATCTTCAGCATTCTTCTGTACCACGACGTTTCGAAAGCATCTATTCTCTTCTCGTGTAAACTATTTATCGTCCACGTCTCACTTCCATACGTGGCTCTACTCCACTTCCTTAAAAATAGCAAGTCTACATTATATATTCTCTCTACTTCGACCATCATTAGTTATTTTCCTTCTCAGATAGAAAACACATCTACTACTTTAAGTGTCTCATTTCCTAATCTAATTCCCTCAGTATCACCTGATTTAATGCGACTACATTCCATTATTCTCGATTTGATTTTGTTGGTTTTCATATTATATCCTCCTTTCAAGATGCTGCCCATTCCGTTCAACTGCGTTTCCTGATCCTTAGCTGTCTCTGACAGAGTTACAATGTCATCAGGAAAACTCAAAATTTTTATTTCTTCTCCGTGGATTTTAATGCCTTTTCCCAATTTTTCTTTTGCTTCCTTTACTGCTTGCTCACTATACAGGGTGGTCTATTAATTGTGATCGGGCAAAATATTTCACGAAATAGGCGTCAAACGAAAAACCTACAAAGAACGAAACTTGTCTAGCTTGAAGGGGGAAACCAGATGGCGCTATGGTTGGCCCGCTAGATAGGGCTGCCATTGGTCAAACGGATATCAACTGCGTTTTTTAAAAATAGGAACCCCCATTTTTATTACATATTCGTGTAGTACGTAAAGAAATATGAATGTTTTAGTTGGGCCGCTTTTTTAGATTTGTGATAGATGGCGTTGTAATAGTCACAAACATATGGCTCACAATTTTAGACGAACAATTGGTAACAGGTAGGTTTTTTAAATTAAAATACAGAACGTAGGTACATTTGAACATTTTATTTCGGTTGTTCCAATGTGATACAAGTACCTTTGTGAACTTATCATTTCTGAGAACGCATGTTGTTACAGCGTGATTACCTACAAATACCACATTAATGTAATAAATGCGCAAAATGATGTCCGTCAACCTTAATGCATTTGGCAATACGTGTAACGATATTCGTCTCAATAGCGAGTAGTTTGCCTTCCATAATGTTCGCACATGCACTGACAATGCGCTGACGCATGTTGTCAGGCGTTGTCGCTGGATCACGATAGCAAATATCCTTCAACTTTCCTTACAGAAAGGAATACGGGGGCGTCAGATCCGGTGAATGTGTGGGCCATGGTATGGTGCTTCGACGACCAATCCACCACTCATAAAATATGATATTCAATACCGCTTCAACCGCACGCGAGCTATGCGCCGGACATCCATCATGTTGTAAGTACACCGCCATTCTGTCATGCAGTGAAACACCTTTTTGTAACATCGGTAGAACATTACGTAGGAAATCAGCATACATTATAGCATTTAGATAGCCATCGATAAAATGGGGGACAATTATCCTTCCTCCCATAATGCCGCACCATACATTAACCCGCCAGGGTCGCTGATATTCCACTTGTCGCAGCCATCGTGGATTTTCTGTTGTCCAATAGTGCATATTATGCTGGTTTATGTTACCGCTGTTGGGGAATGACGCTTCGACGCTAAATAGAACGAGTACAAAAAGTCTGTCATCGTTCGTAATTTCTCTTGTGCCCAATGGCAGAACTGTACACGAGGTTCAAAGTTGTCGCCATGCAATTCCTGGCGCATAGAAATATGGCACGGGTGCAATCGATGTTGATGTAACATTCTCAACACCGACGTTTTTGAGATTCCCGATTCTCGCGCAATTTGTCTGCTACTGATGTGTGGATTAACCGTGACAGCAGCTAAAACACCTACTTGGGCATAGTCATTTGTTGCAGGTCGTGGTTGACATTTCACATATGACTGCACACTTCCTGTTTCCTTAAATAGCGTAACTATCCGTCGAACAGTCCGGACACTTGGATGATGTCGCCCAGGATACCGAGCAGCATACATAGCACACGCCCGTTGGGCATTTTGATCACAATAGCCATACATCAACACGATATCGACGTTTTCATCAATTGGTAAACGGTCCATTTTATCACGAAGCAAATACCGTCCGCACTGGCGGAATGTGACTTGATACCACGTGCTTATTACATTTGTGACTGTTATAGCGCCATCCATCACAAAGCGAAAAAATTGTTCCAACTAAAACATTCATATTTCTTTACGTACTACACGAATATGTAATAAAAAATGGGGTTTCCTATTTAAAAAACGCAGTTGATATCTGTTTGACCTATGGCAGCACCATCTAACGTGCCAACATGCTGCCATCTGGTTTCCCCCTTCAAGCTAGACGAGTTTCGCTCTTTGTAGTTTTTTTATGCTTATTTCGTAAGATATTTGGCCCGGTCACTATCAATGGACTACCCTGTATAAATTGAATAACATCGGGGATAGACTACAACCTTGTCTCACTCTCTCCTCAATCATTGCTTCCCTTACGTGTTCCTCTACTTTTGTAGCTGCCATTTGGTTTTTGTACAAATTGTGAAGAGCCTTTCGATCCCTGTATTTTAACCCTGCCACCTTCAGAATTCGAAAGAGTGTCTTCCAGTCATCATTGTCAGAAGCTATATCTAAATTGCATAAATGCTAGAAACGTAGGTTTGCCTTTCATTAACCTGTCTTCTTATTTAAGTCGTAGGGTCAGAATTGCCTTGTGTGTTCCAACATCTCTACGGAGTCCAAACTGATCTTCCTCGAGGTCGGCTTTTACCAGTTTTTGCATTCGCCTGTAAAGGATTCGTGTTAGTATTTTGTAGCCATTACTTATGAAATTTTTCACACCTGTTAACACCTGCTTTCTTTGGGAAGGAAATTATTATGTTCTTATATATGAATAGGGATACGATAATCATATTCAACAGTGTGTGTGAGCTGGTACTCGATATCGAGAGACAGTATAGAAGCATATCACGTATTATGTGTCGGTGGAAACAAAAATGCGGCAAATGACATTTGGATCTTGCTGCCGGTGTCAACTAAAGTCGCAGTGTGTACTAGTACATGAATTGCACCTGTGTGATTCCGTATTCTACCATAATCAGTTGATTTCTTGACGAAGACAATAGTGAATATTGTCGAAAGCTCTGACTTTCACAGAGAATTAACGTTACAGCTGCGGTGACAATATATAATACAATATTCATTAACAGTTGTGGAATCAGTAGGAATATGCTTGCTAAGGGAATATATGAGAGCAGATTACCATTTCGTTTTCCTAAACATTCCTTAACCATTCGCATTATCTGATTTTCTTGTTCTGATTGTGGATTACTGCGTCTAACCTACATACTTGCTCACCTGCATATTGCGTTCACACGGAAAAAAATCTATATCTTTATCTTATACCGTAGAATGATCCACATCCCCTCGTACACCCTCAGTTAAGCAGTTTACGATATCATAGCTGTGGACCTCGACCGTCTAGTGTAATGAGACGCCGTTCAGCCCTCTCGCTGCAGCTTTCGACTCCCATCTCGACAGTCTTCTACAGTCACAACTGCGAAAGACGAAAACAGAATTTGGTAAACTGATTTTTGCACTCATACCTTCAAGTTTTAGGCCTGAATCGATAGCTCGGTTTCAGACGTTTTGCATAAATGGTGCCTACAAATGAGCTGTTGGTTTTCTTCAACAAGGCGGTGACGTTATCAATAACTTTCCAGTTTCCTTAGCGATATCTGTTTTCGTTAAGAGAAGGAAGCGAAGACTGCTCATGAATATGTTTAAAGATCTTATCCTAGACAATTATAGCGTAGGACTTGTTTTACTGCAATTACCTAGACGAAGATGGCGTGCATAATGGCCAAAGTATGTAGTGATTATTGGTGGAATACTATAGCCCTCTAACACTTTGAGATTTTTTATTGGCCAGAAAAGTTCAGAATTAATAAAGATAAAGGCACGTTCCTATTCCTGTGCACGTAACGTGTAATTACCAACCACTGATTGCATACGAAAGCCTTTGCAATTGAAAGATACAGGAACACTGGATATAGAGTTGTTCTCAACTTGTTTGATTTTAGTACTTCAGTAAATACAGGATATATTGAGTATAAAAGCAGATATTGCTGTTGGTGATTAGGGAGAGAGTACCGAATAACATTGCATAATTTGAGAACTGATAATTATAGCTAGTGGAACTGCTATATTTTTAGGTTGTTTAGACTTCCAAGTACATCCGGGAAAACTAACCAATTAATACTTACGTTACCGTAGCCTGGAGGTCAGGTATTGTGTGGTCGCAAACAGCTAGTCTATATTGACAGGTGTTGTCCACTTTATGGTGCGACGTCATGTCGTAAGGTTTGTGAGAAGACTCTTCAACGCAGAGAAAAAAAACAGCACAGTAATGCTTATACATCTTTAGGGACCACAAATAAAAATATCTGCACTTATACCCACTAAACCAAGTATATCAGAATTACAGTTTTCATTTAATAAAGATGAAATGTTCTTTTCCTCATTCAAGTAAAGGAAATGAAAAATTTTGTGGTCTGTTCAATACTCCACCATTTACTTTACTCCACAAAAGATTACTTCATTCACAATAACCTAAATTTAGAAAAAGCTAGCATAATCTCAGAGCACAATCACATCTCAAACATGGTAGAGCTTTTACATGGACGGAAAACCGATTACGAGAGCATAAATCCGGCAGTAAAACTTTTATTTCCAAATGATCTAATTGAATGTTGACATTATAAACCAAACACAATATCAGGGAAACCAGATTGGGGAACCTGTGTGAACTGACTGACAGGTATAGCACTTAGGCACAATTGTATTGTGCGATGTTTCATCACTTTCTTCGTTAGTGTCATGTGTATCGCAGGTTTCATACCCAACGAGCCCATGCCTCGCGCACTGTCCTGTACGGCCCACGGGCTAGTGCTGCGGACATTGGGCTACTATTGCAAGCTAGCTCTGCTCACGGTATTCACTAGTCCAGCACGTTGTCTTCGCTGCCTCACGTCTGGCGTCTGTCTGTAACTTCCTATCACTTACGAGAAGATATTATGACTTTTCATTTAGTGTAGAATTTCATTCCCATTGTATTTCCATGGGTTCTCTCACTGTCATTAACAAAGATTCTGGTTGGTTAACTTGGGATGTTTCTTACGTGCTATTTAGCTATTAGGCAATATAATTAAAATCATGTATTAAGAGTAAACATAATCCGTATTTTTTTGCTGTCGTATATACTGTACCAATTATAAAAAAAAAAACAGGTAACTGCGAGTAGGACTCAACCTCTGAGGGTTCGGTACAATAATATTCAGGTACATTGGTAGCTTATCAGTATGTACACTGAAGCACCAAAGAAACTGGTACAGGCCTGCATATTCAAATACACAGATATGTAAACAGGCAGAATACGGTGCTGCGGTCAGCAAGTGTCTGGTGCAGTGGTTAGATCGGGTACTGCTGCTACAATGGCAGGTTATCAAGATTTAAGTGAGTTTGAACATGGTATTACAGTCGGCGCACGAGCGATGGGATACAGAACCTCCGAGGTAGCGATGAAGTGGGGATATTCCTGCACGACCACTTCACCAGTGTACCGTGAATATTAGTAATCCGGTAAAACATCAGATCTCCAACATCGCTGCACCCGGAAAAAGATCCTGCAAGAACCGAACCAACGGCGACTGATGAGAATTGTTCAGCGTGACAGAAGTGTAACCCTTCCGCTAATTGCTGCAGATTTTAATGGTGGGTCATCAACAAGTGCCAGCGTGCGAACCATTCGACGAAACATCTACGATATGGGCTTTCGGGGCCGAAGACCCATTCGTGTACCCTTGATGACTGCACGACACAGCTTTACGCCTCGCCTGGACCCTTCAACACCGACATTGGACTGTTGATGACTGGAAACATGTCGCCGGGTCGGACGAGTCTTGTTTCAAATTGTATGAGCAGATGGAAGTGTACGGTTATGGAGAAAACTTCATGAATCCATGGACTCTGCATGTCAGCAGGGGACTATTCAAGCTGGTGGAGGCTCGGTGATGGTGTGTGACTTGTGCATTTAGAGTCTCCTGATACATCTAGATACGACTGTGACAGGTGACACTTACGTAAGCATCCTGTCTGATCACCTGCATCCATTCATGTCAATTGTGCATTCCAACAGACTTGGACAATTCCAGCGGGTCAATGTGACATCTCACACGTCCAGAATTGAGTGGCTCCGGGAACACTCTTACACCCACCACCAAACTCTCCTGAGATGAACAGTATTGAGCATTTCTGGGATGCCTTGGAACGTGCTGTTCAAAAGTGATCTCCGCTCCCTCGTACTCTTACGGATTTATGGGCGCCCTGGAGGATTCATGGTGTCAGTTCCCTCCAGCAGTACTTCATACATTAGTGGAGTCCATGTCACGTGGTGTTGCGGTACTTCTGCGCATTCACGGGGGCCCTTGACAATATTAGGTAGTTGTACCAGCTTCTTTTGCTCTTCAGTGTATTTGATAAATGGCGTTGCGAGTATCAAAATACATAATAGGAATTCCCTTATCTTTTCAAATCACTGACTTAGCAGGTTAAATTTTGTACACCGCCAAGGGACTGAAGTATATGACATAACTGTCATCTTGAAATCTCTACCCTTTCCTGAGAAAAAGGGCTCTTGACAGACAGACAGACACAGAGAGAACAAAGTGATCCTATACCTATGACGTTTGAGGTGCAGAACCCTAAAAATACTTAAGAGCATAGTGTAACTGGGTAGAGTTTATGGACAAACAAGTAGTACAGTGGAGCTCAATTATTCTCGCCTGCGTAGTTGGCCGAAATAATAGTATAGATAGACAGATACGGAGCTTTGAAGATGGCCACAGGAAGTAATGGAACAAAGGCAACAGCTTGACCTATTAAATAACCACAGCATGCAAAACGCAGGGCTGGAGAAGTACCGGTGCTGCGAGTTGCATCCACACGCAGGGCTAGCCTGGCAGGTTGCACTCAGTCCCAAAGCTCTTGGAGCAAGCCGGCCTGGCTTCTATGTTGTACTACTAAGTCCCTCATTCGTTACACAATCGAGCTCCCCTGTATGAAACGTCACGTCTCCCGAACTCTTTGCCGTGCAATGATATGATTTTGCGGGTAAATTCAGTAGTATACGTGAGTACTGTATGAGATATGTATTGCGAATAGAGCCTGTAGACAAGAAGTAATAAATTAAAAATTCATGTCTGAAGCTGAAGTTTTACTGCATCAGCAGCTAAAATGTAATAAGCGATAAACTTTTATCACTTCATCGTTTTAAAGGCATTGTGAGGGAGAAAATGTTTCATAAAACTTTGAAATTACGTGTGAATTATGAGCTCATTCTGAAGTACTGCACGAACATAGTCTGGATAATTTGTGTAACATAAGCTGCCTCAAGACATATACAGTTTCTAACAGTAGTACTTTACTTCTTGTGTAAAACATTTAACATAAGATTACAGTTCTTGATGAGCAGATTGTGACAGCAGTTAAATTTTGCAAATTCGGTCAGTAGTGGTATGAATTATTGAAAATCAAATCTCTGTTGCACTACAAGCCGTTATACATGCAACCTACGAATGTGAGCGTTCTGCATGGACGAGGCCGCAGACACCTGGCCTGCGCGCGATTCCCATCAGTGATCTTCGTTTGGCGATCGATCAGGGTATAACCAATTGCGACGTCGTCATGTTTTAGACGAGGGAGGGTGTAGACCGAAACCGCTTGAGTGTTACCTGTTGCAGCGGACCCCCTGGCTCGCATCGAGCGTCCCACGCCATCCAGCGCCATTGTGCGCTGGTCGCCCACCGAGGAGGAGCAGCGGCAGCGGGGCGTGGAGGGCGTCTCCGGCCAGCTGGTGGTGCGCTACGACGTGGACCGCGACGCCAGCCCCAGCCAGATACTCGTGAGTCTCCGCACTGCTCGCTAACAGTTGCTAACTCCTATTTCTCTCATACAAGTCTCACAACTACAACCGCAAAAGAGAAAACTCAAGTACCTGCTATTCAGGATCTAATTTATTGTTTTGGCCTCATCCTGCTCGCCATACGCGACCTGTACTTACACTTTTCTGAAGATACACCACAGACCCACGAAGATAGAAATCGAAAACTGATGCTGAGTAAGAGACATGAATCGAGTATGAAATTATTTTACTGATTTCCACGTAATCTTGTCATTTTACATACCACGATACTTGTTAGTATTAATACACATACCATGTAACATAACATATCGTGTCAAGTAAAAGTTAGAAGGTATATGACAGACGCCATCATCCCACATGAAATTTGTCATGTCGTGTAATATGACAGAACGTATTTGTACCCACTTCCTTTTATTGGTGCACAGAGACTCTAGAGGCAACACCAATAAAATTCACGTACACTTGTTCTGGTTTCAGAATGGAGCTACATACTTTGGTGGTAAGATATTCAACAAGCTCCTGTCTAACATACAGCAAGACATTGGGAATCCCTACCAATTAAAAAAGAAAACTGTAAACTCACTGTTATTTCCACGTATTATCTGAATATGTGTCCAGAATGAATTTATCACTCTGCACCGGAGTGTGCGCGTATATGAAACTTCCAAGCAGGTTAAGGATGTTTGTCGGAGAGATAATCGAACTCGGGAGCTTTGCTTTTCGCTGGGAAGTGCTGTACCGACTGAGCTATCCAAGCACGACTCAGGAGTCGTCCTCACAGCTTCAATTCTGCGAGTACCTTGTCTCCTACATTCACACAAGCTCTCCTGCAAGCGTTGCAGAATTAGCACTCCTTTCTTAAAGGACTGCTAGTTCCGCAAGTTTCGCAGGATAGCTTCTGAAGTTTGGATAGTAACAGACGAGGCACTGGCGGAATTGAAGCTGCTCGGCTAGCTCAGTCGGTAGAGCCCTTGCCTACCAAAGGCGTTGGTCCCGAGTTCGGGTCTCGTCCGGGACTCCGTTTTAAGCTGCCAGGAGATTTCATCTGAATACGTAGACTGATGTCCTGCCAATACCCACTCGTGTACAGGTGAGCGAGGACGGCTACTTCGTGCACTTCTACGCGCCTCCCGGCCTGCCGCCGCTGCCCAAACACGTCGTCTTCGTGCTCGATGTCAGCGGCTCCATGCGCGGCCGCAAGCTTGAACAGCTCAAGACGGCTATGCACACCATCCTGGACGAGCTCAACGCGGGCGACGTCTTCTCGCTGATCCCATTTTCTAATGAAGTCCAGGTAAGGCGAATCGCGAGCATTTACTCTCAGATGGTGCAAAATTACGAGGCCAGCAGCTGTGACGGAGCGGTTCTAGGCGCTTCAGTCCGGAACCACGTGGCTGCTACGGTCGCAGGTTCGAATCCTGCCTCGGGCATGGATGTGTATGATGATTAGTTAGGTTTAAGTAGCTCTAAGTCAAGGGGACTGATGACCTCAGATGTTAAGTCCCATAGAGCTTAGAGCCATTTGAACAATTTTGCAAAATTACGTTATGAGATGTTGATGGATGGTTGAATGCTTACAGTACGCTTCCGAGGAGTCTAAAATTTTTGCAAGTGAATGTGGATAAATTATTGAAGGGACACATTTTAAACTGTAGTATACAACATTAATATGTTATTTAAACTTTCCCGTTCCCATTCGCATCCTCTAGCAATTTTATTTGAAAGTATGTAATACTTAATACAGCAACAGTTGACATTCACTGGATTTAGAACCTTTCTCTTCCGTTTTTTGTGGCAGTGGCATTGTGCACCTTATTTGTATTTTATTAAATTTATTAGATACATCAGTCTCATGTCTCTTCTTTCCATAAGCACAGGAGGCTCTCAATATGTCTACATCGAATTCACCATCGATGAAAATTATTGTATATCAAAATATATGGATGTATGTGTCTGTTCAAAGCTCCTCCTAAATGAGTGGATAGATTTCTACCAAATTTGATACACACATACGGGAAAAGCTACTGTGCGGGGATGAGAACCCCTTAGCTACCATAAGGGTGAGGGTGGAGATGGAATGAGCTGGCAACCTGTGACATCTAGCCCGTCCTGTACGTCACGCTTCTTGTGCAGGTAGTTTTGGAATGCTTTACTGAGACTATATGTATAGATGAGCATTGAGCGTGGCTGAGGAGAGAGGGAGAGAGAGAGGGGGGGGGGCGGGCGAGTAGAAGGAGGAGGAGGTGGATAGTGAGAAGGGTGAGGATGAGATGGATAGAAAGCTGAAAGGAGGAGACGGGCAGTCAGAGAAACGAGGGGATGTGATGGACAGATAGAGATGGAAAGATGAGATGAACAGAAAGAGAGATGAGAGGGGGAGGCGGACTGAAATATGGGCAGAACATAGAGAGAGCCTCAAGGAGAGAATGGACAGAATAGGAGGAAGAGATGGACGGAGAGAGGGGTTGGAGGACGAGATGGACAGATAGAGGATGGGAGAGGATGGAGGAGGAGATGTACAGAAGAGGGGAGAAAATGAGATGACAGAGGGAGAAGGTAGAGGAGGAGTGGATTTTGATTTGCGGTACAAGGAGATGAGTGGAGAGTGGAGCAGGATGAGATGGACTAATAAAAGATCGTAATAAATATATACACACGCAATGTCGCTGCTCAGAAAGCCTCCTATACATTGAATTCACCATCGATGAAGATTATTGTATATCAAAATATATGTATGTATGTGTCTGTTCCACACCTCCTCCTAAATGAGTGGATAGATTTCTACCAAATTTGATACACACATACGGGAAAAGCTACTGTGCGGGGATGAGAACCACTGATACTGCTCGGTTATTCATTAGTACCTTTGTCGTTTCAGAAGACAACTGTAGGAAAATTACACGAAATACAGAAAACAGACAAATGCCAATGGATAGAGCACCTCTCAAAGTTTTAACTCACATTACATGTGCTCATTGTTTGTGATGTGGCATGTGAGAGTATATGTGTGTAATTCACTGAAGTCACTACTACTACTGCTGCCCTGGAAGGTACAACAACAGGAGTGCACTTTGTTAATACGTTGCCGCGCGGGATTAGTTGCCGCGCGGGATTAGCCGAGCGGTCTCGGGCGCTGCAGTCATGGACTGTGCGGCTGGTCCAGGCGGAGGTTCGAGTCCTCCCTCGGGCATGGGTGAGTGTGTGTGTTCGTCCTTAGGATAATTTAGGTTAAGTAGTGTGTAAGCTTAGGGACTGATGACCTTAGCAGTTAAGTCCCATAAGATTTCACACACATTTGAACATTTTTTTAATACGTTCATTTGTTTGCCTATCTGTAGGTACCAAATGATTCGATACAACAACAAGAGTTGTATGCACGTTCTCACACTGCTTCCCCCTGGTAGTGCCCTCTGCATCTTCGCCACGGCATGTACTATTAAGCGATATTCTACTGATAAGTGCTATTATTCTGCTTGACTTTTTTAGTGCAGTCGTCTACTGAAACTCTAGAGATATTTATGAATAACTTGTAATCTACGTCAGCTTGAGTCTGTTAATTGAAAACTTGATCTCCCTCTAAGATACACTCCTGGAAATGGAAAAAACAACACATTGACACCGGTGTGTCAGACCCACCATACTTGCTCCGGACACTGCGAGAGGGCTGTACAAGCAATGATCACACGCACGGCACAGCGGACGCACCAGGAACCGCGGTGTTGACCGTCGAATGGCGCTAGCTGCGCAGCATTTGTGCACCGCCGCCGTCAGTGTCAGCCAGTTTGCCGTGGCATACGGAGCTCCATCGCAGTCTTTAACACTGGTAGCATGCCGCGACAGCGTGGACGTGAACCGTATGTGCAGTTGACGGACTTTGAACGAGGGCGTATAGTGGGCATGCGGGAGGCCGGGTGGACGTGCCGCCGAATTGTTCAACACGTGTGGCGTGAGGTCTCCACAGTACATCGATGTTGTCGCCAGTGGTCGGCGGAAGGTGCACGTGCCCGTCGACCTGGGACCGGACCGCAGCGACGCACGGATGCACGCCAAGACCGTAGGATCCTACGCAGTGCCGTAGGGGACCGCACCGCCACTTCCCAGCAAATTAGGGACACTGTTGCTCCTGGGGTATCGGCGAGGACCATTCGCAACCGTCTCCATGAAGCTGGGCTACGGTCCCGCACACCGTTAGGCCGTCTTCCGCTCACGCCCCAACATCGTGCAGCCCGCCTCCAGTGGTGTCGCGACAGGCGTGAATGGAGGGACGAATGGAGACGTGTCGTCTTCAGCGATGAGAGTCGCTTCTGCCTTGGTGCCAATGATGGTCGTATGCGTGTTTGGCGCCCTGCAGGTGAGCGCCACAATCAGGACTGCATACGACCGAGGCACACAGGGCCAACACCCGGCATCATGGTGTGGGGAGCGATCTCCTACACTGGCCGTACGCCACTGGTGATCGTCGAGGGGACACTGAATAGTGCACGGTACATCCAAACCGTCATCGAACCCATCGTTCTACCATTCCTAGACCGGCAAGGGAACTTGCTGTTCCAACAGGACAATGCACGTCCGCATGTATCCCGTGCCACCCAACGTGCTCTAGAAGGTGTAAGTCAACTACCCTGGCTAGCAAGATCTCCGGATCTGTCCCCCATTGAGCATGTTTGGGACTGGATGAAGCGTCGTCTCACGCGGTCTGCACGTCCAGCACGAACGCTGGTCCAACTGAGGCGCCAGGTGGAAATGGCATGGCAAGCCGTTCCACAGGACTACATCCAGCATCTCTACGATCGTCTCCATGGGAGAATGTCTTATATTTCTTCTAACATATATGTCTTATGTAACAAACTTTTTAGAACGCTGTGCCTTAAAAAATGAACATATTTTTGAAAAATCCATTTTTTAAAATTGTTATCCTCCTGTTTCAAACGCTCGGTTGGGGGAAGTGCCACTACCACGTTTTTGCCCCGGTTCAGGAAATCGGGAAATGTCGTACATCCGGGGCTAGTGAACAGAAATTTCTCTGTCTGAAGGACATTTATTACTTTCGAACTGAGAATATGTTCAAGAATTATGCAGCAAACCGATGTTAAGGACACTGGTTTGTAAATGTGTGGGCCCCGTCACCTGCGGTTTTATTACAGCCTGTGGCTTCGCCCCGGCAGATTCTCAACAAAGGAAGCAAAGTAAGAGATCAGTGCCGCAGGGTATTGTAAAAGTCAACTGGGACTCCATCTGGACATGGCGACTTATTCGTTTTCAACTCTTGCTTTTCTACACCAGGGATATTTATTTTTATAACATCCATGCGGCAGTCAGTGCGACTTCAAACGTCGATATGTTTTTGCATCAACGATATCTTGAACGTGATATTTTACTAGATGAAGGATATAATACAAACAAGTCTCACCAGAGAACACTTTTTAATACTAAAATTTCTCCTTCCCAGAAATTATTTTCTTGTTGTGGTAAATCTGCATTTTTTGTCCTCTTTACTTATGCTTACGTATTTTTTCGCCAAGATTTTATTCAGTCACTTCCTAATGTAATACTCTCAGCATCACCGAACGGAATTTTACAGCGTTCCAATATCCTTGTTTCACTTTTCTTGATGTTTATCTTATGGTCTGTTTTCAAGTGTGTTATGAAGATAGATTTTGGGTCTGTGAGTGAATGTTGTGAACGCTTATTGGGGGTGAGACTCAGATGGTGAACCTCGGTTGCAGGTATGGCATCCAGATGTGACGCTCACATTTGAAGCTACGTTCCAGGAGATTCTGGACCCCGTGTTCAACTCCAGTGCTATCGTCGAAGCCACGAGTGAGAACATCGCCAAGGCCAAAAGCTGCATTAACTCCTTTGAAGCGAATGGGGGTATGTACTAGTATAGTACTAGTATGTACTAGTATAGTATAGTATAGTATAGAATTTCAAATATACAAAAATCAGGATACAATGAAGCAATTTTAACTAACTTTCAGATATCGCCTGCTGTGTTTACACTATTAAATTTTTGTCAAAACATGCTTTTCATTAAATAAACCGAACCCCATTGTCTCTATGTCAGACGTGGAACTTTCAATGATTAAAAACGGTTCATTCCGCCTGAAACGCTTCTGGCATATCGCCCTTGAAGCTTCCATGATGTCGGGCGGAGTCCAATTTCCGGTCATATTCCACACGCACTTAAGGTCGGTTCACAGTAGAGCGTGGAGCGATGGCGTACTGCAGCAGCTAGCGATTTCCGTAGCTTCTTCGTGGCACGCGGAATTGGCGTTTCCATCCGAATCGGCAACCAGTGGTAACCACTGATAGACGGAACAGAGCTGTGGGTGGAGAATCAGTGACACACGGCATCTCAAACATAGGTAAGCACGACAGTATAGATCAGAATGGGGAGTTATAACGTGCAGCTATGGCAATTGTAAATTCGACCGTGTTGGCAGAACATTTTGTGATAAAGACTGCTGCAAGTAAGACAGTTTATGTGATTCATAATATCATGAGATTGTTTGAAAGAAAGACATTGCTGGAAGAAAACACATAATTCTTCATTTTTAAAATATATATTCTTTCATATACATTCATCAAAAAAAGTTTTGCATCACCGCGCTAGCACAGCACCCCTGAAGACAGACGTTCACTGTGGATATTGTATCACACACACAGTCCCTTTGACTGTTCAGAGATGCCACTAAACCCGCCCACAGATATAAACAACCACGCATGAGCAGCGCCTATTAGACGGAGGGGTCCGACAGTCCATCCCATTCATTCCACTAGGAAGGAGGTACACGACTCGTGTTGTCTGCAGTTCAGCCATGCCTAGTCGGTCAATACCGCGGTTCGATCGCGTCCGCATTGTTACTTTGTGCCAGGAAGGGCTCTCAACAAGGGAAATGTCCAGGCGCCTCGGAGTTAACCAAAGCGATATTTTTCCTACATGGAGGAGATGCGGAGAGACAGGAACTGTCGATGACATGCCTCTCTCAGGCCGCCCAAGGGCTACTACTGCAGTGCATCACCGCTACCTACGGATTACGGCTCGGTGGAACCCTGGCAGCAACGCCACCATGTTGAATAGTGCTTTTCGTGAAGCCACAGGACGTCGTGTTATGACTCAAATTGTGCGTAATAGGCTGCATGATGCACAACTTCACTCCCGACGTCCATAGCGAGGTCCATCTTTGCAACCACGACACCATGCAGAGCGATACAGGTGAACCCAACAACACGCCGAACGGACCGGTCGTTATTGGCATCACGTCCTCTTCAACGATGAGTGTCGCATATGCCTTCCATCAGACTATGGTCGGAGACGTCTTTGGAGGATACCCGGTCAGGATGAACTCCTTAGAAACACTGTCCAGCGAGTTCAGCAATGTGGAGGTTCCCTGCTGTTTTGGGGTGGCATTATGTGAGGCCGACGTACGCCGCTGGTGGCCATGGAAGGCGCCGTAACGGCTGTGCCATACGGGAATGCCATTCCTCCGACCGACAGTGCTCAGGATAATGACCTCGCTCGACTAGAGTGGCCAGCATGTTCTCCAGATATGAACCCTATCGAACATGCCTGGGATTGATTGAAAAGGTCTGTTTATAGACGACGTGTCCCACCAACCACTCTGAGGGATCTACGCCGAATCGTCGTAAAGGAGTGAGACAATCTGGACAAACAGTGCCTTGATGAACTTGTGGATAGTATGCCACGACGAATACAGACATACATCGGTGTGAGGACGTGATACTGGGTATTAGAGGTACCGTTGTGTAAAGCATCTGGACCACCACTTCTGAAGGTCTCGCTGTATGGTGGTACAACATGCAATGTGTGGTTTTCATTAGCAATAAAAAGGGCGGAAATGATGTTTATGTTGATCTCTATTCCAATTTTCTGTACAGGTTCCGGAACTCTCGAAACCGAGGTGATGTAATACCTTTTTTCGTTATTTGTTTTCTTGTTTACCGTTAATGCAAATGGTGATTTATCGTCCATGACTGTACCCTGTCTCATTAGACAGTAACAAAATTTAAAAAACTGATCAGTCTAGAAGAAAAATTTTCTATGACTCACACTACAGCTTTTAATGTTCCGATGTGCAGTACGTGAATTCAGTTAGTTGCAGTAAATAGTCCATAGCTTTAATATGGTAGGTATTTGTTCAGAATTTAGATGTCTGATAGTTGCTTTTCAATTTTAGTTATATGAACCACACATATTTTAACCACTCAGCTAGTGTTAATTATTGAAACAGTCAATGAAGCCGTGTAACAATGCTCAAGTCTTTACTTAAACTTTCATTAAGATCATCATAGGCAAGATAGAAACGAAACCAGCACCCACCACAGTAATATAAATTTACATGCCTATTAATACCACTGGTGATGAAGAGAATGAAAAATTCTACGACGAGGCAACGGAACTAATTGAGGCCTTATGAGAGAAGAACATTTAAATTTAGTGGAGGACTAAAATTTAGTAGCAGAGCAAGGACGGGAAGGAAAAATAGTAGTAAGGAAAAGGATTTAATGAGGTAATCGTGTTCTGGATTTTTACGCAGAGTCGATTTATTCATAACTAACACTTGGTTTAAGATTCATGAAAGTAGGATCATACACTGAATATATCTGCAAATATGGAAGGTTTCAAATGCATTTAATAATGATATGACATGGTTTCCAAAACCAGATTTTAAACAATAAAACGTTTTCAGTAACAAATGTCAACTGACCATAATTTATTGATTAAGAATGGCATATTAAAACTGATAAAATAGCAAAAAGATAGGAAATTAAGACCGGACCTGGATAAATTGCAGAGTTATCCAGAATCTCAAAGGGAGCATTAGGCAATGACTGGCTGAAACTAGAGAGAGGGATGCACTACAAGACGAATGAGTAGTTTTAAGAGATGATATAGTGAAGATGGCAAAGTGGAAAAAAGTACAGTATAAATCCTTTGATAACATATGAGGTATTGAATACAATTGTCAAGAGGGGACAATACAAGAATGGATCAACTGAAATAGGCAAATGGAATACATACGTCTAAGAATGAGGTAGACAGAAACTGGAAACTGGCAAAGCAATAATGGCCATTAGATAAGTGGAAGCCTGCAGATGTTTGCTAGGAAAGGATAGATGCAGCTTATTGGATAATTAAATAAAGAAAAACTCGGATGCCCAGCCATATAGAAGCAAAGGAGGAATGCCTGGAAGATGGAAGTTTTATACAGGAGGGAGGGAATTAATCGAACATTCTCGAACACCATTTTAAATTCCGGTTAAATATCTGCACAAGCGAGATAATATTGATCCTACAACATATCTTAGAAGACAGACTGAAGGAAGTCAAACCTGCGTTTACAGCACTTGTAAATTAGAGAAAGCGTTTAGCAAATTTGACTGGAGTACATTAATTGAATTTCTAAAGGTAAGAAGAATGAAACAAAGGGCGCAAGAAATTACCTAAAGCTTGTACAGAAATCCAACCTCAATTTCAAGAACAGAATGACATGAAAGGGAGGCAATAATTGAAAAGACAGCCGCGCGGGTTTAGCCGAGCGGTCCGAGGCGTTGCAGTCGTGGACTGTGCGGCTGATCCCGGCGGAGTTTCGGCTCCTCCCTCGGGCATGGGTGTGTGTGTGTGTTTGTCCCCAGGATAATTTAGGTTAAGTAGTGTGTAAGCTTAGGGTCTGATGACCTTAGCAGTTAAGTCCCATAAGATTTCACACACATTTGAACATTTTTTTTAAATTGAAAAGACAGATGTAGAGAGGTTATAAAATACAGACTGGTACTCTACATCCACATCTACATGATTACTCAGCAATTCACTATTAAGTGCCTGACAAGGGCCATCGAACTACCTTCAAGCTATTTCTCTACTTTTCCACTCTCGAACGGTGCCGGAAAAGAAACAGCACTTAAGACTCTCGTGTTGCTCTGAATTATCTTATTTTATCATGATGATCATTTCTCCTACGGAGGTTGTCGCCAACAGAACATCTTCGAAATCGGAGAAGAGTGACGGAAATTTCAGGAGAAGATTCTGCAACAACGAAAAATACCGTTGTTTTAATGATTACCACTCCAATTCACGTATAATGTCCGTGACACTTTGTCCCCTACTTGGCGATGATAAAAAACGAGCTGCCCTTTTCTTAATTTCTTCGATATCCTTCGTCAGTCCCCTCTAATGCGGATACCACACCGCACAGCAATACCCCTGAAGAAGGCTGACAGGCATGGTGCAAGCAGTCTCTTTAGTAGACCTGATTGCATTTTCTAAGTGCTCTGGTAATAAATCACTGTCTTTAGTTTGCTTTACCCACAGCGTCATCTGTGTGACCGCTCGAATTTAAGTTTTTCATAATTTTAATCCCTAAATATTCAGTTGAATTTACAGACATTAGATTTGTGTGATTTAACGTGTAACCGATATTTAGCGGAGATGTTTTAGTGCTCATGCTGATGACGTCACACTTCTCATTATTTAGTGTTCAAAAAATGGTTCAAATGGCTCTGAGCACTACGGGACTTAGCATCTGTAATCATCAGTCCCCTAGAACTTAGAACTACTTAAACCTAACTAACCTAAGGACATCACACACATCTATGCCCGAGGCAGAATTCGAACCTCCGACCGTAGCGGTTACGCGGTTCCAGACTGAAGCGCCTAGAACCGCTCGGCCACTCCGGCCGGCTAAATGAAGGCGAGCCAACTGCACCCGGAGTTCCCAGGCGGTCACCCATCCAAGTACTAACCGATCCCGATGTTGCTTAACTTTATTTAGAGTTAATTGCCATTTTCGCACCATATAGATATCTTGTTTAAATCATTTTGAAATTGAGTTTGACTAATTGACGACTTTACAAGACGGCAAATGACCGCCTAATCTGCAAACAATGTAAGAGGACTGCTCAGATTGTCTCCTATTTATGAAGATCAGGAACAGCAGAGCGTCTGTGACGCTACGATGGGATTCGCTAGATATTACTTTCGTTTTACTCGATGGCTTTCCGTCAGTTACTACGAACTGCAATCTTTCCGACAGAAAATCAAGAATCCAGTCACACAACTTAGGCGGTATTCCTTAGGTAAGAAGTTTGATTAGAACACACTTGTGAGAAACGGTGTCTAAAACTTTCTGTAAATCTTTAAATCCCCAGTAGATAACACTCGTTACTTCGTGAGATAAAGAGCTAATTGTATTTCACAAGAATGACTTTTGTGAATCCGAGCTGCCTATTTGTCAATAAATCGTTTTCTCCGAGGAAATTCACAATTTTCGAACACAGTATACTTTCCAAGGTCCTACTGCAAATCGACGTTAGTGCTATGGGCCTCTAACTCTGTGAATTACTCCTATTTCCTTTCTTGGGTATTGGTGTGAATTGTGAAACTTTCGCGTCTTTAAGTACCGATCCCTCGAAGAGCGAGCGGTTATATATGATTGCTAAGTATGGGGCTATTGTGTCAGTATAGTCTGAAAGGATCCTAAATGGTATACAATTTGAACAGCAGGGTTTGTCTTTGTTAAGATATTTAAGCATTAAAAACAGGAAAAGCGTTTCTGAGAAAAGAAAAATGTGTTGACATGTATTACAGATTAAAATGTTAAGAAGTCATTACTGAAGGCCTCTGTATACAGAGTAGCCTTTTACAGAAGTGAATTGTCGACCTTAAACAGTTCAATCGAGAAGACAATAGAAGCTTTAGAAATGTAGTGTTAAGGAAAAATACTGAAGATTGGATCGGTAGATAGTTTATCTAATAAAGAGTTACTGACTCGAACTGGGGAGAAAATGAATTTATGTCACTACTTGACTAAAGGAAAGCGCTGGTTGATAGAACATATCGCGAGGCATAAGGAACCGTGGCTATGGAAGGATAAATGGGGGTTAAGAATTGTTGGGGAGACCGAGGAAGGTTCAAATGGTTGTAGGTTGCAGTGTTCAGTAGTCATAGAGAGAGAGAGAGAGAGAGAGAGAGAGAGAGAGAGAGAGAGAGATGCGGAAGCTCGCACAGTGAAGACACACCTTAAGACCAATAGATTTTTTCATTATCACAACCTGACACCACCTGGCACAGTTTTTGTTAGGTAGAGTGGTTGTATATTTCATGGATTGAGGAGACATCACTTGAAATGTACATTGTATGGATCCCTGTTACTACAATAAGCATTTTCTTGCGAAAAAATTCACAAATTAAGATAGTACCTTAGATAACAGGGATAGAACTAGAGTATTAGAATTAGGAATATGAGTAATTCATAAATTAAGTGTGTTGTTAATGATCATGTTAACATGTAAAAATGATAATAGCCTTTAACAGGAAAGACGAAAGCCTCAATACGACCGGATCCTAGATTCTCGTATAAGGCGAAGGAGCATTTTGGGTAGCACGGAGAGAACCGCAGCGGTAATGACCACGAAAAAGGCCACGGGATTGGTGCACCGGATGCATATAATATGCAGTCCGCCACCAGCAATGGAGGGTGAAGATTTGACAGTGTCAAGCACTCATATTGGTGAAACCACAGGAAATCCACCAAAAAAAGAACGTCGACCGGAGGACACAAGACTGAATCCATTAGGCAATTTGCTAATCATTTAGATCTACATCCACATTGATACTCTGCAAATCACACTTAAGTGTCTGGCAGTGTGTTCATCGAACCATCTTCACAATAAATCTCCGTTATTTCACTCTCGATCAGCACAAGAAAAAAACGAATACTCAAATCTTTCCGAGCGACCTCTGATTTCAATTATTTTATTATGAGGATCGTTTCTCCCTATATAGGTCGGCGTCAAAATTGTCACACTAGGAGGAGAAGGTTGGTAATTGAAATTTCGAGTAAAGATCCCGTCATAACGAGAACCGCATTTGTTTTAATTATTTCTATCCCAAAAGGTTGTACTCTCTCCCCTATTTCTCGACAATACAAAACATGCTGCCCTTCTTTGAACTTTCTTGATGGAGTCAGTTAACACTGTCTGGTATTGCAAATGAGTTTAGAGCACAGAATGATATTTCTCTCCGCAGCAGAGTATGGGCTGATTAATACAGTATGCCGGACCGGGACTTGAACTCGGAATATTTTTGCCTTCCATGGGTAAGTGCTCTACAGATTAAGCTGCCCAAGCAGGATTCTCGGGCCGTTCTCACACCTTTACTTCCTCCAGTACTTCATCTCCTACCTCCACAGAAACTCTCCTGCGAAACTTGCAGGACTAGCAAGCACTCCTGTAAGAAAGTGTCCCTCTCGCCGTCAAGGTACTAGGAATGCTGAGAGTAACTCAATAGTGGGAAATAGTTTTTAGTTACGTTATCCCTTTGCACCACACCTAAAATACGTGTAACTAGCACCGCACCGTGCACTAACTAAACAAAAGCAAATATCTCGGGACTTTCCTACGCCGTGGTACTATACAGGGTGTTACAAAAAAGGAAGGCCAAACTTTCAGGAAACATTCCTCACACACAAATAAAGAAAAGACGTTATGTGGACATGTGTCCGGAAACGCTTAATTTCCATGTTAGAGCTCTTTTTAGTTTCGTTCTTCCACCTAAGCTCAATGGAGCACGTTATCATGATTTCATACGGGATACTCTACCTGTGCTGCTAGAACATGTGCCTTTACAAGTACAGCATGTGGTTCATGCATGATGGAGCTCCTGCACATTTCAGTCTAAGTGTTCGTACGCTTCTCAACAACAGATTGGGTGACTGATGGATTGGTAGAGGCGGACCAATTCCATGGTCTCCACGCTCTCCTGACCTCAACCCTCTTGACTTTCATTTATGGGGGCATTTGAAAGCTCTTGTCTACGCAACCCTGGTACCAAATGTAGAGACTCTTCGTGCTCGTATTGTGTACGGCTGCGATACAATACGCCATTCTCCAGGGCTGCATTAGCGCATCAGGGATTCCATGCGACGGAGGGTGGATGCATGTATTCTCGCTAACGGAGGACATTTTGAACATTTCCTGTAACAAAGTGTTTGAAGTCACGCTGGTACGTTCTGTTGCTGTGTGTTTCCATTCTATGATTGATGTGATTTGAAGAGAAGTAATAAAATGAGCTCTAACATGGAAAGTAAGCGTTTCCGGATACATGTCCACATAACATATTTTCTTTCTTTGTGTGTGAGGAATGTTTCCTGAAAGTTTGGCCATACCTTTTTTGTGACACCCTGTATATGGGGAAATGGAAAATACACCTCGTACATTATGC
This sequence comes from Schistocerca cancellata, assembly GCF_023864275.1. Classification (NCBI taxonomy): domain Eukaryota; kingdom Metazoa; phylum Arthropoda; class Insecta; order Orthoptera; family Acrididae; genus Schistocerca; species Schistocerca cancellata. The sequence continues at coordinate 254,989,979 of NC_064626.1, forward strand.
AGAGAAAGGCGCCTCTACTCTCTTTACACTTCATCATCCAGGTATATCCTCACGTGTGTCGTTTGTTATTTCGCCGATAATCAGTCGTGGTTTTTTCAGCTCAGTAAATGGCTATCTTGATCCAGCTGCGTGGAAGATCGCGTGGAGCAGTTCCTACGCAATTAGAAAATTATTGTCTTTATTTTGGGTTCCTCCCAGTCTTGCAATGTTGTAGGTAGTTCAAAAAGTCCAGTATATCCTTAGGTCCAAAGTGAAATAAACCTTGCACCGCGTGTCCACGGACGCATGTGATTGCTTTGGTTTTTGGTGCACGGGAAATACAGTTCATCCGGGAAAAGTAGAAGCCGAAGTGTGATTTGTTCAGGAGTAACCTGTAGAAAATACGAAACAATTTGTTGCACCAAGCCGCGTCACATCTGAGACGGTGCTCGTCCGTGTCTCGTACTCCGCAGTCTGCACATAGGTGCGAGTCCGCAATATTTATCTTGTAGAGTCGTGACCGGGTGACACGTTTACCGTTGACTGTGATATACCACGTCGATCGGAAGTCTGTAGCCAGTGTAACCGCGTATATCGTCCGCTACACCACCTTCCAGCTAACGTGAGGGTTCTTGGCCTCTGTTGTAGGATGCGATGTATTTCCCGCGCCGTTGCCTGTTTCGTCGGTGATATTGCGATACGGGTGTAACTGTGTCCAATACAAAAGTGACCGAAGTAGTAGAAAGGTAGGGGGGGCGAGGTACGTCTTGCGTCGTCAGTGGGGCGTAAGGGAAGGCGGATCTAAGGACCCCAGCAGCAAACCCGTCAAACTTTCCAGGCGGTGGAGCCACAGAGCCACAGTTTGATGTTGGGGGAAGGGTCAGCAATTCAAAATTGACTTTGAAGAGCATGCCTGTTCTTACGTAGGCTCCGACTGCCGCTAATATACATACATATAGCCAGCAGTAGCGGTAGTGCAAGAACACGCGCTATGTGTGGAAGGAAGGTGCGATGCCGGGTAAACATTCACTAAGTGTGTCCCTTGACTGAGCTACCCAAGCACAACTTCCGACGTGTCCTAACAGGCTTACTTCCGGCAGTACTTTATCTCATCTGTCAGGAAGTTTCATGAACGGGCACAGTCCAGTTTCGTAGGAGGTTTGGAAGGTGGGAGATGAGATACTAGCGGAAGTAAAGCTGTGAGGACGGGTGTTGAGGCGTGCTTGCATAGCTTAGTCGGTACAGAACTTGCCCACGAAAAGCAAAGATCCCGAATTCGAGTCTCCATTCGGCACCTAGTTTTAACCTGCTAGGAAGTTTCAGACTTTAGAATACACTCAAACTTTGTATGACTCATCGACGACGGCCTATCGTAATTAATTTTTGTGGAAAGGCTGCAATACGTGTTTTGTGCAGAGGAGCATTTTCTGCTGACTCCAAATATCATACAGGCCTACACAGGTTGATCAAAGGTTTCACTGATTTCATAAAATAATTTAGGTACAATTGTCTCGGAAATGCAAGCTAATCAAATGTACTTTCGGTATCCTGACAGGCAAGTAGTGAATCTATCGACCTATCATTACAGCTGAAGTGGAAACGCTGCAGCTAATTATCATGGAAACAGTGGCCCTCCGCAATTGCTGATCAGTCTTAGATCAGGGTCAACCCTCATTTAAGTAGAATGCTGCATTGTTTTGAGGACTTGTGGATTCTGAATATGATGACAAGGAATTATGCCCGGTACTTGGCATCACAGAATATGCAATGTGTGCAATGAGGGACGCGTGATCTTACAGTAAAAGAAACTGAAGTAAGGTACCAGACACCTGCCTACAAAGACAATTTCAATGGCGATGCTGGAAAGACTAGTTGACAAGCTGATGTCATTACAGTACATGTTAATAAGTAATGCTACCCATTTGTTTTCTCCGTCAATTTTGGTTGAAAAATGAGGAGTTTGGTGTAGGACGTCGTGTAATATTCCCACTTCAGCCCCAATAATATCATAAAGTTCTGATAGGTGGTGATACTAGAGCACTTGCAGGTGTTCATAATATCTACGGAGATCTGGAGGTGAACAAAAGCATGGTGAGTAGTTGGGCGAGGCGTCTGTCATCGCAACATGATAGTGCCAACCTGTGCGATCTCCGCATGTCGGTCGGCCGACCACAGCTGTGACGGCGGTATATAGAGTGGCTGCACACCACCTATCCTTCGAAGAACAAGTTGCAAACCACAACTTCAGCCGGTAGAGTCACACGACGGTCTTCAGGGACTCTGAAGAATTTAGTCTGTTTGCGATCCTCCTTCACGGTGTAACGATCAACCCGGAAGTGTTATTTGGCCCAATGAAGAATGCGCTTTGTGTTGTTTGGCCCAATGAAGAATGCGCTTTGCGGGGAGCAATAAATGGATGATGGGGATGTTGTTGATGAAGCAAGATAGTAGACTGGTACAATGCGGGCATACAGGCTCTCGCACTAAGGTGGCGTCGTCGCGTTGAACGGAGATTACATTGAAAAATAGGGCTTTGTAGCCAAAAGAGAGGGAATAATATGAGGTATTGGAATCCTGAATAAAACCAACTCGCTTCCAGGACAAAAATGTGATACATTACGTATTGAATGCCTCCCTACATCGCAGCTATAAAATGCTCTAAACGTATATAATTAAGATATGTAGTTACTTAGCGATTAAATCTTGTCCAATAACAACAAAAAGGTTTCGACTCAATCTCAGGAGCCCACTTTGAAGTTCGTAAATACACTCTAAGACGAAAAAAAGTGACGCATCACAACGGAATTATCCGAATGGAACGGAAATCGGTAGAGATCACGTTCATTTACGGACAAAAATATGATTAAAATTTCAGAAACATTGAATGATTTATTCACGAGAAAGAACTTCGCAAATTGAGCAAGTTAGTAACGAATTCATGCGTTTTCGGCCCTTATGCAAGCAGTTCTCCATACTGAGGGATGTCGTACCAAATTATGTGCAAATGGCCCTTAAGATTGTCGAAATGGCGAACTGGTTTTCGGGCACTGCCCGTAATGGTCCGAACTTTCTCAACCGTGGAGAAATCTTGTGAGCTTGCTGGCCAAGATAGAGTTTGGCAAGCAAGAAGAGAAGCAGTAGAATCTCTCGCCGTGTGCGAGCGGGCTTTATCTTGTTGAAATGCAAGCCCAGGATGGCTTGACATGAAGTGCAACAAAACGAGGCGTTAAATATCGTTGACCTACAGCTGCGCTGCACGGGTGCCGCGGATGACAGCCGAAGTGGTCCTGCTATGAAATTAAATAACACCCTAGACCATCACTTCTGCACGTCGAACCGTATTCGGGGCGACAGTCAGGAGTGTCTTCAAGCACGTCTTTTCTCCTCGCCGGGGTCATTTCGAAGCGGGATTCACCACTGAAGGCAATTCCACTCCAGTCAGTGAGATTCCAGGCTGAATGTGCCAGACAGCTCTGCAGACGGCCACGTTGGTGTACAGAGGCCAATGGTAAAGGGCGCAATGGCGCAGTGAGCTCAGGACGCTGTCTGTGAGTTGCCTATTAATGGCCCTTGTGGCTACTGAAGCACTAGTTGCTTGGGGTGTCGGATCGCTCATAATAATGAATTCGGGGCTTTCTGAGTGCCTTTCTGACAACTGATCGCTACTCGCTACCCGCCGTCTCCTGTGGTGAGTGCTTCCATGTTGAGGCTGTATTTCGCCACGAATCACACATTCCTGCCAATATCGTCGAATAGTGGCATCGACGGTATTGAAATGTCGAGCGATTCGCCAATTACTGGAACCGGCTTCTTTGAACCCCATTGCACGTCCTCTTTTAAATGCATATATTGTTCACGCGCCTGTCTGTGAGGCATAGTTACTGTTCAATTAAGCCACGGAATGAAATTCGCAAAGACTTTTTGTTCGGGTATAGGTATATCCCCTGTTTACTATCCTTGCCTACTATGTGGAGAAATTGTGCCTCAGCGTCACACATTCATCCATAGGACTCCGAAGTTTTCAATTTGCATTTTCTGCCGATACCTACATGAATATCAATTTGTCATCAATTTACATAACTGCTTAGTTGTGCATTTTTTGAGTGTGTTAACATGCCCCACACCACAGTACTCTTCGTTGTCCTCCTAGTTTTTTGCTGTAGCGTGCTTGAATAAAATCGTCTCAGTATTCAAGCAGCGCCAATTCGAATAAAATACTGGAGTTTCAATGGCTATTTTCGCCATCGTCGTCACTGACAGTTAGTGGTATTTCACTCCTGTGGTAGAAATAGTAATCGAAAGCTTTAGTACTTAACTCGATGTAGATACCAGACACCTGCCTATAAAGATAATTTCAATAGCGATGCTGGAAAGACTAGTTGACAAGCTGATGTCATTACAGTACATGTTAATAAGTAATGCTACCCATTTGTTTTCTCCGTCAACTATGGTTGAAAAATGAGGAGTTCGGTGTAGGACGTCGTGTAATATTCCCACTTCAGCCCCCATAATATCATAAGTTCTGATAGGTGGTGACACTAGAGCACTGCAGGTGTTCATAATATCTACGGACATCTGGAGGTGAACAAAAGCGTGGTGAGTAGTTGGGCGAGGCGTCTGTCATCGCAACAAGATACTGCCAACCTGTGCGATCTACGCACGTCGGTCGACCGACCACGGCTGTGACGGTGGTATATAGAGTGGCTCCACACCACCTATCCTTCGAAGAACAAGTTGAAAACCACAACTTCACCCGGTAGAGTCACACGGCGGTCTTCTGGGACTGTGAAGAGTTTAGTCTGTTTGCGATCCTTCTTCACGGCGTAACGATCAACCCGGAAGTGTTGTTTGGCCCAATGAAGAATGCGCTTTGCGGGGAGCAATAAATGGATGATGGGGATATTATTGATGAAGCAAGATAGTAGACTGGTGCAATGCGGGCATAGAGGCTCTCCCACTAAGGTGGCGTCGTCGCGTTGAACGGAGATTACATTGAAAAATAGGGCTTTGTAGCCAAAAGAGAGGGAATAATATGATGTATTGGAATCCTGAATAAAACCAACTCGCTTCCAGGACAAAAATGTGATACATTACGTATTGAATGCCTCCCTACTTCGCAGCTATAAAAGGCTCTAAACGTATATAATTAAGGTATGGAGCTACTTAGCGATTAAATCTTGTCCAATAACAACAAAAAGGTTTCGACTCAATCTCAGGAGCCCACTTTGAAGTTCGTAAATACACTCTAAGACGAAAAAAGTGACGCATCACAACGGAATTATCCGAATGGAACGGAAATCGGTAGAGATCACGTTCAATTACGGACAAAAAAAAATGATTAAAATTTCAGAAACATTGGATGATTTATTCACGAGAAAGAACTTCGCAAATTGAGCAAGTTAGTAACGAATTCGTCCGTTTTCGGCCCTTATGCAAGCAGTTCTCCATACTGAGGGATGTCGTAACAAATTATGTGCAAATGGCCCTTAAGATTGTCGAAATGGCGAACTGGTTTGAGGGCACTGCCCGTAATGGTCCGAACTTTCTCAACCGTGGAGAGATCTTGTGAGCTTTCTGGCCAAGATAGAGTTTTGCAAGCAAGAAGAGAAGTAGTAGAATCTCTCGCCGTATGCGATCGGGCATTATCTTGTTGAAATGCAAGCCCAGGATGGCTTGACATGAAGTGCAACAAAACGAGGCGTTAAATATCGTTGACCTACAGCTGTGCTGCACGGGTGCCGCGGATGGCAGCCGAAGTGGTCCTGCTATGAAATTAAATAACACCCTAGACCATCACTTTTGCACGTCGAACCGTATTGCGGGCGATAGTCAGGAGTATCTTCAAGCACGTCTTTTCTCCTCGCCGGGGTCATCTCGAAGCGGGATTCACCAATGAAGGCAATTCTACTCTTGCAAGTGAGACTCCAGGCTGAATGTGCCAGACAGCTCTGCAGACGGCCACGTTGGTGTACAGAGGCCAATGGTAAAGGGCGCAATGGCGCAGTGAGCTCAGGACGCTGTCTGTGAGTTGCCTATTAATGGCCCTTGTGGCTACTGAAGCACTAGTTGCTTGGGGTGTCGGATCGCTCATAATAATGAATTCGGGGCTTTCTGAGTGCCTTTCTGACAACTGATCGCTACTCGCTACCCGCCGTCTCCTGTGGTGAGTGCTTCCATGTTGAGGCTGTATTTCGCCACGGATCACACATTCCTGCCAATATCGTCGAATAGTGGCATCGACGGTATTGAAATGTCGAGCGATTCGCCAATTACTGGAACCGGCTTCTTTGAACCCCATTACACGTCCTCTTTTAAATGCATATATTGTTCATGCGCCTGTCTGTGAGGCATAGTTACTGTTCAACTAAGCCACGGAATCAAATTCGCAAAGACTTTTTGTTCTGGTATAGATATATCGCCTGTTTACTATCCCTGCCTACTATGTGGAGAAATTGTGCCTCAGCGTCACATATTCATCCATAGGGCTCCGAAGTTTTCAGTTTTGCATTTTCTGCCGATACCTACACGAATATCAATTTGTCATCAATTTACATAACTGCTTAGTTGTGCATTTTTTGAGTGTGTTAACGTGTCCCATACCACAGTACTCTTCGTTGTCCTCCTAGTTTTTTTGCTGTAGCGTGCTTGAATAAAATCGTCACAGTATTCAAGCAGCGTCAATTCGAATAAAATACTGGAGTTTCAATGGCTATTTTCGCCATCGTCGTCACTGACAGTTAGTGGTATTTCACTCCTGTGGTAGAAATAGTCATCGAAAGCTTTAGTACTTAACTCGACCTGATGTAGCTTGAAAACCGAGAAAATGTTATTCAATATTTTTCTTTGACTGGATGAACTAGATATTAAATGCCTTTAAAAATGTGTATCGCTACAGCAAAACAAACTATATGTACCTCTATTACTTGACATAAAAAGTTTTGGGTGTTAATAATACAACAAGATAATTGCCTCTTTGTGTGGTGTAATTTGCAAAAATCTTGAAGAGAGATGTTGTGACTATATGGTTCACGATACACTTGAACATTACTGGGCGCACTGCATGCGAACTTTTCGTCTCACATACAGATCAATATCTCGAGAATGGAAACAGATATTATTCTACTCTCAGCTTGCAATACAGTTTCGATATGTTAGGAACAATGAACGTGCTAGAGAAAGTAGAAGATGTGAAAACGTAAATGCAAAGGCTTAATCTGGAAATAGTAGGGGTCAGTGAAGTGAAGAGGAAAGAAGACATAGAAGGATAGGGTAATATCAACAGCAGCAGCGAACAGTATAACGGGAGTAGGATACGTTCTGAATAGGAAGGTAGGGCAGAGAGTGTGTTACTGCGAACAGTTCAGTGACAAGGTTGTTCTACTCAGAATCGACAGCAAACCGACAACGACAATGATGCCGACGTTGCAAGCTGAAGATGAAGAGAAGGAGAAAGTGTATGACGATATTGAAAGGGTAATACAGTATATTGTAAAGGGGGATGAAAATCTAATAGTCATGGGGGAGTGGAATGTACTGTAGGGGAAGCAGTAGAAGAAAAGATTACAGGAGAATATGGGCTTGGGACAAGAAATGAGAGAGGAGAAAGACTAACACAGTTCTATAACAAGTTTCAGCTAGCAATAGCGAATACTCTGTTCAAGAATCACAATAGGAGGAGGTGATACGGGAAGATTTCTGTTAGATTACATCACGGTTAGACAGAGATTCTGAAATCAGACACTGGACTGTAAGGTGTGCCCAGGTGGAGACATAGACTCAGATCAAAAAACAGTAGTGATGAAGAGTAGGCTGAAGTTTAAGACATTAGTCAGGAAGAATCAATTCGCAAAGAAGTGGGATACGAAACTACTAAGGAATGGCGTCATACGATTGAAGTTCTCTAAGGCTATAGATACGGCAATACGGAATAGCTCAGTAGGCAGTACAGTTGAAGAGTAATGGACATCTCTAAAACGGCCATCACGGAAGTTGCGAAGGGAAACATAGGTACAAAGAAGGTAACTGCGGACAAATCATGGGTAACAGAGGAAATACTTCAGTCAAATCAATGAAAGGAAGAAGTACAAAAATGTTCCGGGAAACTCAAGAATAGAAAAATACAATCCGCTGAGGAATGAAATAAACAGGAAGTGCAGGGAAGCTAAGACGAAATGGCTGCAGGAAAAATGTGAAGAGATCGAAAAAGAAATGATTGTCCGAAGGACAGACTCACCGCACTGCAAAGTCAAAACAACCTTCGGTGACATTAAAAGCAAGAGTGTTAACATTAAGAGTGCAACGGGAATTCCACTGTTAAATACAGAGGAGAGAGCGGATAGGTGGAAACAATTCTTTGATAGCCTCTATGAGGGGGAAGATTTGTCTGATATCACAGAAGGAGAAAGAGGAGACGATTTAGAAGGGATAGGAGATCCAGTATTAGAATCAGAATTTAAAAGAGCTTTGGAGAAGATCAAATAAGGCAGAAGGGATAGATAGCATTCCATCAGAATTTCTAAAATCACTGGGGGAAGTGGCAACATAACGACTATTCATGTTGGTGTGTAGAATGTATCAGTCTGGCGACATGACCATCTGACTTTCGGAAAAGCATCATCCACACAATTCCGAAGACGGAAAGAGCTGAAAAGTGCGAGAATTATCGCACAATCAGCTTAATGCACGCATGCATCCAAGTTGCTTACAAGAATAATATACAGACGATTGGAAAGGAAAACTGAGGATGTGCTAGATGACGACCAGTTTGGCTTTAGGAAAGGTAAATTCACGAGAGAGGCAATTCTGACGTTGCTGTTAATAATGAAAGCAAGACTAAACAAAAATCAAGACACATTTGTAGGATTTGTCGACCTGGAAAAAAGTTCAACAATGTAAAATGGTACAACATGTTCGAAATTCTGAAGAAAGTAGGGGTACGCTATAAGGGGAGAGGGGTCATATACTATATGTTCAACAGCCAAGAGGGAATAATAAGAGTGAACGACCAAGAACGAAGTGATCGTATTAATTAGGGTGTAAGACAAGGACGTAGCCTTTTGCATCTACTGTTCAACCTGTACATCGAGGAAGGAATGATGAAAATAAAAGAAAGGTTCAGGAGTGGAATTAAAATTCAAGGTGAAACGATATCAATGACGCGATCGCTGATGACATTGTTATCTTGAGTGAAAGTGAAGAAGAATTACATGAGCTGCTGAACGGAATGGACAGTCTAATGAATACAAAGTATGGATTGAGAGTAAATCGAAGAAAGACGAAGATAATGAGGAGTATTAGAAATGAGAACAGTGAGAAACTTAACATCAGGATTCATGGTCACGAAGTAGATGAAGTTAAGGAATTCTGCTACCTAGTCAGTAAAATAACCAATGACGGACGGAGCAAGAAGGACATTAAAAGCAGACTAGCAATGGCAGAAAGGGCATTCCTGGCCAAAGTAAGTCTATTAATATCAAATTTCGGCCTCAATTTGAGTAAGAAATATCTGAGAATGTACGTCTGGAGTACAGCACTGTATGGTAGTGAAACATGGACTCGGGGAGAACCGGAACAGAAGGGAATCGAAGAATTTGAGATGTGGTGCTACAGACGAATGTTTAAAATTAGGTAGACTGTTAAGGCAAGGAATGAGGAGGTTCTGTGCAGAATCGGAGGAGAAAAGAACATGTGGAAAACAATGACAAGGAGAAGGGACAGGTTAATAGGACATCCGTTAAGACATGAGGGAATGACTTCCATGGCACTAGAGGGAGCTGAAGAGAGCAAAAGGTGAAGAGGAAGACAGAGACTGGAATACAGCCAGCAAATAATTGAGGACGTAGGTTGCAAGTGCTACTCTGAGATGAAGAGGTTGGCACAGGAGAGGAATTCGTGGCGGGCCGCATCAAAGCAGTCAGAGGACTGATGACCAAAAAGAAAAAAAAACAAAAAATAGATGTTATTTACCAAATAGCTTTTTTTAAATCGACTGAGAGTATTTCATAGCGACTGGCATGTGTAGCTTGCGAGACAGATTCAACAAAGTATTGCTCGACAGGTATACTTGCAAACGTTTATTGGTGGACCAGGATTAACCCTCTGATACACTAGTAAATCAATCCAAGGAATGGTCACCATCCCCGATTTTACGTGCGAACCTGGGTTAGAACTGGGACTTCTCCCATGCCATTAATAAATACCCTGTACAAATTCAGTTACTTCCAGAGAGACAAACAGATCCAACCAGTCATTAAACTGCCTTCAATTGGTTTCTAGTAACTCCCAGCGATAAAATCCAGAAAACAAAACAGGGTAAAATGTCAAAGTCAAAAGGGAATAAATCACGAAAAAACACCAAACTTTGAGTTTCAATGGGAAATAATTAGTTTATTGTTTCAATTAGATCTTTCCAGGCCCATTTCTTATATTAAACACCACCACCAGCTAGCCAGATCGTCTGCCTGTTGAGCGAACCTCACTCACTAAATAGCCTCATTCGTCAGGAGCACTGGAATATGACTAACAAGGGGACATTGCAGACTTGCCCCCTCCGATTTTCTTGATATGAAGATCCCATCCTGGACACCTATTTCCTAAAGGAATAACATGTAATCCTCATACAAACTCTAAAATACAAAGCCTCCCAAATTGGAAGATTTCTAACACATTTGAAATTAAATTACAAATTCTTCAGTAGGTCAGCACGTACAGTCATCAGACTGTAATCATGGATTGGCGGTTTCATATTTTTTTTACTTTTTTGAATTCCTTATTTACTAGCAAATTAATAACTTAATTAACAAATATTGAATCACAGTTCTATGATAAACATTTTACTTTAAGTTACTGGCAATGCGAAAATAAATTAAGAACTGATACAGGCATACGAAATGCCTTTTTTTAAACCCTGTAGAAATAAAAGTTATTTAATTTTTTGTTTGATTTTACCATTCTGGCAAGAAATTTAAATTTTTTGTGCATTTTCATGCAAATACTTATTAGAATAAAATGATGTTATTTTCAATGAAATTTGGGTAGGCAATATTTTTATTTCGAACTCATGTCCGGAAACATAACGTTTCCGTGCTACAGCCATTTGAAAACATTTTTGCTATGTAGGTAAACAGTAGGGTAGTACGTCGGATAGGATGTCATTTCACAGCTATACTACCTTTCTGACGTGGTTCGAGCTATATTTTAGTGTGTTTGAGTCTTAGAGAAAAATGGTTAGCTACATGTTTGCAGAATACACCGACATGTTCCTTCTGTACGGCAAAGTTCACGGTAATGGAAGAACTGCTCGTCACCTTTATCAAGATGGTTACCCGCAACGTCCGACTCAAACGCATACTCTTTTCATCACAATTACGCAACATCTTTGAGAAAGGGATATTTTCAGTATCAGCAGGCGTAAATGTGGTGCTCACAGGAGACAGTGCATACTACAATTGGAAAAGGCCATATTACATCATGTTCAAGAGCATCAATAAATACACGAGCAATTGCGCGTGCGATGGGTATTGCTACAATTATCATCTGGTATGATGTTAGGAAGAACTCCGCTTTTAGCATCATCAGATGAACCTACACGGTGATAGTGGATATTAAAATTAGCAAGGGAATGTCTAAAGTATACTCCTAACAAAATTTACTGTTCTGGGTATATCCTCAATACTATGGTGACGTGCCCCATTCTTTAAATCTGCCCAAACCTAAAAGGAAAAAATTTTATAGTGATCGGACGCAATTTTTTTTAAAGAGACTGAATTGGCAATAAATAATTTTCATTGTTATCATGATTGGTCGCGGCACACGCAAATTACTATGTGGAAGGAATCAGGTGGCAGCGTATTACCAGTGTGACAGCTCATTATAGGGCAAGGTAAAATCGGCCCGCATGAACGACAAAGAAAGACTATCTGGCCCGTGGAACGGAAGCTATCCATGTGGATAGTGTGACGCCACATACTTATGAACAGGAGCGATGACGCGGCTGAAGCTGCGAAACCGGTCGTGTTTTAACTAACAACAATTTTACCAGGTGTAAGCAGAGTTCTTCCTAACATCATGCCTTTCAACAGTTGCGGTTGCCCGGAATATAAAATACACTCCTGGAAATTGAAATAAGAACACCGTGAATTCATTGTCCCAGGAAGGGGAAACTTTATTGACACATTCCTGGCGTCAGATACATCACATGATCACACTGACAGAACCACAGGCACATAGACACAGGCAACAGAGCATGCACAATGTCGGCACTAGTACAGTGTATATCCACCTTTCGCAGCAATGCAGGCTGCTATTCTCCCATGGAGACGATCGTAGAGATGCTGGATGTAGTCCTGTGGAACGGCTTGCCATGCCATTTCCACCTGGCGCCTCAGTTGGACCAGCGTTCGTGCTAGACGTGCAGACCGCGTGAGACGACGCTTCATCCAGTCCCAAGCATGCTCAATGGGGGACAGATCCGGAGATCTTGCTGGCCAGGGTAGTTGACTTACACCTTCTAGAGCACGTTGGGTGGCACGGGATACATGCCGACGTGCATTGTCCTGTTGGAACAGCAAGTTACCTTGCCGGTCTAGGAATGGTAGAACGATGGGTTCGATGACGGTTTGGATGTACCGTGCACGATTCAGTGTCCCCTCGACGATCACCAGTGGTGTACGGCCAGTGTAGGAGATCGCTCCCCACACCATGATGCCGGGTGTTGGCCCTGTGTGCCTCGGTCGTATGCAGTCCTGATTGTGGCGCTCACCTGCACGGCGCCAAACACGCATACGACCATCATTGGCACCAAGGCAGAAGCGACTCTCATCGCTGAAGACGACACGTCTCCATTCGTCCCTCCATTCACGCCTGTCGCGACACCACTGGAGGCGGGCTGCACGATGTTGGGGCGTGAGCGGAAGACGGCCTAACGGTGTGCGGGACCGTAGCCCAGCTTCATGGAGACGGTTGCGAATGGTCCTCGCCGATACCCCAGGAGCAACAGTGTCCCTAATTTGCTGGGAAGTGGCGGTGCGGTCCCCTACGGCACTGCGTAGGATCCTACGGTCTTGGCGTGCATCCGTGCGACGCTGCGGTCCGGTCCCAGGTCGACGGGCACGTGCACCTTCCGCCGACCGCTGGCGACAACATCGATGTACTGTGGAGACCTCACGCCCCACGTGTTGAGCAATTCGGCGGTACGTCCACCCGGCCTCCCGCATGCCCACTGTACGCCCTCGCTCAAAGTGCGTCAACTGCACATACGGTTCACGTCCACACTGTCGCGGCATGCTACCAGTGTTAAAGACTGCGATGGAGCTCCGTATGCCACGGCAAACTGGCTGACACTGACGGCGGCGGTGCACAAATGCTGCGCAGCTAGCGCCATTCGACGGCCAACACCGCGGTTCCTGGTGTGTCCGCTGTGCCGTGCGTGTGATCATTGCTTGTACAGCCCTCTCGCAGTGTCCGGAGCAAGTATGATGGGTCTGACACACCGGTGTGAATGTGTTCTTTTTTCCATTTCCAGGAGTGTAGTTTGTGAGCATCTGATATGTCTGTATGACCAATAACTACATACTTACCACCTCCAAAGGGTACAATCATTAATGACAACAAAATGACTGCTTCAGTTCTGTATGTAGAGTCTGCGCCGCTGTATCAGTGAGCCCCTAGTATTTTCACGGTGCACAGATGAAAGTAAATTTACTAGGGATTGTGTCCCCAAGCCTTGGAAGTCGAAAACTCACATTCCACACATAGACAGGGGTCCCACACAGCCGGCCATAATGGCCGAGCGGTTCTAGGCGCTTCAGTCTGGTACCGCGCGACCGCTGTGGTTGCAGGTTTGAATCCTGCCTCGGGAATGGATGTGTGTGATGTCCTTAGGTTAGTTAGGTTTAAGTTGTTCTAAGTTCTAGGGGACTGATGACCTCAGAAGTTAAGTCCCATAGCGCTCAGAGCCATTTGAACCATTTTTCATCCCACACAGATTTGGTATCTACGTGTGGGCAGGTATTCTGGATGACCATGTGATGACTGTACTGTACATCCTTCCACCAAAGCTTACAGGTCCTATGTACTTGACCTTCCTACAACAATTATTGGGCGTGTTGTTGGGTGCTGTGACACTAAACGTCAGTGAAGACGTGTGGTTTCAGCATGACAGCGCATCTGTTCACTTTGCAAGTCATGTTCGGGAACATCTGGACCAACGATCTGCATACAGATGGATAGGCGAAAGTGGTCCAATCACATGGCCTCCATGATCAGTGGATTTGACTCTACCGGACTTTTTTCCTATGGGATTGAAAGAAGAGTTTGGTTTATTAGACCCCTGTACAGACAGAAAAAGATCTGGTGGACTGAGTTGTCGTCAGTGCAGGACGGATTGTAGAGAAATCAGGTGTGATGGAACGTGTGTACAACAAAATCATTCGTAGGTACAGCGTGTGCACAGAACTTCGTGGTAGCCTTACCTGCAGTGGATCAGAATGCTAATCCTACTTTGAGAACGACAAAAACTATTCAAATTTTACTATAGATAATAGTGTTTGAGAAAACCGTTTACGTTTCCTTTTTTTCTTCTTTGGTTCTAATGAGGGGAACTGTAAAGTAAGTGATGTACTGGGTGACGCCTAATAAATTACCCGTGAAAATAGTCGCATTACTAACTTGTTTTGGGAAAGTTGTAATACGTAAAAGCACGTTTTCGGACATGTGTTCCAGTTCAAAATATTATCTACTCAGTCCCCTTCACAAGCCCTAGAAGTTTGTAATGGGAATTTTAGAGCGCCCTGTATTACCTTTTAAACTGATTAATTACACTACTGGCCATTAAAATTGTTACACCACGAAGATGACGTGCTACAGACGCGAAATTTAACCGATAGGAAGACGATGCTATGGTATGCAAATTATTAACTTTTCAGAGCATTCACACACGATTGGCGCCTGTGGTGACACCTACTACGCGAGGAAAGTTTCCAACCGATTTTTCATACACAAACAACAGTTGACAGGCGTTGCCTGGTGAAACGTTTTTGTGATGTCTCGTGTAAGGAGGAGAAATGCGTACCATCACGTTTCCGACTTTGATAAAGGTCGGATTGTAGCTTATCGCGATTGCGGTTTATCGTATCGCGACATTGCTGCTCGCGTTGG
Source organism: Schistocerca cancellata (assembly GCF_023864275.1). Classification (NCBI taxonomy): domain Eukaryota; kingdom Metazoa; phylum Arthropoda; class Insecta; order Orthoptera; family Acrididae; genus Schistocerca; species Schistocerca cancellata. Next base: position 255,005,114 of record NC_064626.1, read on the forward strand.
TCGAGATCCAATGACTGTTAGCAGAATATGGAATCGGTAGGTTCAGGAGGGAAATACGGAACGCCGTGCTGGATCCCAACGGCCTAGTATCACTATCAGTCGAGATGACAGGCATCTTAACCGCACGGCTGTAGCGGATCGTGCAGTCACGTCTCGATCCCTGAGTCAACAGATAGGGACGTTTGCAAGACAACAAACATCTGCACGAACACTTCGACGACGTTTGCAGCAGCATGGATTATCAACTCGGAGACCATTGCTGCGGTTACCCTTGACGCTGCATCACGCACAAGAGCGCCTGCGATGATGTACTCAACGATGAATCTGGATGCACGAATGGAAAAACGAAATATTTTCGGATGAATCCAGGTTCTGTTTACTGCATAATGATGGTCGCATCCGTGTTTGGCGACATTGCAGTGTACGCACATTGGAAGCGTGTACTCGTCATCGACATACTGGCCTATCACCCAGCGTGATGGTATGGGGTGCCATTTGTTGCACGTCTCGGTCACCTCTTCTTCGCATTGACGGCACTTTGAACAGTGGACGTTACATTTCAGATGTGTTACGACCCGTGGCTCTACACTTCATGCGATCCCTGCGATACCCTACATTTCAGCAGAATAATGCACGACCGCATGTTGCAGGTCCTGTTTGGGCCTTTCTGGATACAGAAAATGTTCGACTGTTGCCCTGGCCAGCACATTCTCCAGATCTCTCATCAATTGAAAACGTCTGGTCAGTGGTGGCCGAGCAACTGGCTCGTCACAATACGCCAGTCACTACGCTTGATGAACTGTGGTATCGTTGAAGCTGCATGGGCAGCTGTACCTCCATCCAAGCTCTGTTTGACTCAATGCACAGGCGTATCAAGGCCGTTATTACAGCCAGAGCTGGTTGTTATGGGTACTGATTCCTCAGGATCTTTGCACCACCCAAATTGCGTGAAAATGTAATCACATGTCGGTTCTAGTATTTGTCCAATGAGTACCTGTTTATCATCTGCATTCCTTCTTGGCGTAGCAATGTTAATGGCCAGTAGTGTAGTTTGTTAGCTGTCAGTGATTAGGAAGCTAGATGCTAAAATTTGACTCACGTGTGTGCCGGGCAGCCACGTACATGTTCAACGCACTTAAGACGGCGCTGCGCGTGTTGGAATCGAGGACCGCCAGCGGGGGCGGCAGCTCGACGCCAGGCCGACTTCGGCACGCGCCCATGGTGCTGCTGCTGACGGACGGTGTGCCGAAAGGCAGGGTCAGGATCTGGGACAACTTCGTGGACCGCATCACCGAGTGCAACTTGAAGACGAAGGCCGCGATCTTCACGCTGGCCTTCGGCACCGGCGCCGACTACGGCTTCCTGCGCCGCCTCGCGGTGCGCAACAGCGGCGTCGGCCGCAGGATCTACGAGGCCGCGGACGCGCACCTGCAGCTGCGCAACTTCTACCGCCAGATCGCCTCGCCGTTGCTCAACGACGTCACGTTCAACTACGACGCCGAGCAGGTAGGCTTGCGCACAGCTCTCTGCGGACGTTTCGTCACTGTTGTTACTCAGCTGAGCGGTCTAAGGCGCTGCAGTCATGGACTGTGCGGCTGGTCCAGGCGGAGGTTCGAGTCCTCCCTTGGACACGGGTGTGTGTGTTTGTACTTAGGATAATTTAGGTTAAGTAATGTGTAAGCTTAGGGACTGATGACCTTAGCAGTTAAGTCCCATAAGATTTCACACGTATTTGAACACACTTTTGTTGTCACTCAGGTTGGAAGGCTGGTTTGATGCAGCCTTCTAGCTAATCTGTCGTTTGCATGTCTCTTCCTCTCGTAACATCTGCTGCAATATACAGCCATTTGAAACTTCTTACTTAGTAGTTCCATATGTCTCCCTCCATAATGAAATTCATGAAATCCTTTATAACTCAGCATCTATCTTACCTACTGATCCTTTCTTTTATCCAGTTGCTGGCCCTTGTGGCCGAGCGGTTCTAGGCGCTTCAGTCTGGAACCGCGCTGCTGCTACGGTCGTAGGTTCGAATCATGCCTCGGGCATGGATGTGTGTGCTGTCCTTAGGTTATTTAGGTTTAAGTAGTTCTAAGTCTAGGGGACTGATGACCTCAGATGTTAAGTCCCATAGTGCTCAGAGCCATTTGAACCATTTTAGCCAGTTGTGCCACACATTTGTTTTCTCCCAAATCCGCTTCAGTAAGCCCCATTAGCCACTTCATCTCTATATAACTTTTGTAACACCACATTTCGAAGGCTTCCATTCTCATCTTATCTGAACTGCATTATCCGACAAATGACAACAAAAATCACTTGATATTATCAGATGGAGGATTATGTGAATTCAAAATTCTACCAGTCATCCGCCCAATCGCTCTCTACAGCACAGAGTTTGGGCCAGCTACTAAAGAGTCAGAATGACGACTGGGGGTCATGGAGGAGATGTTTAGATGGTCAGGTGACGACACTCAACTGAATCACGTTTCGAACGAAGTATCAGGAAACGTTTTGGAGTCAGACTGATCCAGAAGAAAATATGAAAAAGCATACTACGATGGTTCAGACATGTGGTGCACACACAGGACGACGCTGTAGCAAAGGCAGCCTACACAGTGTAACTCATGAGAATGAGACCCAAGGGGCAATCAAGACACCGACAGCCCGATTTATTCAAACATGGCCCACGATCAAACAAAATGGAGACGATGACTCCACTGAGTGCACCCTGCCGCCAATTGGAACAAATGCTAAAGGAGGAAGAGGTGGAGGAGGAGAAGAAGAAGAAGAAGAAGAAGAAGAAGAAGAAGAAGAAACATTGTTTGCATATAAATTCCGCCGTCATTCCTAATAGAAAGATGATCAAGGAGGAAACAGAAATTCAAAGCATTACTGTAAGGACAGTCTGCTACTGACACAAGCTGGCAATATTGAAACAGCCTGACCTTGCGTTTTCTTCAGGATAAACTCTAACTGGGCAGAAAGTTCATAGTAGGTATGATTGTCACACCGCGAGTTATCGAACAGTAATCCACTGTCAGTTAATGTGATGTGATGTGATGTGATACAAATGAGAGATAAGTACAGCTTCATAGCAGACCAGTTACACAGTCGTGGGTGTGGGGACGTTACAAAAGCAGCGGTGACGAGCTGTAATTAGCGCGGACACTGGCACTGCCTTTGTGATACATAAGCCAGGAGATGTGGCTGGAAAAGCGTCCTTGCCACCGTGGTGCCACAGACGTACTTTCAGAGGACGATGGGTGGGGAACAGAAGGGAGGGGAGGGAAGGGACGGAAGAGGAGGAGAACGAGGAGGCATGGTGGGTGCTGCCCTTGACTGCCATGTCAGCAAGAGAACCCATGGTACTAATCTGCTGATATGTGACGCAAGGTGCTACATCTGTGCTTTTCCCAACAGTGTATGCAGGAAGCAGTTTCAGCACACAGTCGATGGTGCATACGTCGCAGCTCTCCAGTTTTGAGGTGGCAGTTTACGCTAATGGCTCAAGATTCAGACGCTGCCAAAATGCAAAACAAATGTACACACTGCAGTTTGGCGGAATAGAAAACTTTTCCCAACTTATCCCGCACAAGAAATGAGGAAATATACGACGCTAATGGAACCAGAACTATTTGCGTAGTGGATGAGAGTCTCCTAACATCGGAAATAAAAGAAACCTATGGAACGATATTTTTAGAAAGTGTTTTGAAGGGTTTTCTCTCCCCTCACCTCAGTGCCATTTCGGAATACTAAAAAGGCTGCGCACTTTTTTCAAGCTTCCAAGTACTTCTGAGAGTAGAATCGAAGAGTCCACAGAGGACGTCAGATGCAGAGTATGGAGTTCAAGTGTTACGAACAGAATTTGGGATATTGATGTCTCCAATTCCATGCTTCAAAGGCATTATTTCCGACTGCATAGCTTTGGAATGGCAGATTGCATTATATCCATAAAGTGATCAATGATCATGCAGGAAGAAAAGCCTACTTTATAGATAACAGACTTCACGAGATGAACATTGATATCAGAATATTTTTGCAGTAAGACGCAATACATGGTTTGGCGTAAGTTGAAGGGACAGGTGCACGTCTAATTCATTGATGAAAGAGCATGAAAACCGAATTAGGTCGTTTCAAAGCTGTCGGTGTGGGCGTTTGAAGCATAATGTTTATCGTGGTGGCCAGGAGCGGGAATGTTTTACATCTTTTAATGCCTTGGAAGACTCTAGATTGGGCTTGTTGCGGATCCACACGAACCACAGCTGGTAGTGGAGCCCAATGGCCAAGGTCTGGCATTAGCGTGTCAATAAATGACCACAATATAGTTTGGCTAATTGCTGCTCAGCATTCACAGATAATGTAAGCTGAAAAATCTGGTATGGGGAGATCTACTTCTCATTTCTGACTGCAGGACCCAGTCCTCTTAGTAATTTCGCTCTCTATATCTGCTTAGCAATTGTCCTGTCATTGTTCTGCAGCATCCTTCTCAAAATAGCTCTAAGTCTCCTGGCTAGCCCTTTAACTACGGCTATGTGTTTATAGACGTGAATATTTTCTAATTCCAAAGGGGAGCTAATCTTTTCTCCATATACAACTTCATAAGAAGTGTGGCAAGCCGACTCATCAATCTGAATGTTGTAAGTAGACTCAAGATACAAAAGGTAACCATTCAAATCATTGTAAGTTTTGTTAATGTACTGAGAAACCATCGTAGTGGTGGTATTATGATACCCTCAACCACCCCATTCAATCTTACATCAGAGTTACCAAAACATAAGACCCAAATTTGTAACAAAAGTTTTGATACTATCTCCATTGACAAGCACCACGATTAGGTAATGTGAGAACTGATCAGTAAATCAAGAGGTATCCTGGTTTTCTGGATGTCTTTGTGTGTCCTGTGGTGTCAAAGGTTAGTGTCTCAAAGGATCTGGAGGCCTCAGGTAGCGTTTGCAGTGGAATCTGGGGTTTAGTGACCTGTGCTCACTATGTACAAACAATGCATGGGTAAATGTAATTTTCAAGTATTTTGTTGCCACCTGAGCATTTGTTGCTAGCTTTCAGCACTGGGAAGCTTGAATCGTGTCATGACATTGTGTAACAATAAGGTGCTGGAGAGCTTTTGGTGTTATTAAGTAATTCCCTTGTTGTGTTTTGTGATATACTCCAACACTAGCTCCCGTACAGAAGCAAACTATTGACTTCCTCATCTCGCTCCTGTGACTTCCGTGATTCAGCAATAAGTGCATCATCCGCTTGTTTTATGCAGTCTTTTTGATTAGCATAGGTAAATTGGTTTATTCCGTTGGGATTGTGGTGGACCTCATAATCATACTCCGTCACCTTTAAATTCCATCATGTCAGACGACTGCTTTTGTCTTTTACATTTAAAAGCCAGATTAAGGCAGCTTGATCAGTGCCTTATGCGTACATGTAGGAGCAGAATTATTTTACACCAAATATCAGAGTTAACACCTATTTTTCAATGATACTATAATTAACTTCTGATTCGTTCAGCTGAAGTGTAACATGCTGCTTTCTCTACATCATATTTCTCCTGGCCTAAAACACAACGTGTGGCATAATCACTAGCCTTCCACGACAAAATAAATGATAACAGAATCTTCTGTCGGTTCTTGGTAGAACAACACTATAATAAATGAAAAGCACCAGTTGTAGAACAAAATCAAACTGTGGTTTTTCATTTATTACAAAATAAATGGTTTTTGAAAGTCTGGGTAAATGAATAGTGAGAATTTTGTTAGCAAATCTTTAGCTTGTTTAATTATTGTTTGACATTCTGCAGTCCAAATGAAAGGTACCCTTTCTGTCAGTAATTTTGATAAAGGCTTCTTTCACTTTTTTAGTACAAGAAGAATTTCAACTGTTTCGATGAGTTGTATATCCGGTTTTACGCCACCAGAATTTGTGTCGACCTGGCTCAGGTATAGTAACTGAGACTCCATAAAAGAACACTTGTCCAAATTTAAGCTTAAGTTGGCACCTATTAAATCTGAAAGTACACCTCTCAGCTATTTGGCATGTTCCTCCATATTCCATAAAAAAAGAATCTTGTCATCAAGAGACCCTAATATAGCTACAAATTGCTGAAAAGTAGTTGTCACTTTTCTCAACCAAATTGCATTCTAAGAAACTGTTACTTTGATCTCTCCCGAGGTGCGATTGGAATTTAGTGATAGCTTCGTATATAGAGTGATAAATATTTGCACTTTCCTAATCAGCGGAGACATCAACAATTCAAAGAAGCTGAAATATATCGGAGGTGGCTGCGTGATTTACTGTTCGCATGTCAACACGAGAGTGGTAGGTTATCTCGCTACTAATATTTTTTTAGCTACAGTAACAGTGGGTGTTACCCAAGGGTTTGACGATTATTTCTCTATCTAACTGCTGATGAATTCTTCCCGTCGTAACCAGGTGTATATGATAAGAAATGCAGTTTGTCATGCATTCGCTGCTGGGATTTCATGCTGTGCTACATTTGTAAATGTTGAGTGTCGTAGAACTGCAAGCACATTCCTCGAATATAAGATAAAGCACATTCTTGTCCGATTCTGACAAATGCACTAATTTTTCTTTCAACTGCTTTCTAATACATGATGTGATTGGTAATGTCTTTTCATTCTTTGCAGGATGCTTACCGCATGTTTTTAAAATTTCCGGAAGTTTTGATTCTCCTAGCCGAGCTTGTTCAGTATCAGCTATTTCTTGTATACTAGCCAGTACTGTTCTACTTAGTACAGTAACCTCTCATACTCTAAAACTATGTAAACAAACCAGGATCTATTGATCTGATCTAATTAAATTTTCCTTGAGACATTTGAGCCTCATCTTTATGTTCGATAATGGTAGAATCTTGAGAAATAAATTAAAATGTATGCTGCGGCTGGAACATGAAACTGAGTCTCCTTGCTTACTAGGCTGTTGTTTTAGACATTACACGACTGCAGCAGTATAGCATAGTAAGCTTGGAGTCCTGGACGGGCACAAATTTTAATCCATTTCTTAAGTTTCTATCATTTTCGTAACCATGCAAGTCTTCATTCATGTTTCTCGCCCTACAAAGACTTCATTATGGGTTAACCTGAAAGTGATCTAAGAGTTCCTTCCAGTAAAGATGGACCAATCAAAAATATGGGCAACGGCCTTAGTGCAGTGGATACACCGGTTCCCGTCAGATCACCGAATTTCAGCGCTGTCGGGCGTGGCCGGCACTTGGACGGGTGACGGTGCACTCAGCCTCGTGATGTCAATTGAGGATCTACTCGACCGAATAGTAGCGGCTCCGGTCACAGAAAACCATCATAACGACCGGGAGAGCGGCGTGCTGACTACATGCCCCCCCCCCCCCCCCCTATCCGCATCCTCATCTGAGGATTACACGGCGGTCGAATGGTCGGGATTAGCCACTTGTGGCCTGAAGGTGGAGTGAATAAGAAATATAATTTCGGTAATTTCTTGATTTCCTTTTGCCTTTTAGAGAACTTTCCCTGTTCCGCCACGTATAGTTTCAGGGCCATTAGCTTTAAACTCTAAGATATACACTTTAGCATAGTCTCGCAGAATAGGTCTCTTCCATGAGATAATCGTGTGGTTGTCGCCACCAAACTGGGTCATTTCGTCACGAAATTGGATGGTTTGTGACAGAAAGTCATCAATGCCGTGAACTTTTTCATGAGTCATTCCCGAGAATGACATCAAAATCCTGTCCCCTTTCTCTAAGAACCTCCATATTTTAAAACTTATTTCCTTGTTTCGGTTTCTAGCTTGACCTAGCTTGTTCCCAAAGGATTAATCATATCTGCCCCAGTCCACTAATGTCATGTGACAGTGAGAAAATTTCAGTGCCTGCTTCTCACCAGGGAGTATAAATAGTTGTTTCACTAACTAAAACTTTAACAGGTTGCCATCACTGTTAACCCACGAATACCAACGGTGTTGGCTGCTATTAATGGGAGTTTTATGCAGTGCACCTCCCCCATTTCCCGGTCTGTATCTTATATTACTTAATCACATTTGCTACCATTGTTAACCCATGAATATTAACACGGTTGACTGCTATTAATGGGAGTACCCCAGTCCCATTCTACAGTTTTCATCTTACATTACTTCTAGACCCTAGAAATCTTCTTCTGTCTTTGTCTTGCCTATTGTATGATCAGTGACAGCTGGCACGTAACAGACTGACTTTTCTATACAACGTGCAACAGTTTGCCCAGTATGTATCATCAGCAACACCGAAATGCTTGCAAGGCTTTGAATCTGCATTAGTTGTGAACATGTGGCAAAAGGAAAGGCCACAAAAGAAAGCAGTTAGCCTTCTGTTGCAGCAGTGCACAGCGATGGCAATGTGAGACGATGCAGCGTGACGAGTAAGGCACTGGACGATGAACACAGGACCCGTATGATGGCCAGTAGGCAATGCAGTGGCAAACTCTCACGAGATGTGGAATTATGACTGGAAGGATTCACAGGAGAGAGGGCATCCAAGGAGAGTTATACGAGTACACTCAGGAGACAAAAGTCGTGGGGTACCAACATCCGCTTATATAGATCGCAGTAGAACTGCGTACAGAAAAGGCCAGTGCATTGTTGGAGCTGTCAACTGTACTCGATTCATGTGAAAAGGTTTTCGACGTGGTTATGGCCGCACAGTGGGAATTAACAGACTTTGAACGTGGAATGGTAGTTGCAACTAGACGCATGGAACATTACATTTCGCAAATATCAGTGAATTTAATATTCGGAGTTCCACAATGTTAAGAATGTGCCGAAAAAAACAGATTTCAGGCATTACCTCTCACCACGGACAACGCAGTGGCTGAAGGCCTTCACTTAACGACCGAGAGCAGCGAAGTTTGCAAAGAATTGTCAGTGCTAACAGACAAGCACGAAATAATTGCAGAATAAGGCATTGTGAAAGCTAGTGTTGGCTCCATAATGGTGTGAGCTATATGGAACCGTGGACCTTGCCGTTGGTGGGGAGGCTTGGTGCCTCAGCGGTACAGAAGGCCGTACCGTAGGTGCAACCACAACGGAGGCGTATTTGTTGAGAGGCCAGACAAACGTGTGGTTCCTGAAGAGGGGCAGCAGCCTTTTCAGTAGCTGCAGGGGCAACAGTCTGGATGATTGACTGATCTGGCCTTGTAACACTAACCAAAACGGCCTTGCGTGCTGGTATTGCGAACGGCTGAAAGCAAGGGGAAACTACAGCCGTAATTTTTCCCGAGGGCATGCAGCTTTACTGTATGGTTATAGCCATGTATGGAAGTGAAACATGGACGAAAAATAGTTTGGACAAGAAGAGAATAGAAGCTTTCGAAATGTGGTGTGGTGCTACAGAAGAATGCTGAAGATTAGATGGGTAGATCACATAACTAATGAGGAGGTATTGAATAGAACTGGGGAGAAGAGGAGTTTGTGGCACAACTTGACAAGAAGAAGGGACCGGTTGGTAGGACATGTTCTGAGGCATCAAGGGATCACAAATTTAGTATTGGAGGGCAGTGTGGAGGGTAAAAATCGTAGAGGGAGACCAAGAGATGAATACACTAAGCAGATTCAGAAGGATGTAGGTTACAGTAAGTACTGGGAAATGAAAAAGCTGGCAGGGGACTGAAGACCACAACAACAACAACAACATATGGAATAGACTGGATCCTCTGATTCAACTAAGCCTATCACTGACTGGAAATGGTTCTGTTCGGCTACTTGTAGACCATTTGCAACCATTCATGCACTTCATATTCCCAAACGACGATAGAATTTTCGTAGATGACTATATGATGTCAGAACATTCTGAACAATTCGAGCGAATGATTTGGCCGCCCAAGAATCCGGACATGAATCCCATCAAACATTACGAGAGATCAGTTAGTGCACAATATCCTGCTGCGGCAACACTTACGCAGTTATGGGCGGATATAGAGGCAGTATGGCTCAATATTTTTCCAGGACATGTCCATCGACATATTGAGTCCATGCCACGTCGAGTTGCTGAACTATGCCGGGCAAAAGGAAGTCCTACACGATATAATATGGTATCCCATGACTTTTGTCATCGCAGTGTAATAAGACTGAAATTTAAATGTTAACACTCAGAACATATTTCATTGTATGTTTAAAGGTTCAAAAATTAATATTTTTTCTATTCCAGTGTATGGATTACAATCGGGGGTGCTCCGGGGTTGTAGTATAGACCATCAGCTTTTCAGGATATCCATAGCAGATATCATTTGGTAAGAGAACCGAGTCCGAAGACCAACAAAATAGAGAGGACAGGAAAAGACTTCAGACTTCACTGAAATATGGTCCCAAAAAGATCTTCTGTTGTCGTTTAATGCTGCAGCCGTGTCTCGGTAGCGACACACGATTTACCTTATACACTCCACGGAAATTCTGAGGCTTGTTTAGACTTGTCAGTCAGCGTGTTTATGGGAACAAACATCCCTGCTAATGCAACACTTTTGCCAAAGATAATTAATGTAGAGTAATGAAATTTCTGGCATACATTATCTGGGTAAAATATATCAGTGCTTAACATTGCAAGATCAGAAGTTAATGTAAGCGCAAGTTAAGCAAATACGTTAATAGCTGGTATAGCCGCCAGAATGTTCAATGTAAGCAGGCAGACGTGCATGTATTGTGGTGTACAGCTGCGGATGTCAGTTTGTGGAATGGAGTTCCATGGCTGTTGCACATGATCGTTCAATATAGGGACGGTTAATGCTGTTTGTGAATGACGTTCCAGTTGGCGTCCGATTATGTCCTATATGTGTCCGACTGGAGACAGATCTCAGGATCGAGCAGGCCAGGGCAACATGTCGATACTATGTGGAGCATGTTGGGTTACAACAAAGGTGTGTGGATGAGAGTTATCCTGTTGGAAAACACTCACGGAATGCTGTTCATGAATGGCAGCACAACACGTCGAATCACCAGACTGACGTAAAAATTTGCAGTCAGGGTGCTGGGGATGACTAAGAGAGGGCTTCTGCTATCATACGAAATCGGGACCCCAGACTGTAACTCCCTTTATACTGTAGGTCCAGTGTGTCTAGCAAGACGCGGACAGGTTGGTTGTAGACGCTCAACTGTATCTAGGTAACACACTACCATCACTGCCACCGAGGCAGAACCAGTTTTTATGGGAAACACAACAGACTTCCCACCTGCCCTCCAACGAGCTCTCACTTGGCACCGCTGAAATTGCAAATGGCGGTGGTTTGGGGTCAGTCGCATGTATGCTAAAGTGTCTGTCTCGGAGCTGCCATTGAAGTAGTCGATCTGTAACAGTTCGCCGTGTCACTGTGGTGCCAACTGCTGCTCAGACTGCTGCTGCAGACGCAGTACGACGCGCCTGAACCGTAAGCCGAACACCGCTGCTAGCAAATCATGTACCGTGGGTTGGGTTCCTGCCAAGTCTTTCTTCAATATCGCAGAAACAACATTCAGCTTCTCGTAGCCCTATTACGCGACTAGTTCAATCTCGGAGAGATGTTGGTAATGGTGTCTTTGTCGCCTTAAAGGTATTCTTCACTGACACCAACTCACTACTCAAAGATAATTAACACTCACGACAATTACAGCGTGTATTTAAAGGAAAACTGATTCGTATCGCAAAACAGATTTGTATCGTTGTAGTAAGGTTAATAACGCCAATCTCGTGCGAATGGGGCGAAATTTAAATAGACTTCGTCTTTGAGATATAAAAAGATGCCTGCCAACTTTCCTTTTTGCTGCTCAACTCCTTCTTGGTTCTTCGATTTTCTGTTATCCGTCAACGTAAGCCACAATAACCACATAAGTATTGAGAGTGATAATTAAAAGCACTCCGTCTTCAGGCCACGAGTGGCCTACCGGGATCATCCGACCGCCGTGTCATCCTCAGTGGAGGATGCGGATAGGAGGGGCGTGGGGTCAGCACACCGCTCTCCCGATCGTTATGATGGTATTCTTGACCGAAGCAGCTACTATTCGGTCGAGTAGCTCCTCAATTGGCATCATGAGGCTGAGTGCACCCCGAAAAATGGCGACAGCCCATGGCGGCCTGGATGGTCACCCATCCAAGTGCCGACCACGCCCGACAGCGCTTAACTTCGGTGATCTCACGGGAACGGGTGTATCCACTGCGGTAAGGCCGTTGTCTGAGAGCGATAACTGATGAAGGAATTCTTCTGTTAAAATGAATAATCAATATCATTAGACTGGCAACGTAGCTGGTACGTATGTAAGGTTACGCAATCAAACTTTTGTTGCATTGCAGCTACTTGTCGTAGTCCTGGTACGCACGAAATTCCCGCACCACAGAACCGTAGCAAGCAGTTAAAAGAGCCAAAACAAAATGGCGCAGATTGTTGGTAAAGTATAGACGGGCTGCACTGTATAGTATAGCCTCCTCTAGTGGCGTGCTATGATACTGACTCACAAGGATTTCAGTGGGTACCAGGTGTGTAGACATGTCGCTGCAGATATTGGAGGTAAAAATTAAATTTTATGACTACTCTCGCACACAACGTCAGAATCGGTCTATTAAAGTCCTATAACGTAGAAGTGTACATAATTTGTTTAACAAAATGAGTTTTTTAACAGGTGGATGAGGACGCACTGACGAAGGTGAAGTTCTCGACGCTGTTCGACGGCGGGGAGTTGGTGGTGGCGGGCCGCCTGTCCTCTGGGGCCAGACGGCGACGGCTGATCTGTGTCGTGTTGAGCAAGTCCCGTAACACGACGGACCGTGCACCAGAAACAGCTGCCGTCAACGTGGCGTCAGCAGAGCGGCTGTGGGCCTACCTGACGGTGCGGCAGCTGCTGGACCAGGACGCCGCAACGCCCAACGAGACTCTCCGAGCCAGGGCCAAGAACATCGCTCTCAGGGTAACACGCTGGTCAATATCATATAGCATTAACTTCCTAATTTACAAAAGTGACTGGTATTACCCATCAATGCGAGCTGAATACCTAACTGGCGCTACAGCAGCATACTACATCCACATTTATACGCCGAAAGCCACCCAACGGTGTGTGGCGGAGGGCACTTTACTAGCCACTGTCATTACCTCCCTTTCCTGTTCCAGTCGCGTATGGTTCGAAGGAAGAACGACTGCCGGAAAGCCTCCGTGCCAGCTCGAATCTCTCTAATATTACATTCGTGATCTCCTCGGGAGGTATAAGTAGGGGGAAGCAATATATTCGATACCTCATCCAGAAACGCACCCTCTCGAAACGTGGACATTAAGCTACACCTCGATGCAGAGTGCCTCTCTTGCAGAGTCTGCCACTTGAGTTTGCTAAACATCTCCGGGGGCAAGTTCTTTCGCGTACTCTGTGTAGAATCGAATTGGTATCCCGTCAGGTCCAGTGGACTTTCTTTTGTTGAGTGATTTCAATTGCTTTTCGATTGCTTGGACACTTATTTCGATGTCAGCCATTTTTCGTTCGTGCGAGTATTTAGAAAGGGAACTGCAGTGCGGTCTTCCTCTGTGAAACAGCTTTGGAAAAAGGTGTTTAGTATTTCAGCTCTACACGTGTCATCCTCTGTTTCAATGCCATCATCATCCCAGAGTGTCTGCCACTTACTGATTTAACGTAAGACCAGAACTTCCTAGGATTTTCTGTCAAGTCGGTACATAGAATTTTACTTTCGGATTCACTGAACGCTTCACGCATAGCCCTCCTTACGCTAACTTTGACATCGTTTAGCTTCTGTTTGTCTGAGAGGTTTTGGCTGCGTTTAAATTTGCAGTGAAGCTCTCTTTGCTTTCGCAGTAGTTTCCTAACTTTGTTATTGAACCACGGTGGATTATTCCTGCCCCTCACATTTTTACTCGGCACGTACCTGTCTAAAACGTATTTTACGATTGCCTTGAATTTTTTCCATAAACTCTCAACATTGTCAGTCTCGGAATAGAAATTTTCGTTTTGATCTGTTAGGTAGTCTGAAATGTGCCTCCTATTACTCTTGCTAAACAGATAAACCTTCCTCCCTTTTTTATATTCCTATTTACTTCCATATTCAGGGATGCTGCAACGGCCTTATGATCACTGATTCCCTGTTCTGCGCTTACAGAGTCGAAAAGGTCGGGTCTCTTTGTTATCAGTAGGTCCTTATCCTCGGTCCGTTCTCCTTGAAAACATCTCACCTCGTCAGGTGTTCCTTGACTGCTGTACGTTATCGAGGCCTACTAGTAGAGCATGTCATCCCCCCTTTGGAAGAGAGGAAGTGTGTGGAAAGCACTGTTTTCATGCAAGATGTAACAACTCATGTCAATTCCCCAGTGAGGGATGTTCTTAATGCAACCTTCCAACAACGTTTTATCTGCAGAGGTTTTCCAGATGCATGGCTTCCAAGACCAAATGGTCTGAATCAGCGTGACTTTTACAAGGAAGACGTTCTGTCTCTACCTGATCAGTATACAGGTATACAGGTATACTCTACCAGCATACAGGAACAAGTTGCTTAAATTCCATTGGAACTCCTTTGGGAAACTGTTGATCACGTCGTTTTACGGATGCGGCTTCTCCTCGACGCCTTCAGTGTTCATACTGAACAAATTGTGTAATCGGCGTTTGGTAATAAAATCAACGTTATACCTTGCTCCCATTCGTAATCAATTATATACAGAAACATTTCTATACATTTTTCTTGCATTCACAGCGACAGATTTGCACCTGTTGGCCAAGACTGGAGCTAAACTTTACTCCAACCTAAATCGGTTCTGTATTAACGTATTATAATATCTACCAAATTTCGCTGCAATACGATAATTAGAACCCATTCAGGACCTCTGTGAGCTACTACACTTAAATTATAGCCATCCGCTACTAGCCCAGACTCAGTTTCGTGATACCAAGCGATGTGCAATCCATCTGTTCTAAGTATCGTATGAAAATTCAATTTATTCGACACAAAAAGTAACAGTGAGTTGCACTGTATAAACGTCAGCTGCAAATGACGCCATATGTCGTTTATTTGTGAAAAGTCCTCAGGCAACATGTACAAGCAAAGAATCTACATCGTACATAAAATATTACAGGCAGTTACGTTTCCACATTAATACCTCTGTTCCCTCCCAAGTGTCAACGATGTTCCTTCCCAAGTGTCAACGATATTTGGTGTTGAATCGTACTTGACGGGCAGAAGCAGTTGTAACTGGAGGCAGACGACGAAGCTGTACACGACGTGATGGTGATAATATGAAGTACTGTTGAGTGTCATCTTGGTGCTGGAGTGGCGACGGATGGGCGACTTCAGGAACTGAGGAAAGAAGTCATTGTATGGTGAAACGCACGTCGGAGACAATGAATCTCCATACCAATTCACGTCGATGATTGAAGTTGAGTTGCGAACTGACTTGGCTGTATGTTTTCGAACATTCAATCGCAGCAAACAGTGACTGCCATCTGTTTTTCGTTGCGAAAGACGAAAAGAAGAGCTCACTTTGACATCAGTACCTGAACCACACAGCAATTGTAGCTTGATAGAGTGCTCTGTTATGAGCAGTCGACAACATCACTAAAGGTTCCGGGCTGACAGTCTGTGGTCGATATGTAAAACTTTTCCCGTAAGTTGTGGGCTGCGGCTGTGGGAAACACCATCAGAGGCGAAGCGGCTAACTGAAATCAGAACTCGTGCGAGCGCCGAATATACATGCAGTATACAGGGCGCCACATCCCATCAAGTGACGCTGACTACGAGATTGTCTGTGACAGCACCGATATTCTCGATTGAAAGTTATCGATCGTCGTTTCAAAGTCGACGTCCATATTTTACCTAATTTGACGCCTATCTCTTCTCTGTTGAAATTGTGACGGTGTTTATAAATCACAATAGCCCCTCACCACAAGCGCTCACTAAAGTGCGATGTTCTCGATATGACGCTCCTGATACTCATGTTCCGCTACGTCCGATTTATCCATGTGTTCCAGACAGATTTATTTTACGTTCAACTAAACTGAAGAGCCAAAGAAATTGTTATACCTGCCTAATACCTCTACAGCCCCCATGAGCACGCAGAAGTGCCACAACACGACGTGGCATGGACTCTACTAATGTCTGAAGTAGTGCTGGAGGTAACTGACACCATAAATTCTGCAGGGCTGTCCGTAAATCCGTAGGATTACAAGCGGGTGGAGATCGCTTCTGAACAGCATGTTACAAGGCATCCCGGATATACTCAATAATGTTCATGTCTGGTGAGTTGGGTGGCCAGCGGACGTGTTTAAACACTGAAGAGCTCCTGGAGACACTCTGTAGCAATTCTGAACTATTGGGATGTCGCATTGTCGTACTGGAATTACCCAAAGCCATCGGAATGCGCAATGGACATGGATGCGTGCAGATGATCAGACAGGATGCTTACGTACGTGTCACCTGTCAAACGCATATCTAGACATATGAGGGGTCCACATCTCTCCAACTGCACATGCTCCACACCAGCTTGGTCCCCTGCTGACAAGCAGGGTGCACGGATTCGTGAGGTTATCTCCATAACCCTACACTTTCATCCGCTCGATACAATTTGAAACGAGACTCGTCCGACCAGGCAACATGTTTCCAACATCAAGAGTCCAATGTCGGTGTTGAGTGGCCTAGACGAGGCGTAAAGCTTTTTTTCGTGCAGTCATCAAGGATACACGAATAGTCTTTCGGCTGCGAAAGCTCATATAGATGATGTTACGTTGAATAGTTCTCCCAGCACTGGAATCTGCAACAATTTGCAGAAGGATTGCACTTATGTCACGTTGAACGATTCTCTTCAGTCCTTTTCGGTTATTTTTCCGGCCGCAGTGATGTCGGAGATTTGATATTTTATCGTATTACTGATATTCACGGGACACTGGTGAAATTGTCGTACGGGAAAATCCCCACTTCATTGCAACCTCGGAGATGCTGTGTACTATCGTTCAAGCGCCGACTACCACACCATGTTGAAACTCAGTTTCACGTAAATCTTGGTAACCTGCCATTGCAGCAGCAGTAACCGATCTAACAACTGCGCTAGACACTTGTTGTCTCCTACAGGCGACACCGACCGCAGCGCTGTATTCTGTCTGTTTACGTATGTCGTATTTGAATACGTATGCCTATACCAGTTTTTTGGCGGTTCAGAGTAAATAGATGTTTACATTTCTTTTCGTGGCAACAATATGCACTAGACCACAACTACAACGAATTCTACATAAGTTACCGTGAAAATAAGACAACAGTCCGAAATTTCTTATTATATCCATTGCTATATAAGTTTTACCGAGAGACGTTGCTAAATCTTAGGCTTTATCTATGGCAACTGGTAAAACCGTATCAGTTTTAAAAAAATCACGTTAGCATTTACTGAAATAGTTTGTATTGGTTGTAAAATTACGTTACTTAAATATTCTTCCAATCCAATGTACTTATAATGAACGACGGTCCACACTGAAATTGGAGACAAATGCAAAAGTCGTACAAAAAACGTTATAAAATGTTACTATTTGAATGTTGTTTTTTGGTACAACAATTTTGACTGTTGTGGCCTTTAGAATTACATAATATTCAAGATGATCTGAGCAAGCATTGTTTAACTGAACACTTCTTAAACAATTGCAATTATTGAAACTTTGTCCTCCAACGGAAGATAGTTTGGCAACCACTTCCCATACATTAAATTCTTCTCTTCCTACTTCTTCGGTGCTGATATAATATTCCTTGCAGAATGGTTCTTAGTTTTTAGTGAATTTAGTTTTCCAACATTGACTATTTATCACCAGTGCTATTATTGATTTCGCATCAGTTTTTGCTCGGTCTACATCCAGTACTTTAATTCTCAGGTTCTGTCCAGCTGAAGGTTTTGGAATTGTGATACATGAGGCTGCTTTCATTTCTTTATTTGCAATTGAAGACCTTCTTTGATATTTTATGAAACGTACTTTAAGAATCCGCTGTTTCTTTGCCCATTAGTAATCTACAGGTTTCGGTTATTAACTATTGTCCAGGATGTAAGGTACAACAGATTAGTTAAAAGCATTCCATATTCTTTGAAGATGAACAATATCGAAATTATCCAGTGAAATTGTACAAACAGTTTGTCTTAGAATACTGAAAGTCATATCTTATGTCAAACATACAGACATCAGACATCACACGAGCTTTGGTAGCCTCTTGGACCCGCTTAACTTTATTAAGACTGCTGGAGGTTGTCAGTATCTCGTCAGAACTGTCCGTTGGAGCTAGTGCCTTGGTATTAACTGTTGTCAGGTCATGTGTTTCTGGTGCTTCTTGACCAGCTACAACCACACTTCCTACCTGCGGTTCTTCTGTTCCAATATTTGATTCACTTGAATCAATTCCTTGACCGTCGTCTTCCTGCTCTTGTGAGTCAGCTTTTGCAGTGTTTAACATTGTTTCCTAATCTTCTCCAGTGTTCGCATTTTTTTACTAAGTCACATGGAACAATTGAGCTGGCAATGGCCATTTTCATTGGAATACCAAATATGTCTTCATGTAGTGACCGTCTGATCCCATCGTGATAAGCCCTCATTGTGTGCACAAATTTTAACCCTTCAGAAAATTTTGAAGTTGTATTTGTTTCCTTTCGCATTGATAATATATTTCCAATGTCTTGGTTTGCTCTGTCGACAGTTTCCTGGGACTGGATATGCCTCGGTTTCCATGGACATCAATCCACAATCCACATAAACTTGGCTACAAAGCTCTAAACCAGTATCGGAATGAAGGGTATTTGGTGCACCAAATATGGTGAAAATATCCAAAAGGTGACATGCTGCTTCATCGGCCCTTTTCGAAGTTAATAGTCAAAAGATAACAAATTTTGTCAAATGAGCCTGGTATACAATTATGAACTTCGACTTATCGTCTGGGTTCGCTAGCACGTCGACTAAGTCAATTTGGCATCGTGAACTCATTTCAGTATGTATATAATGTGTTTCACTACAACACCCCTTTACGAGGTTTTTTTTGTTTTTTTTTTCTGTCGTGGTATTACCGCAAACATGTGACATTTCATTCAACAGTCACTGTTTTGGATCCATAATCATCCGAGTTCGGCCGCCATGGCGCTTAGCAACGTGGATCTCCTGTATTATGTCTGTTGACAAAAATGCGTTTGAAATCTTATGGGACTTAACTGCCAAGGTCATCAGTCCCTAAGTATACACACTACTTAACCTAAATTATCGTAAGGACAAAAACACACACCCATGCCCAAGGGAGGACTCGAACCTCTGCCGGGACCAGCCACACCCTCCATGACTGCAGCGCATTAGACCGCTCGGCTAATCCCGCGCGGCTCTCTGTTGACATTAACGAACTAAAAGCAGAGTAAGTTAGAACGTCAGTGGTGTTTGTTGTAGGATTCTCGTGCGAGTCGTTTACGAGACGTCGTATTTTGACAAGTGTCCGCAGCGACACTTGCTTGTGCCGTTCAACCTGTGTAGTTGCTTGGTACTATGTTGTTATATTTGCTTACAATCCGCTTGTGTGTTCTTTGAGTGCATTGCGACTTTCTAATCAGTTAGCGTGTAATAGTCTGAGCAGCATGTCGTGAGTGGACGATGGGAATTAGCAATGCAGAAAAAACCGACATGTTCATGCTGTATGAAGAGGAAGAATACAG
Organism: Schistocerca cancellata; assembly: GCF_023864275.1. Lineage (NCBI taxonomy): Eukaryota > Metazoa > Arthropoda > Insecta > Orthoptera > Acrididae > Schistocerca > Schistocerca cancellata. Next base: position 255,024,745 of record NC_064626.1, read on the forward strand.
TTCGTTCTTGCACGGTGTATGCGGCAAGATATCCCAATATACGTCAACCATCTTGGCAGCTATTTATCAACATCTTCAACCAGTTACGTTAAAGTGGTAGTTTAACACCTAGACAACGTAACGGAAGGAAGTACGTGAGCAGAGAAGAAGGGTAATTAATGTTGTTGTTGCTGCTGCTGCTGCAGTCGATCCGCACGTTAGCTACCGCGCAGTCGCACGAGAAAGTGGCATGCGTCACGCAAGTGTTCTACGCATTCTCCATCGACATAGATTTCATCGCTATCACATCTATCTCTGGAACTGCACTGAAACGATTATGGACGTGTCAACTTCTGTACATGAGCATTAAAACAAGATACACAAAATGATCATGTATCTGGTTTAGTGATGAACCCACATTTACCAATCATGGACCAGGTAAACCGCCAAAACATACATTGTTCGTCTGTTGTCCATCCCCGTTGGCTTCCTAAGAACGGCGACGTCTATGGAGTGTAAATAAGCCTATGGAGTGTAAATAAGTGTTGTGGGATAGTGAACCATCAGCTAATAGGCCTGTGTTTCATAGACGGAACATTGAACTCGCACAATTATCGCAACCTGCTAATAGAACATCTTCCATAGATGCTAGAAGACATTCCTCTGAAGACTAGGGGGAACCTGTCCAGTCCTTAGTGCATGAAGTACCACAGAATGTATTCACGAATAGTTTCCAAATCGTTGGACTGGACTTAGCGCACCTGTACCTTAACTGGTCCATTCCCCGGATTTGGCACCTGTGGGCTTCTTTGGATTACATCATCGTCAGACAGAGATTCCGAAGCAGATACTGGATTGTAAAGTGTACCCAGGAGCAGATATAGACTCAGATCACAATATACACTCCTGGAAATGGAAAAAAGAACACATTGACACCGGTGTGTCAGACCCACCATACTTGCTCCGGACACTGCAAGAGGGCTGTACAAGCAATGATCACACGCACGGCACAGCGGACACACCAGGAACCGCGGTGTTGGCCGTCGAATGGCGCTAGCTGCGCAGCATTTGTGCACCGCCGCCGTCAGTGTCAGCCAGTTTGCCGTGGCATACGGAGCTCCATCGCAGTCTTTAACACTGGTAGCATGCCGCGACAGCGTGGACGTGAACCGTATGTGCAGTTGACGGACTTTGAGCGAGGGCGTATAGTGGGCATGCGGGAGGCCGGGTGGACGTACCGCCGAATTGCTCAACACGTGGGGCGTGAGGTCTCCACAGTACATCGATGTTGTCGCCAGTGGTCGGCGGAAGGTGCACGTGCCCGTCGACCTGGGACCGGACCGCAGCGACGCACGGATGCACGCCAAGACCGTAGGATCCTACGCAGTGCCGTAGGGGACCTCACCGCCACTTCCCAGCAAATTAGGGACACTGTTGCTCCTGGGGTATCGGCGAGGACCATTCGCAACCGTCTCCATGAAGCTGGGCTACGGTCCCGCACACCGTTAGGCCGTCTTCCGCTCACGCCCCAACATCGTGCAGCCCGCCTCCAGTGGTGTCGTGACAGGCGTGAATGGAGGGACGAATGGAGACGTGTCGTCTTCAGCGATGAGAGTCGCTTCTGCCTTGGTGCCAATGATGGTCGTATGCGTGTTTGGCGCCGTGCAGGTGAGCGCCACGATCAGGACTGCATACGACCGAGGCACACAGGGCCAACACCCGGCATCATGGTGTGGGGAGCGATCTCCTACACTGGCCGTACACCACTGGTAATCGTCGAGGGGACACTGAATAGTGCACGGTACATCCAAACAGTCATCGAACCCATCGTTCTACCATTCCTAGACCGGCAAGGGAACTTGCTGTTCCAACAGGACAATGCACGTCCGCATGTATCCCGTGCCACCCAACGTGCTCTAGAAGGTGTAAGTCAACTACCCTGGCCAGCAAGATCTCCGGATCTGTCCCCCATTGAGCATGTTAGGGACTGGATGAAGCGTCGTCTCACGCGGTCTGCACGTCCAGCACGAACGCTGGTCCAACTGAGGCGCCAGGTGGAAATGGCACGGCAAGTCGTTCCACAGGACTACATCCAGCATCTCTACGATCGTCTCCATGGGAGAATAGCAGCCTGCATTGCTGCGAAAGGTGGATATACACTGTACTAGTGCCGACATTGTGCATGCTCTGTTGCCTGTGTCTATGTGCCTGTGGTTCTGTCAGTGTGATCATGTGATGTATCTGACCCCAGGAATGTGTCAATAAAGTTTCTCCTTCCTGGGACAATGAATTCACGGTGTTCTTATTTCAATTTCCAGGAGTGTAGTAGTGATGAAGGGTAGGCTGCAGTTTAAGACATTAGTCAGGAAGAATCAATACGCAATGAAGTGGCATACTGAAGTACTAAGGAATGACGAGATTTGAAGTTCTCTAAGGCTGTAGATACATCAATAAGGAATAGCATAGTAGGCAGTAAAGTTGAAGAGGAATGGACATCTCTAAAAAGGGCCATCACACAAGTCGGAAAGAAAAACATAGGTACAAAGAAGGTAACTGTGAAGAAACCCTATTAACTGAAGATCGATAAAGAAGGAAGTATAAAAATGTTCAGGGAAATTCAGGAATATAGAAATACAAGTCGCTGAGGAAAGAAATAAACAGGAAGAACAGGGAAGCCAAGAAGATATGGCTGCAGGAAAAATGTGAAGACATCAAGAAAGACTTAGCATACCGGAAAGTCAAAACAACCTACGGTGACATTAAAAGCAAGGGTGATAACAATAAGAGTGCAACGGGAATTCCACTGTTAAATGCAAAGGAGAGAGCGGAAGGTGGAAACAAACATTTAAAGCCTCTGAGAGGGGGAAGATTTGTCTGATGTAATAGAAGAAGAAACAGGAGTCGATTTAGATGAGATAGGGGACCTAGTATTCGAATTAGAAGTTAAAAGAGCTTTGGAGGACTTATGATCAAGTAAGGCAGAATGGATAGATAACATTCCATCAGAATATCTATAATCATTGGGGGAAGTGGCAACAACACGACTATTCATGTTAGTGTGTAGACTGTATGAGTCTGGTGACATGACCATCTGACTTTCGAAAAAGATCATCCACACAATTCCGAAGATGGCAAAAGCTGAAAAGTGCAAGAATTACCTTACAATCAGCTTAACAGGTCATCCATCCAAGTTGCTGTCAACAATAACACACAGAAGAATGGAAAAGAAAATTGAGGATGCGCTAGATGACACTCAGTTTGGCTTTAGGAAAGGTAAAGGCACAAGAGAGGCAATTCTTACGTTGCGATTAATAATGGAAGCAAGACTAAAGAAAAATCAAGACACATTCACAGGATTTGTCGACCTGGAAATAGCGTCAGACGATGAAAAATCGTGCAAGATGTTCGAAATTCTGAAAAAAGTAGGGGTAAGCTATAGGGAGAGACGGATCATATACAATATGTACAACAGCCAAGAGGGAATAATAAGAATGGACGACCAAGAACGAACTGCTCGTATTAAAAAGGGTGTAAGAAAGGATGTATCCTTTCGCCCCTACTGTTCAGTCTGTACATCGAGGAAGCAACTATGGAAATGAAAGAAAGGTTCAGGAGTGGACTGCTCGTATTAAAAAGGGTGTAAGACAAGGATGTATCCTTTCGCCCCTACTGTTCAGTCTGTACATCGAGAAAGCAACGATGGAAATGAAAGAAAGTTTCAGGAGTGGAATTAAAATTGAAGGCGGAAGGATATCAGTGATACGATTCGCTGATGACATTGCTCTCTTGAGTGAAAGTGAAGAAGAATTAAACGATCTGCTGAGCGGAATGAACTGTCTAACGAATACAGAGTATGGGTTGAGAGTAAATCGAAGAAAGACGAAGATAATGAGAAGTAGTAGAAATGAGAACAGCGGGAAACTTAACATCGGGATTGATGGTCACGGAGTAGATGAAGTTATGGAATTCTGCTACCTAGGCAGTAAAATAACCAATGACGGACTCAGCATGGAGGACGTCAAAAGCAGACTAGCAATGGCAAAAAACAGGCTTTCGTGGCCAAGAGAATTCTACTAATATCAAATATCAGGTTTAATTTGAGGAAGAAATTTCTGAGAATTTACGTCTGGAGTACAGCATTATATTTTAGTGAAACATGGACTGTGGGAAAACCATCACAGAAGAGAATCGAAGCATTTGAGATGTGGTGCTAGAGACAAAAGTTGAAAATTTAGGTTGACTGGTAAGGCAAGGAATGAGGAGGTTCTGCGCAGAATCGGAGGGGAAAAGGACATGTGGACAACACTGATAAGGAGAAGGAACAGGATGACAGGACATCTGTTAAGACATAAGGGATTGTCTTCCATGGTACTAGAGGAAGTTGTAGAGGGCAAAAAGTGAAGAGGAAGACAGAGATTTGAATACACCCAGTAAATAATTGAGGACGCAGGTTGCAAGTGCTACTCTGAGATGAAGAGGTTAGCACAGGAGAGGAATTCATCGGGGCCGCATCAAACCAGTCACAAGACTGATGAGGAAAAAACCAAAAAAGAAAACATCGTTTCTGCGAGTGAAAGATGCTGCCTATAAGGGCATACCAATACACCAGATGGTATGCAACGACGTATTACTGAAGCTTGCTTGAACACTTCCGCTGAAATTCTAGCACGTGTGGAAGATTCGTACCATACGAGACAAAGTATGTATTACCGCTGCTGATGGTCATTTTGAATACAATCTGCAATGGTCAGTTTTCTCGTTACTGATCAGAATTCAAACAGCTAGTGTATGCACTTGTATTATTCTTTATTGTATGCTACGACAGGTATCGTACAGGTGTCATTGTAGGAACTTCTCAAAATACGATATCCTACAATAAACACCACTGACCACTGACTTTCTAATTTACGCTGCTTTTATCTTCTTAGTGTCAATAGGTATCGTTCCTTTTAAAAAATATGTGTTTTCGCAAAAAGTACACTTCCTAAGTATGATTATATTCTGTTTGTTGGTTAACAGTACAAGGTCCTGACCACCAATCGATTCTGTGAAAACCGAAAACCGCACGTAAATAGCACTTTCCGCCACGCAGGATTAGCCGAGCGGTCTTAGGCGCTGAAAAAAAAAAAAAAAAAAAAAAGGTTCAAATGGCTCTGAGCACTGTGGGGCTTAACATCTGAAGTCATCAGTCCCCTAGAACTTATAACTACTTAAACCTAACTAACCTAAGAACATCACACACATCCATGCCCCAGGCAGAATTCGAACCTGCGACCGTAGCGGTCACGCGGTTCCAGACTGAAGCGCCTAGAACCGCACGGCCACACCGGCCGGCTAAGGCGCTGCAGTCATGGATTGCGCGGCTGGTCCGGCGGAGGTTTGAGTCCTCCTTCGGGCATGGGTGTGCGTGTTTGTCCTTAGGATAATTTAGGTTAAGTAGTGTGTAAGCTTAGGGACTGATGACATTAGCAGTTAAGTCCCATAAGATTTCACACACATTTGAACATCTGAACAATAGCACTTTCCATTCTTACAATATTTTCCGTGTAAGTTTTAAGTGATTCACCCTGGTTATTAGGCGCCCCGTCGAGCTCCAATTGCAATTTCCGCCTAGTCTCTGAGGATGTCTCCCCGAGCCAGAGATGAAACGTTACAGGAAAGCTTTACATATCGACGATGTTCTGGAAGTTTGAAGTGAAGTTAATACCAACGCTGAAAGCTTACATTGTATTATCAGTCGACAACAGTCCGGTTTGAAATCAGCCACCATCACTACTGATTTTCAGCGGCGATCCAAGTCGCAGAGTGGTCAATACTTACTGACTGCACCGCGAAAGTTTCTGTAATACCGTGAAATATTCTCCCTGGCGCTTGTTTATGCTGAAAGACAATCGTCGCTGTGACGCACGGATGATGAGCCGTATTTATAGAGCCGTAGCATCGTCCTCACCAAGACATCCGCAACCTACTACAATTTTCGTTTCTTATCTGATATAATCATAGTTTTTGTTAGTAAGGATAGGTATGGTACTTTTCAGCAACAAAAAGTAAAGACTGTTTTGATCCCTGGCTTTCAGGATGTCACATGAGAGAAGCGCGAGTTGTGGTTTGCATGACTATGTTTTCGAAATTCATACTAGCTGCTGGCATTGAGGAGGTCATTCCTTTCGAGATGACTCATTACGTTTCAGCTCAGAAAATTTGCTAGACCCTACATCAGAAGGATGTGACACTGGACGGTATTGCCATTTTGAAACCATGTGGATTATGATTTGACAAAATATGATGGACAGAGGGGTATTGTGAGAAAATAGGATACAAGATTAACGGAACTAGTAGACAAAAATTTTATCTATTTGCAGTACGAAATTATGAAATGTATTGGTAAGTGTTCACAGTCCTTCGTAGCTGATGCCACTGACGGACGATAGTGCAGTAGCCTCTGATGAGGAACTCGCCGGTTCCGATTCTGGTGACAAAAGGCATTTCCATCAAAACTATTCTTCCACCAGCAGTAGCAAAGGAGGCGCCTGATCACCAGATTATGCCACAGCATTCTGAGATAAATCTCACCTCAAGTGTCTGGGAGTGATGGCATGTTACAAGGACGATTCATCTGTGGAAAGGCGACGTGAAGGTCGATATCATCCTTAGTGGTATTCGAGACTGGGTTTGTTCCACTTTTTGGAATTTAAATTTGTGGTAAGATCATATGGGACCAAACTGCTGAGGTCATCGGACCCTAAACTTACACACCACTTAAACTAATTTACACTACGGACAACACACATATCCATGCCCGAGGGAGGCCTCGAACCTCAGTCGGGTAATGGCGCGAGGGAGGGGGGGGGGGGCGCCCTTAGACCACGCAGCTACCCTCGCGGCTGCACTTTTTGATTTGCATACACAACTACAAACACAATACCACTGTCCGAGCTCTTATCATGGCCATTCGTGCAATCTCATGAGTAAAGAAGATTGGAATTACTTACATGTACACGTTTATCATACCTGATTATCTATAAACGTAGGTTACAACATCTAGTTTCCTAAGAATGACTAGGCAAGCAGTAAGAATAGCACATCATCTCTACAATGTACCCAGGTAATCTTTTGATCTCTTGTGTAAGTAAGTCCCTAAATATTTATTTCCTTTCTTACAGTACTCCTTCGTGACACCTGTTACGTCACTCTTGGTAGTCAAGCCAAACGCTACGTCTGCAGTCAACATCGATGGGTCCAGTGCCCCACGCCAAGGTAAAGATGACCAATTGATCTCAGGCGTAAATAAATCCTATCCGATTTTTTTTCTAACAAAGAATAATTTTCTGTTACTCCTTTAGCCTATTGCCATCATCATTATCGCTTAAGCTTATTGAATGACTTACTCGAAACACTAATGTGGAAAGTAAAGCGTAATGTAGCAGTCTTCTGTGAAGCAGTTATGTGGAACGGTCTAACTGTCCATTGTCTTCGTTGTAATACACAGAGTGTCAATTATAGAAAAGGAATGTCTATGGAGTGGAGACAGAATACGTACTGCGCATGTCGCCAGCACGAAACCGGTATTGGCACGTTACTTGCTAAAATCGTTGTTTATCTACATTTTGGAGTATGGCTGTTTTCACACATTATTAGTGACAATAATGATGAAAACAATTATTGTTGCTGCCACGAACGGAAACCGAAGATACCTAAAATTAGGAAAAGTTAATTATCGTAATTAACTGCCACAGACACCTAGTCATTGTAGTCATAACAGTAGAAAGCGCATTGTGTGTTATAAAATATCGAGAATAATTTATGTGACTGTGACAACAAACGTATGGGACAAGTGGGAGTGCACTACCAATCGATCCGTTGAATGTATAAGATTTTGCACAGTTTTCACCTGCAGTGAATATTAGTATCCTGACTGAACATATTTCCAAACTATTGAGCTCACTTTTAAAGTAGTTACAATTACTGCTGCTTATGAAGTACAGAGTAAGTACGTGCGAATAATATGATAGTTGTCTTTAGGATGAACGCAGGTTAAACATATGGAACCGAAACGTATAATGGGAAGAATTTCGTCACTAAACAATTTCAGAGTGTGATAAATCGCTAAACCGTTGCATTCCATAGCTCCACATTCAATATTTTTCGACACACCTTCTCTCTGGCATAGTAGGAAGCTATTTAGCGATGCCACCGTAGCATAATTTGTGAGAACACGATAAAATGATGTCCAAAACTTAGAAATAGTATGGGTGTGAGCGACAACTGAAGTGTGGCTCTTGTCGCCACGAAGAGAAACGCCCTTGAAAAGCTCTAACCCAATAGAGATATCGAATTCAAATTTTTATGATGTCTATGAAATGCATGTAGAAAATATGTGGTCATTCAAGAACGGGAACTGTTTATTCTTGGAAAGAAGATGAGACGCTATGTACATGACCAGGGTGACAGGGCAAAAGTAGCAAAAGTTCCTTTTTGTCGATGTTTCCAGGGCTTAAGGTCATTTATGCAGAAACTATGGAACACTTTCAAGCTACATTTGTAAACTGATTGATTTTTTTGCCATTTATTCTTCCAACTCTAAGAACACGTTCCCTAAATCTCTGTTTGTGCTTAGCTTTGACGAGCATATGTGTATGTTTTAGCTAGAGTTAGTATAGATTTTCTGTAATACTCTGCTGTAAATCTGTACTAGGGGCAATTTCTATGATTATACTTCACTTGTGAAGCATCGTGAACACCTGGCAGACAATAAATAAAGATCTAGGGCATTGAGGGTACTGAGTTATATATTCACACTTAGCATTTCCCAAATACTCTCTGACTCTCACTTTTGTACCCACACTTATACTCTCGCCTTGTCTTCCATATCATTCACGTCCCCGTTAACAGGTGTCGTGTAGTTGTCTTACACCACAATATCTTTCCTAGGGATTAATCCACATGTACTCTACGTTTGGTTGAAATATCTCCACATGTTCTGATGTTATGCTATGTTGTCACATATACTGCCCTATTTTCACTAATCCCTTGGAATACTAGAGGTGTCCTAGTCACATAGAATTATTTTTAAATATAGTAAGTAAAATTCGCATAAAATTTTGGATCCATCTGAATTCCTCGAGCCGTTCCAGATGTAAATACGAGACAAATCCCGCACGCCCCCTCCACCGACCACAAACGGGTGTGTTAGGAGCAGTGTACCTTGTCTTCCGGCACTAACTCGTTCGTGTACCAAATTTGGGCGATATTGTTTCAGGTGTCACAGAAATATCCTGCACCATACCTAAACATTCGTTCATACATACATACTGTGCACCGGTTGAGTAAGATGAAACTGGACAGGAAAATATATACAATAAAGCTGATTGACTTAAGACTGGTCCTTGTTATGGCCCCCGATGACGTCGATGCAGCGCTACGCTGAATTTGTTAATCTTTGAGAGATGCATAGCAGCTCTGCCTGAGGATAACATCAATAGCGTTTTCAGAACTTTGCTACAACTCTTACAGTATGTGATTATTTGAGTACACCTAACCTTTGAAGGAAAGTGAGGAACCAGATGATGGCAGTGGCAAGAGAGTGCACTGTCTCTGGTGATTGTTCTCCCCTCTCTGAACCTCTCACGCTCTCGTGTCAAGTTTGTCAAGTTGGTGTGTCTGTTGTTCCGTCAGGCTCAGATTATTCGTACAGTCGTACGTCTTCTGTGACGTCCGGTGAGTATGTTAGGATGACCAGGATTGCCGATGCTGGGGTCCTGCACTGCTCGATGCTAAGACCCATGTTACACCATAGATCATGTTACAATTTGAAGGTAGATAGATTGCTCTATATACCAGCAACACGGATGTGCTGTGGCTTCATTTTGCAAATATGGAACAGCAAGGACATCTTTATGTAATTACTAGCTGAGAACCCAGCTTTGCCCAGGTATGTATTTATTACAATCTCCTGCTCCCCTGTCTCCTCCTTCCCTTCCGCTCTGTCCATCTTCATCACTCTCTCTCTGTCCACCTCATCCACCTTCCCACTTCCCATCTATTTCTTCCCAACGCTCTCTGTCCATCTGCTCGTCCCCCTCTCTGTCTATTTGCTACTCCTCCCCTCTGTTCACTTGCTCTTCCACCTACAGTCCATATCTCTTCCCCTTAAGTTCATCCCAATCTCTACTCTCTTTTGTCGATCTCCACCCTTTCTCTGTCCATCTTCTCCTCTCCCTCTTTCCATCCCTCTCTTCCTCCCCCATCTCACTTTCTAACTCCTCTCCCTCCCACTGTTCATCCCCTCTTCCCTCTTCTATTCACTTCCTCTTTCCTTTCTCTGTCCATCTCATCCTTGCCCTCTCTCTGTGCACCTCCTCCTCTTCCCTTTCTCTGTCCATTTCCTCCTCCCTCTATCTCTGTCCATTTCCTTGTTCGCTCTCTGTGTCTGTCGACCTCCTCCCTTCTCTCTTCATGTTGTCTCCCCTATCCCAACAGGAAGTTGCTGATTCTTACCGCCACAGTAATTCTTTCCAGGTAGTAAATAATGTGTATTCCAAATTTGGTTGAACTGGAACTAGAGGAATATGAAGAGCTTTTTACCCGTGGCTTTGCAGCGTACGCAGATGTCTCATATATTTCACATTTTTTACGCGTATTTATACACATATCTCACCTGTGTCTGTATCAAAATTGCAATTTAGTTTTCACGCAGCCCAATTTATAACGCGATATCTCAAGAACTGAGAGTCGTGCTATGATATAATGTGCAGGTACATCCAGTAGTATATCTGCATACGGCATGTGAAAATTGTTGCGAATACAATTAGTAGTAACTAAATAATAAATTAAAAAGTTGTGCATGATTTTGCAGTTTTTTCACACATCTCAATGTTTATGGCGTCATGTCTCCTCAATTACGTTTCTTACAATGATTTATTTTTGTAGGTACATTCAACGGTATTTAAGGATATTGTCTGCTAAATGTATTGCGAATGGAGTTAAAAAAATGCTTCAAACGGCTCTGAGCACTATGGGACACAACTTCTGAGGTCATTAGTCCCCTAGAACTTAGAACTAGTTAAACATAACTAACCTAAGGACATCACACACATCCATGCCCGAGGCAGGATTCGAACCTGCGACCGTAGCGGTCTCGCGGTTCCAGACTGCAGCGCCTAGAACCGCACGGCCACTTCGGCCGGCGAATGGAGTTAATAACAAAGAAATAATCAATTCGAATGTCATGCATGATGCGGCAGTTTTGGAAGCATTTCAGTGTTTATTAAATCATATCTCCTCAGCCGTGTGTTGTACATTGATATAATTTCACTGGTACATACAGCGGTACAGATAAATAAATTGTGCGAAATATATTGCGAACAGAGTTAGTAATAAGGAAGTGATAAATTAAAGGACATGCCTGATGCGGCAGTTTCACTGCATGAACAGCTAACTTTTAGCCTCCCATCTTTTGTTGGGGATTGTAAAGGTTTGAAATTATGTGTAAAGTTTGTTGTCAGTAATTAATTTCTCTCAATCTCAAATACTGGATGACTATAGTCTGATTATTTGCCCTTTTTGAGTTGCGCTACTTTTTCACCCACACCCAACCTCTTTGAGAGGTATGTGGTTTTTAACTCCACAGCGATTCTTTCAGGACAATAAGTTATATTTGTACCAACTTTGGTGGAAGTCGGTGAACTAGTTTAGGAGGAGATGTAGAACGTACAAACATACATAACAAATACTCGTACGTACACTGTAAGGTAAAAAAAAGGACGCACCACGAAGGAATTATCCGAATGCAGCTGAAATCGGTAGACATGTAGAGAAAAACAAATGATTACGTTTCTAGAGAAATTGTGTGGTTTATTGAAGAGAAAGAGTTTCACAAATTGAGAAAGTCAATAATGCGTTGGCCCACCTCTGGCCTTTATAAAAGCAATTATTGGCTTGGAAATAATTAGTAGAGTTGTTGGATATCTTTCTAAGTGATACAGTGCCAGATTTTATCCAACTGTAGCGTTAGAGCGTCAAAGTCAAGAACTGGTTGGAAGGCCCCAAGCGCTCTCAACTGAGAAGAAATCTAGCGATCTTGTTGGACAAGGTACGGTTTGGTAAGTACGAAGACAAGCAGTAGAAAGTCTCGCAGTGTGTGGGCGGGCATTATCATACTGAAATGTAATCCCAGGATGGCTTGCCATGATGGGCAACAAAACGGAGCGTAGAATATCGTCATCGTACCGCTGTGTTGTAAGGGAGGCGAGGATGACAACCGAAGCGGTCCTGCTATGAAAAGAAATGGCATCCCACACGACCACTCCCAGTCGACAGGCCGTATGGGGGGTAACATTCTGATTGGTATCCTCCCTCTGTCTGGAGTTTCTCCATACACTTTTTTGATCTGGAATCTTTTTGACTGGAGAAGAATTGTCTTTAGTGACGAGTCCCGCTTCGAACTGAGCACCGATTACAAGGGAAGGCGTGTCTGGAGACAACCCAAACAGTAGTGGGATACCAACCTCACTGTCGGCAGCTATACGTCCCGACAGCCATATGTGGTCGTGTGGGGTTGCCATTTCATTACATAGCAGGACCCCTTTTGTTGGCCGGCCAGTGTGGCCGAGAGGTTCTAGGCGCTACAGTCTGGAACCGCGCGACCGCTACGATTGCAGGTTCGAATCTTGCGTCGGGCACGGATGTGTATGATGTTCTTTGGTTAGTTAGGTTTAAGTAGTTCTAAGTTCTAGGGGCCTGATGACCTCAGAAGTTAAGTCCCATAGTGCTCAGAGCCATTTGAACCCTTTGGTTGTCATCCGCGACACTCATACAACACAGCGAAACGTCGATGATATTCTACACTCCGCATTGTTGCGCTTCAGGGAAAACCATACTTTGCTTACATTTCAGCATGATAATCCCTGCCCAAACACGGCGAGTGTTTCTACTGCTTGTCTTCGTGCTTACCAAACCCCTGTTTGATCAGCAAGAGCGCTGGATCTCTTTCCATGAGAATGTCTGAAGGTTTATGGGCAGGGCCCGCCAACCATCTCGCGATTTTGACGATGTAACTCGCCAGTTGGACTGAATGTGGCATGGTAACCCTCAGGAGGACATGCAGAAACTCTGTCAATCAGTGTCACGCCAGTAAAAGCTTCCATAAAGGCCAGAGGTTTCATCAACGCGTAGATGTACGTCACATCTACCGATTTTCGTCCCATTCGGAAAATTCCTTCGTGATGAGCCTTTTTTTTTGCCTTAGAGTGTACATATGTTCATCCATTTCTATAATATGTTTGGATTAGTTGATGTTGAGTCAGTTCGAAACTTAGACTGCTGTCAGCGATATGCCTGTTGGCATCCGTTACTTTGATCAGAGTGACACTACGATTTATTTAGGCCTTCAGCTAGATAGGAGATTAACATACTTCCAGGAAACTAGCAGTTCACACGGTAGATGTTGTGCTGCCTTGTTCTCCACGTATATGGTATTTATTAGTGGCGTGGGTGTTGGAGGTGAGGGAAGGTATAAATATCTATTAAGATGCAGTTATCAGTTATACAGACTGCAGTTATTCCATTTCATAATTATAGCTGACCGCCTAATATTACATTATGAGCTTTAGATATTTTTATCACCATCAAGCTGAAACTGGAGAAAATCACTACGAGAAGGCTTCCATTTTGCTTCGCGACCTAATTGTATCATTAGAGTACATGTTCCAAGGCTGCAGGCCAAAGATTTTTCACTAAAGTCGGTAGATAATTATGATTCAGTACGGACAAAGTATGATAGTTACTCCATCAAAAGCAACCCTTTTCAAAAGCCGTTAAATAGGGATCTGATGCTTACAGCTGCTTTTGAAACATAAACTAAACATTGAGGCCTTCCTCATGTCTCCAACAGAACTAGTGATAGGTCCTGTTTGCCACGTTTTACTTTACATCTTGTGAGTAGGACGCAGGGTATCAGTAATTGTTGCGATCTAACATTTGTTCTGGTGTTGCAGCATCACTGCCTCTAGGGTTCCAGCATAGTGCACTACGCGGCCGTCATATGATGTCGTCATCAAGGCTGAGACCAAGACCCGCATGGCTGCGACCACGTGAGTATTACGCATATTCTCTACATGCCCACCTCAATAAAATTCTAGATCTAACAAGACAATGATGATGGTACTTGTCAAAAGCAGACTACAGTTTTCTTCACAGCAGCCGCTAACAGACTTGAGTCTCGTGTTCAGTTGTTGAGGGTGTCGGTCAGAGTCATGCAGGTGGCAGATTCCAGTCCCTCCAGATTGCGTCCCGGGCTCGGCTGACATATACAGGCCACTGGCTAGCCCAACTAGCCAGCTGGGCCTGCCAGCTCAGTCTACACCTATCCGACAACAAAATCTGCAACATTTGGCCACACTCTGGATACAGTTTGCTTTGAGTACTTTACATGGATCACTCACTACCCACCATGTACCTTCAAGTACGTTCAATAAAAACTAAAATTTCTATTGAATGTCGAAGTGCAAAGCGTAAGCGAATATACCGTCAGAACGTTTATGTCTAATAGCTGCACTAAATCTGCCAATTCTAACTAAATAGTATGCATCCAGATCCTCGGAGAAATTAGCTGTAAAATGAATCTGAACATTTTTCAGTGCTTATATATCTTTCTCCTCTGTGTTTTCAATGGCCACAATGTAAAATATGCGGGGTGTAATCACTGTTTTTCGCGTTAAATAAAAACCATATTTATGGGAGCAGTGCCTTTACTGATGTGATTTTGATAAATAACCATATTCCGATGGAAGGTTCGTCATTTACTGGCCTTGTTACGGTCTTCAATCCACAGACTTGTTTGATGCAGCTCTCCATACTATTTTATCCTGTGGAAGCTTCATCTCCAAATAACTACTGCAACCACATCTTTCTGAATCTGATTACTGCCTTCTTATCTTGGTCTCCCTCTACGATTTTTACCCCCGCCCCCAACTTCCCCTCCTCCACATAAACACACACACACACACACACACAAAGAAATTAGGTAATATTAGGTTCGTGCTTACGTTTGTAGCGTTTATCCATAAGTGTAATAAACACAACAAACACACACAACAGAGACTGTGGTCATGAATAATATATTCTCCTTTACTATTTACAACGGTCTGCCAACGCTGGGGTAATTTCTCAATTTGGAAACTATAAGAACCACATGGTTTTGAGGCGAATAAGCCGTGGAGCCGAGTTCGGAGCACATTTTCATCCCGAAAGGAAGTTCCTTTAAGAGTGTCCAATAGAGACTGGAAAAGATGAAAATCTGAGGGCGCATTAACAGGTGAATAAGGTAGGTGTGGAATGACATCCCAACCCAGTTTCTGTGTAGTTGTTTTTGTCAATGTGGGTGAGCGTTATCGTGGAGTAGCATCAATTCCCGCAGTCTTACCCGTCATTATTCTTGGGCTGCGTCTCAGTTGTTGAAAGTAAAATAGAATATGTATAAAATATAGGATATATGTAAATATTATTATGAATTAATTGACTTTGAATTAAAAATAAAAGTGTGACTTTTTTCTAAAACTTAAGAATAATTAAAAATTTTCATTACTACGATTCATGGCGTGATGCCACCTTCATGCATATTTCTCTACAATTACTTGCTTTTGACTTTTGAAACGGAGCCTACCAATTCAATGTCGTCACTCAATAACAAAAAATTAAAGAACACTCGGAACAGAGACTTGGGAAATCTAAAAGTGTACTTTCGTGGTATGCAATTTTATATTTATTCTCCGTATGATACAATGGGCATAGAATTGCACCTCACAACTCCAAGTTGTGAGAAGCAAAAATTTAGCTTAACATTTGAATAGGGATACAATGCTTGTGTTGTAACTGACATAACAGTCAAGCTTTCTCCAGTAAAGACAACAATAAAGTCGCGTCTAACAAAACCAACCGTAGGCAGGAATTTAAAGTTTGCCTTGCTTTGACAGTTTAGCTTGGTAACTTAAGTTAATTAGACCAGTCCCTGCGCTCTTTAAGGTAACAGGCATTTGCTGGGCAGGGTTACGTTAGTTTAAATCCACTCATTTGCTCTCTGATTGACTGCCGTTTTATATCCGTAGCTCCACGCTGATGCATTTAGACCTGTGGTTATGTGGCAAAATGATGCTCGATTAGACGTCCCCTATCCTCCTCTCGCCTCATTTTCAGGTATTATCCTCTACACCCACTGTTAATAAAAAAGTAAGATGGCTAGCCTAGGAGATGAAAATCAAAGAGTCCGTATTATGACAGGTGACGAAACTGTCAGCTGCAATATTGTTAAGCAGAAATTGTATTTCAGTGTATGATATGCCTTAGAACAAAGTATTCTCGATGTAACTCTAATTCAAGTTCCACATGTTTCAGCACGCAGGCGTAATTCAACCAAGGAAGCCACAACAGGTAGGTGTTTCGCCGTAGTATGCATCATCTCATAGTCCAGAGTGCATGTTAAACTGTATCTTGTCATACATCTGAATGAGCAAGCCAGTTCAAAGCCCCAACGAAGGGAAAAAACACCTCCTATAACAGAACGCCTACTCAAGCACTGGGGAGTTTAAATCAAACTTCGGGTTGAGGACGACTACAGGTATTTACCTTTTTTCTATTAGTTTCGACTTACAGAAGGAGTTCTTTTTTATTAACGGTATGACATACTGCGAGTAGGATAAAACGCGATGCAAATATTGATAATAATAGCCGCAGATACATAAAAAGCTGCGTAGCCTAAGGAATATCTTTGTTCTACAAAGCTATCCTCCTGTCTGTTGCTAAAAGCCAATAGTATTTATAAAAAAATTGAAATTGTCAATCCTTAATTCAGGATTTATTCGAAAATTGTTGTAAAGAGAAACAAACGGATGTTGTAATAAAAAAAGTGTAGATTTATCTTTAGCGCTCGAAAACTAAATATTCTCGAAATGAGATAAAATTAAAAACTAAAATCTCAAAACAAAAACAAATCACACATCGCTTCAGTACGTTGTCGAGTTCATATGAAATATGTTTCTATTATTCATAAACAACTTTCACACTTATCAATAATAACAGGAAACTCTTGCTACTGTTCATGATGGAGAAAGTTATAGTGAGTACAAAATAACATTGATTATTACATAGATTTATTTATGCTTGTGCATGTACACTGTCCTTGCATAAATAGTAATTGCTTTAGTTACATGTTGCTGTTGTTGTTATTGTGGTCTTCAGTCCAGATACTGGTTTGATGCAGCTCTCCATGCTACTCTATCCAGTGCAAGCTACTTCATCTCCCAGTATCTTCAAAAACTTACATACTCCTGAACCTGCTTAGTGTATTTATCTCTTGGTCTCCCTCAACGATTTTTACCCTCCACGCTGCCCTCCAATACTAAATTGGTGATCACTTGATGGCTCAGAACATGTCCTACCAAGTAATCCCTTCTTCTAGTCAAGTTGTGCCACAAATTTCTGTTCTCCCCAATCCTATTCAATACCTCCTCATTAATTACGTGATCTACCCATATAATCTTCAACATTCTGCTGTAGCACCACATTTAGAAAGCTTCTGTTCTCTTCTCGTCTAAACTATTTATCGTCCACGCTTCACTTCCATCCATGGCTACACTTCCTACAAATACTTTCAGAAACGCCTTCCTGACACTTAAATCTACACCCGATGTTAACAAATTTCTCTTCTTCAGAAACGCTTTCTTTGCCATTGCCGGTCTACATTTTATATCGTCTCTACTTCGACCATCATCAATTATTTTGCTCCCCAAATAGCAAAACTCTTTTACTATTTTAAGTGTCTCCTTTCCTAATCTAATTCCCTCAGCATACCCGATTTAATTCGACTACAATCCATTATCCTCGGTTTGCTTTTGTTGATGTTCATCTTCCTCCTTTCAAGACATTGTCCATTCCGTTCAACTGTTCTTCCAGGTCCTTCGCTGCCTCTGACTGAATTACAATGTCATCGGCGAACATCAAAGTTTTTCTTTCTTTCCATGGATTTTAATTCCTACTCCGAATTTTTCTTTTGTTTCCTTTACTGCTTACTCAATATACAGATTGAATAACATCGAGGAGAGTCTACAACCCCGTCTCACTCCCTTCCCAACCACTGCTTTCCTTTGATGCCCCTCGACTCTTATAACTGCCATATGGTTTCTGCACAAAATGTAAATAGCCTTTCGCTCCCTGTATTTTACCCCTGCCACCTTCAGAGTTTGAAAGAGAGTATTCCAGTCAACATTGTCAAAAGCTTTCTCTAAGTCTACAAAAGCTATAAACGTAGATTTGCCTTTCCTTAATCTATCTTCTAAGATAAGTCGTAGGGTCAATATTGCCTCAAGTGTTCCAACATTTCTACGGAATCCAAACTGATCTTCCTCGACGTCAGCTTCTACCAGTTTTTCCATTCATCTGTAAATAATTTGTGTTAGTATTTTGCAGCCGTGACTTATTAAACTGACAGTTCGTTAATTTTCACATCTGTCAACACCTACTTTCTTTGGGATTAGAGTTATTACATTCTTCTTGAAGTCTGAGGGTACTCCGTCTGTTTCATACATCTTGCTAAACACATGGTTGAATTTTGTCACGGCTGGCTCTCCAAAGCCTATCAGTGGTTCTAATGGAATGTTGTCTACTTCCTAGAACTTGTTTCGACTTAGGTCTTTCAGTGCTCTGTCAAACTGTTCACGCAGTATCATATCTCCCTATTCATCTTCATCCTCTTCTATTTCCATAATATTGTCCCCAAATACATAGCCCTTGTATATATCCTCTATATACTCCTTCCAACTTTCTGCTTTCCCTTCTTTTCTTAGAAGTGGTTTCCATCTGAGCTCTTGATGTTCAAGCAAGTGGTTATCTTTTCTCCAAAGATCTCTTTAATTTTCATGAAGACAGTATCTGTCTTAGCCTTAGTGATATATGCCTCTATATCCTTACATTTGTTCCCTAACCATCCCTGCTTAGCCATTTTGCACTTCCTGTAGATGTCATTTTTGAGACGTTTGTTGTCCTTTTTGCCTGCCTCATGTACTGTATTTTTATATATTCTCCTTTCATCAAATAAAATCAATATATCTTCTGTTACCCCAGGATTTCTACTAGCCCTCGTCTTTTTACCTACTTGATCCTCTGCTGCCTTCACTATTTCATCTCTCAAAGCTACCCATTCTTCTTCTACTGTATTTCTTTCCCACATTCTTGTCAATCTTTCCCTAATGCTCTCCCCGAAACTCTCTACAACGTCTGGTTAGTTTATTCAGGTCCCATCTCCTTAAAATTCCACCTAATTGCATTTTCTTCAGTTTTAATCTACAGTTCTTAACCAATAGATTGTGGTCAGAGTCCACATCTGCTCATGGAAATATTTTATGCAAGAGGACGCTATCATAATTTAACCATACAATAACGCTGCATGACTTCAAGGCCGTTTTGATTAATATTACAGGGCTAGATCAGTCAATCATCCAGACTGTTGCCCCTGCAACTACTGCAAAGGCTGCTGCCACTCTTCAGGAACCACATGTTTGTCTGGCCTCTCGACAGATACTCCTCCACTGTCGTTGCACCCACGATACAGCTATTTGTATCGCTGAGGTACGCAAGCCTCCCCACCAGCGGCAAGGTCCATGGTTCATGAGGGGGAGAGGGGTTACTTGGTCAACAAATTCATATTACTTATAAAATACAATTTATGTTTCGTAAAGAAATAAAATACACATTGGACTAACACTGAACGATGCGCCTTTCTAATTATGTGCAAAAAAAAAAAAAAAATAAAATAAAATAAAATAAAAATAAATCACAGGGATGTCGACCTCTCGTAGATTCTGTCGCACACATTCATTTGTCTTCCTTTTCCTACCAGTGGTGTCAAGACTATCGGTAATTCTACCATTGCTACGTCATTGATGTACTGTATCAAAACTGACGTACTATAGTTTTGGTATAGCGCATCTCTAGCCTTGGTAACGGATTCAGTTCGGCTAGGAATTTCATACTCGAAATGAAAATGTGAGAAAAAGGGCAATTCGTAGTCACAGACAATTCGGGAAAAAAATTTCTTATTCTTGTCCATGGTAACCTGAAAGGATGTACCAAGCCGTTTTAGAAGACACACTCACAAAACTTCACAGAACCTCCTCGGAGTTGAGCTACGTCCTTCACATAGCGGAACTTAAGCGCCCCATTGGACCCTAGATGCACTCAATGTCTTGTGTGATTCGAGAAGTGGCAAACTGGTAGAACATGCCTCCAATCAGCTACTATCAAATATCTGTGTTATTTGACCCACTCAATACGTGCATCTTTTTATGCCTCTGTCACCAACGACGTTTTGCTGAGCAACCATCAACTGCGAACAGTTCCCTTCGCAATGTTCGCTCGGAAACTTACTGATGTTGACTTGTAGTTGCTGACAGCAATTCCTTTCTGTTTTGAAACCGATTGTCAGTGACGACGCATGACTTTTGTCTGCGTTCCCTGTCGGCTATGATTTTTTTAGAATCACTGTCCTCAGCTTACTTACATTGCTGTGGGCAGTAAGACGGCAGCTAATATTTTGGCCAGTACGCTTATTCTGAGTGTGCGGTCATATTATGAAAACACTGTGCAACATAATTAAAATATCGCTTTTCTGAAATCCCATTTACCCCCATTGCGACGTAAACGTTTGATATTTGGCTCTCAGCTGCCTAAATCGGTCCCCTTGTGATCTTTCCCTCCCTCAAATCACTATCAGAATTCCTTGTTTCTGCACAAGTTTTCAAAGCTTCGAGAGGCGTACGATATACAAAAGAGAAACTTTTTACTTATCTTCATTTTCTCCTGTTGTCGGCTGCAGTTCTTGAATCTAGGGGTACATTCTTGAGGCTGAAATTTTGATTTTGTAGGTTCTAGTTGAACGGAAGAACTGATGACATTCTTTCTGCTGCTATGAATATCTTTTCATGTTATCCCGTTCTTCTATACCACACTGACTTCACAATCTCCAATTTCATAAAACCATCAATTACATGTTGTAGACAAAATTAAAAAAAGAAAAAAAAATCCTAAAAAAACATGTGCGCTTCCATCAGAGGCAGGCCCACTACTACTCACATCCTGCGATACAATACAGGGCGCTTCAAAAAGAATATATGTATTTCGAATACATATATTTATTAAACTTTAAGACATACGAATATGAAACTTTACACACATATTTACGAACCTCTCAAGTTCACATTACAGACGCAATATGTCCTCCATCAGCGACACGAACAGTATCACATCGACACTCAAATTCCTCCCATACTCGGGCAAGCATGTCCTTCGTCACAGATCTTCTGGCAATACGGATCCGGTTCTTCAACTCTTCCTGGTTCTGTGGGAGTGGTGGTACATAAACGTTGTCTTTAACGAAACCCCACAGGAAAAAGTCAGAGGGTGTCAAATCCGGTGACCTCCTTGACAAGCAGTCCAACGTTTCGATAGAGTTTCATTCAGGTATTCACGCACTTAACGACTCCAGTGAGGGATTGCCCCGTCTTGTTGAAAAATGTTGTCTTCGTGCAGCTTCGGAAACAACCAGTTTTGTAACATAGCAAGATACTGCTGACCATTAACCGCGTTTCCATCAAAACAAGAATGGGCCGTAAACAGATGATCGGGATATCGCACAAAACACATTGACTCTGGGCGAATCTCGTACATATTCAGTGGCTGCATGTGGGTTCTGTAGGCCCCAAATCTGAACAATTTGTTTGTTTACCTCACCACTAACATGGAAAGTCGTTTCATTACTGAAGATGATGCGTTGTGCGAAACTGTTATCATTGTCAATAGCATCAAGAATGTCGTTACAAAATGCCACACGTTTGCGTTCGCCTTCAGAACGCAGAGCTTGAAACAGCTGTATTTTGTACGGCCTCATAACGAACGGACGTCTCAAAATACGCCAAATTGTTGTTGTAGGCTGTTGTAACTACCGACTGGCACGACGATTTATTTTGAAGGACTACGTTGGGAAGCAGTTTGAATTCGTGCAACATTTTCTTCAGGAACACGAGGGCGGGCAGTACTTTTTCCTTTACATACACATCCTGTATCTAGAAACTGTCGATGCCATCTGCGAATGTTCCACCCATTCGGATGATCAATTTGGTACCTCAACCAAGGATGTCTTTTCTCTGTAATCAGGGAATTGCACTTCACAATTTCGAGAACACAATAATTTGTGCTGCGGAATAGCCATTTTAAACATATGACGGTTACCAATCAAAACAGAAGACAACTGACATCTAGCGGCTATTAATATAAAATAGACTATGTATTCGTTTCTCCAATAGCCGAGCCGAGGCGCAGCGATCGATAGTTTGGACAAACTAATACTTTGTAATATGTATGTTCTTTTTGAAGCACCCTGTATTCTACATAATTTACAAAGCTAAACAGTATACATACTTTAATGACAAAAGAAGAATCTTCTAGTTATATCATTATTTTATAAATGAATCCAGAAATAAATTTAATCATTCGCATTAGATTGTGCAATTAATAATATGAATTTTAAATATGACAGAATTTCTAATTTCTAATATTCCTAAAAGAAGAAGAATTTTAACCATTAGTACATACCGAGTGAAACAAATTTATTTTTATACATTTTAGCCTGAAATACAATACATTGTATACAAAATCAAATGAAATTTTTTCGGTTAAACACTCGAGATAATGTCCACCTGTACGAAATTCGAGATAAATCCTGGCATCGGCTACTTCTATAAAAAGAAGTTAATGCTAGACGAGGGTGTCCCTGGCATAGTGAAAACCCGTGGCGTCACACACAGTGGTCGGCGAGGTGTCGATGCATGCGATTAGAAGGCCAGAGCTCAGAAGTTCATGGGAGCTGTAAGGTGAACTGATGATGTCACATTGCCACCAAGTTTCCTCACATTTCTGGCTAGTGCCTCCTTGGAGGAGTGACACAATGGGACGGTCGACAAACCTTCCTTACTCACATCTCAGCCCTTCTCCTGGCGATTCTGCAATGGAGGTCACCATTGAAACCATACAGATTTTTTTATGGGTGTCTGAGGGAGGCATATCAGACATAGAACTCCTCAGAATCGACACGAAAAGGCCTCGGCAGGTGGTATACAGGGTGTCACTGAGACCAACTCTTTCCTTGAGACGTCCATTTACACACATCCGAAGTCAAATAATACAGACTATATCGCTATGTGCAACAGAACGACATTCTTGACAACGTTTGTGACTGCTGACACCTTATGGACGATTCAGCACGCGTCTAACAACATTGAGGAGCTGCGGCACGATTGGATATGGCCTGACCGTTTTGGAGTGGGGCACAACAGCAATTTTTGCTCTGGCACACAGGATGGAAGCACTAAGGACGGTTCAAAAACATTAACAAAATTTGAACACTTTGTGAAGAATAAAAAATCTTGAGGCTTTTCCACGTCTCTTTCTTTGTGTCTTCCTGTGGTATGATCACGAGGGAGGGAAAAGAGTCCCTCTGAGACACCCTTCACAATTTAGTAACAACCTCTGTCCCACGCACAAACTTTCGTTGAGCGCTTTAAAAATGTGCCTTTGTGGAGACAACCCATGACCGATTGCTAGACGCCTGCGAGCATCTAACGCTGCAAGCAGGTGTAGAGCAGCAGCGTAGTGTCACTTAACTGAAGGGAGTCGAGGGACTGACTGCCTGCAGGCACCTAGGAATCGGTCAAGGGCTGTCACAGTACAGATAGATTTTTAAAGTGTTCAACAAACATGCACAGATGTCGCCGACGGTGTTGCTAGAGTGGGGGGATGAGAGGTCATTTTATTCACGATTGTCTCAATGTTGCACCCCCCTCCTCCATGATCACTCTATAGAGATCGTGAAACAGGAGTATTTCGAGCGAGGCAACTTGGTATCTTTTCTGTTGGACATGTCCGACTGAACAGACGCCATACACATATCGTATATCTGTAAACTTGACTGCTGTATTAACCTCAGTACAGATGCACAATAGGGTTTGAAACTCTTGCGGAAATACGGGAAGCTCTGCGAGCAGATGATGCTTGGTAGTATGCGATAACGTGAGAACTGGGGTTCGGCAAAGAGTGTGAGCGGAGAGACGAAGAGCGTAGGATGACTGCTCGTGTAAAACGCGAAATCTGTGTTCGAGTTCCGGTACCGCAAAAATTTTCGACTTTTGCCACTGAATTATTTCAATGTCCACTAGCGGCTAACGTCGGCATCTCTCTCAAAATATTGATATTTACGGCAGCTGCATACCATAAAACAGTAGACGGTTCTGTCGGACATGTCCGATGGAACAGGCACGACACATGTACAAGTTATAAGTTTATGATTATAATTTATTTCATCTGTTGTTATAGTCTTTACTTGCAGCTCTTCTCGCTACACTATCCAGTGCACCTTAGTATAACTAATGAAACGTAGATATATTTGATCCTTTCTCACTGTTTTAAACTCTTGGTTTCCCTCTAGAAATTTTATCAGGCACACTTCCTTCCAGTACCAAATCGAAGATTTTCTTGATTCCTCATTATGTGTTCTGTCAACCGATACCTTCTTTTAATCAAGTTCTGCTTCACATTTCATTCATCCCGAACTCGCCCGAGCTCTTCCCCATTAGTTAATCGGTATATGCATTTAATTCTTTCGTAGACCACATTTCAGGAACTTCTACTTTCTTCTGAATCACTTATTGTCCAAAAGTTCTATATGAACATTATCAGAGAAAACTTCGTAACCTTGAAATCCATATTCGACGGTAGCAAGTTACTCTTTTTCAGAAACACTGTTCCAGCCATTGCCAGTCTGCATTTCATATCCTCTGCACTTCTAGTATTGTCATTTATTTCGCTACCCGAATAACAATATTCGTTTACTACTTTTAGGGGGCTCAGTTTCTAAATTAGCCCTGTCAACATTATCTAATTTAGATCTGCTTGATGCTATTTGAGTTTTGTTGATAGTCGTCACATACCCTCTTTTCAAGGCACTACCCCTATCGTTCAGCTGCTCTTGCAAGCCTCTGGCAGAAATGCTGTGTCACCAGCAAACTGGAAAGTTTTATTTTTTCCATCTGAACTTTAATTCCTTTCCTAAATTTCTCCTTGTTGTCCTTTACATCATGTGCTATTTGTTAATTGTACAAAGTGAGTAAACACTGCTGAGAGACTACGAACTTTTTTCATTCCCTTCGCTACAATTGGTTCCCATTTATGTCCTCCGACTCTTATGACTGCAGTCTGTTTTCTGTACTAAAAACAGTAAAAGGTATGTATTCTGAAAAGCGATCAGAAAGTAAGCTGTAAGATAGTTATGCCATATTGTATTTCAGTGCATGATGTGTATTAAAACATATTAATCTCGATTTGATTCTAATCACAATTCCACGTGTTTCAGTGCACAGTGCTCAGGCAGCTGAAGAAGTCACGACAGGTAATTCTCTTGTGTTCTTGTTTTCCCATATTCCACAATCCGCTATCTACAATGCTGTTTCCTGGATGCACATTCTCAGAATATTTTTCCTCAAATCAATAGCTGTGTTTGATACTAACAGAAACAGAAGAAATGGTAAACAGGGTTCTTAAAATTATCATTGATTGATTTTCTGCGAATGGTCTCACTCTCACTTTCAAAGAGACGCGACATATTCAGTTCTGCATATGTAGGTGTGCTGAACCAATGATAAGTGCAGCACATGGTGATGAAATGATAAACAGGGTGGAATCTTCAACATTTCAGATTTCCATCTTGCTGAGAATTTAAACCGTAAAAATTAGATTTTGGAACCTCTAGAACAACTTAGTTCTGCCGCATTTGTACTTAGAATCATTGCAAATCTTGGGGAGAGATAAGTAGCTAAGTTGACATACTTTGCATATTTCCATTCAATAATGTCATATGGAATAATGTTCTTGGCGCAAGAGAGAATGTCTGCGAAACCCAAAAACATGCTGTAAGAATAATATGTAGTTCTCACCGACGATAATCTTCTAGTTGCCTGTTTAAGGAGTCAGTCATCCCGACAACAGCTTAACAGTATATTTAATTCCTCATGAAATTTGTTGCAAATAATACACTTCCTTTCAAATGGGACGATGATATACGTAATTACAAAACCAGAAGGAAAAAGGCATTCATTATTCTACATTATGGTTATCTTTAGTATAAAAGCAGATGCACATTGCTGTGACTAAAAAGTTTCGATCACTTACCCGGAGATATAAAACGTCTGATAGGCAGCAAAGCAAAATTTCAAAAGAAACTAAAGCTTCTCCTCAAAAACTACTTCTATTCTGTAGGAAAATTTGTGTTACTGTAATGTTAAAAGGTGGTGGGAACTAATTACTAACTAACATTTGCTTTTTTTTAAAAAAGCGGCGTATACACTGGACACGTGTTTCAACTGTAAATGTCTCCTACGTTATTTTGGAACATGTCTCTGGCTTTTATTCTTTTCTCTGTCCCTCTCCACCCTGGCGACAACATTTTATGTAGTGTATTTGTACCGTCTGCGACGCTGTTTGTTGTACTGTCTGTTACTTTACATCTAGAAATGAGGATCTTTAATGATTTGTGGTGTTGCATTATTAACAGTCGACGGTTCACACGAGCAAAATTAAAGGCGTCGTCGTCCACGATAGACTAAAACATACCTCATAACAAGTATGCAGCCATATTTACCAATTAATTGGTAATGTGAATATAAAATGACTCGTTCCACATCATTACGATTTATCCTGCAAAATGATCCATGAAATATGAAACTTGTATAGGAATGCCAGCGTTGTCTCTGCTAGTCTGCCTTTCATGTCTTCTATGATTCGTCTGCTATGTCTTACAAGCTGCGCCATGGTCGCGAATAAAACAGTGACCCAAATATAGAATTAATTTCCTTTGCTTTACGTCTGTGGTCCAAAATTTTTTGTCATCAGACTACCGGTTTCGGTCTAAATTAACCATCTTCAGATCTGTTCTATAATTCATGTCCTAATGTACTAGCTCCAAAGAGGTCTCGTCAAATATTAAACATATTAAACACAACATTAGCACCAGCATAATCAAATGTATATAAATACCAGAATACGTAATAGTCATCTTGTCAGCTGCTGATGGCGGCAGTACATTAGGACATGTTTTTATAGAACTGATGTGAAGATGGTCGTTATGGACAGAAGCTGACAGTCTGATGAGAAAAAATTTGTGACCACAGACGTAAAGTAAAAGAAAATTCATCGGCTATGTGTTATTTTACATGTGATTTTATTTCGAAGGTAGCAGAATTCCTTAACTTGGCTTATCTCGTGCTCACCTTGATAATGGCTTCAGTTGGGCAATAAGGGAATGTCCACAGTATACACTCCTGGAAATGGAAAAAAGAACACATTGACACCGATGTGTCAGACCCACCATACTTGCTCCGGACACTGCGAGAGGGCTGTACAAGCAATGATCACACGCACGGCACAGCGGACACACCAGGAACCGCGGTGTTGGCCGTCGAATGGCGCTAGCTGCGCAGCATTTGTGCACCGCCGCCGTCAGTGTCAGCCAGTTTGCCGTGGCATACGGAGCTCCATCGCAGTCTTTAACACTGGTAGCATGCCGCGACAGCGTGGACGTGAACCGTATGTGCAGTTGACGGACTTTGAGCGAGGGCGTATAGTGGGCATGCGAGAGGCCGGGTGGACGTACCGCCGAATTGCTCAACACGTGGGGCGTGAGGTCTCCACAGTACATCGATGTTGTTGCCAGTGGTCGGCGGAAGGTGCACGTGCCCGTCGACCTGGGACCGGACCGCAGCGATGCACGGATGCACGCCAAGACCGTAGGATCCTACGCAGTGCCGTAGGGGACCGCACCGCCACTTCCCAGCAAATTAGGGACACTGTTGCTCCTGGGGTATCGGCGAGGACCATTCGCAACCGTCTCCATGAAGCTGGGCTACGGTCCCGCACACCGTTAGGCCGTCTTCCGCTCACGCCCCAACATCGTGCAGCCCGCCTCCAGTGGTGTCGCGACAGGCGTGAATGGAGGGACGAATGGAGACGTGTCGTCTTCAGCGATGAGAGTCGCTTCTGCCTTGGTGCCAATGATGGTCGTATGCGTGTTTGGCGCCGTGCAGGTGAGCGCCACAATCAGGACTGCATACGACCGAGGCACACAGGGCCAACACCCGGCATCGTGGTGTGGGGAGCGATCTCCTACACTGGCCGTACACCACTGGTGATCGTCGAGGGGACACTGAATAGTGCACGGTACATCCAAACCGTCATCGAACCCATCGTTCTACCATTCCTAGACCGGCAAGGGAACTTGCTGTTCCAACAGGACAATGCACGTCCGCATGTATCCCGTGCCACCCAACGTGCTCTAGAAGGTGTAAGTCAACTACCCTGGCCAGCAACATCTCCGGATCTGTCCCCCATTGAGCATGTTTGGGACTGGATGAAGCGTCGTCTCACGCGGTCTGCACGTCCAGCACGAACGCTGGTCCAACTGAGGCGCCAGGTGGAAATGGCATGGCAAGCCGTTCCACAGGACTACATCCAGCATCTCTACGATCGTCTCCATGGGAGAATAGCAGCCTGCATTGCTGCGAAAGGTGGATATACACTGTACTAGTGCCGACATTGTGCATGCTCTGTTGCCTGTGTCTATGTGCCTGTGGTTCTGTCAGTGTGATCATGTGATGTATCTGACCCCAGGAACGTGTCAATAAAGTTTCCCCTTCCTGGGACAATGAATTCACGGTGTTCTTATTTCAATTTCCAGGAGTGTATTCATTATGAAGATGCAGAGAAAAGGCCACACTTGAACAGAGACAATATGGAAATAAAAATTCTTTTTCATATGCCCCTGAATGGGCGGACACAAGCACAAGTAACCCCTGCCCAAAACCATCACGGAATCACTTTCATGATGAACTATACTGAAACGCCAAAGAAACTGTTATAGGCATGTGTATTCAGATAAAGAGATAAACAGGCGGAATACGGGACTGTGGTGGGCAGCGCCTATATAAGACAACATGTGCCTGGCGCAGTTCTTAGATCGGTTACTTTTGCTGCAATGGCAGGTTATCTAGATTTAAGTCAGTTTGAACGGGCTGTTATAGTCAGTGCACGAGCTATGGGACACAGCATCTCCCAGGTAGCGATGAAGTGGGGATTTCCCCGTACGACCATTTCACGAGTGTACGGCGAATATCAGGAATCGGTCAAAATATAAAATCTGTGATATCGATACGGCCGGAAGAAGATCCTACTAGAACGGGACCAACGACTACTGAAGAAAATCGTTCAACATGACAGAACTGCAGCACTTCCGTAAATTGCTAAAGATTTTACTGCTGGGCCGTCAACAAGTGTCAGAGTACGAACCATTCAACGAAACATCATCGATATGGGCTTTCGGAGCCGAAGGCCCACGTGTTTACCCTTGATGGCTGCACGACACAAGCCTTTAAGCCTCACCTGCACTTGTCAACACCGACATCGGACTGTTGAAGACTAGAAACATGTTGGCTGGTCGGACGAGTCTCGATTCAAATTGTATCGAGCGGATGGACGTGTACCTCTATGACGACATCCTCATGAATCCGTGGACCCTGCATGTCAGCTTGGGTTTTACAAATTGATGGAGGCTCTGTAATGGTGTGGAGCGTGTGCAGTTAGAGTAATATGGGACCCTTGATAGTCTAGATATGACTCTGACAGGTGACGTGTACGTAAGCATCCTGTCTGATCACCTGCATCCATTCATGTCCATTGTGCATTCCGACGGACTTAGGCAATTCCAGCAGGACTATGCGATACCACACACGTACATAATTGCTACATAGTGAATCCAGGAGCACTGTTCTGAGTTTAAACACTTCAAATGGCCACCAAACTCCACAGACATGAACAACGCACAGCATGCCTTGCAACATACTGTTCAGAAGAAATCTGCATCTCCTCGTACTCTTAGGATTTATGGACAGCCCTGCAGAATTCATGGTGTCAGTTCGCTCCAGCACTAGTTCAGACACTAATCGAGTCCACGTCACTTCGTGTTGCGGCACCTCTGCGTGCTCGCGGGGGCCCTACACGATATTAGGCAGGTGTACCAGTTTCTTTGACTCATCAATGTGTATCTTCAATATCCAGCAGTCTAGAAACGCCACAATGGGTCGACGGCGAAGTTCAAAATCTCGATTTGTCGCCTGGTTCAATCACCTATTGTGCAATATCTGTGTACGGAAACCGTAGGGAAAATCAAAACTGTATTGTTTGCAACTGTTACTTACACCTTCCAGTTACTTCTCTACATACTCGCCGCCTAAACTTAGACATCTATCGTAGCTTTGTTGCAATTTTTCCATACCCTTGTGATAGGGCGGCCTCCTGTGCTTCCCGAGTTTTCTGTGCTGGACTGCAGCTTCATGACATTCCCTAAATGTCTTCAGAACCAGTGGTTCACTTGAACAGAGATGAAAATCAGAGGGAGCCAAGTCCGATCTATGTGGTGGGGGATCAAACACTCTCACTGAAAACGCTGCAAGGAAGTCCTCTTTGCCCCTGCACTGTGTGGGCGAGAAATGTCATGAAAAAGAAAATGTATGACAGTTAGGTTATGTGGGGTAGCATAAAACCCAGCAAATTCTCACGGAAGGTACCCATACTTGGCGGGACACACTCTTTTCAAGACATCTTTAAGCGCTCATTGTGCGCTCAGAACTGTGAAGAGCGGAGTGGTTCTACATACAGGTATAATAGACACACTGCCCAACACATCTGTGCAACGCTTCATCAGATTTTCACTGTGGTTTCCATTTCGTGACCGATCGTTCCTTACTTTCCAAATATCCCTGGTAGCAGGTGGTTTTAGCGCATAATTTAGAAAGTAACTTGAGCTGCTGTTCTGATAGTGAATTAGGCGTCCTTGGCCGAGAGGTGGAAGCGCGGGCTAGTAGGCGGCGAAAGGCGAGAAGTGCATCCGCTTCTTAGGAGTTCGGGGTGTACTTGCCAAGGAGCGCTGATGACGGGGGGAATCGAGGGTGACCAGAATGTTGGGGCGACAGAGTGCTGAACCCGGGAGCTCAGGAGTGCCTTGGCCTAGGGACGAGGCCGGTGGACGAGCTGCAGGAGTCCCTCCCCCATCCCCCCCCACCCCCCATCATGCCAGCGGGGCCGGTCCGGGGCAAGCAACGGGCTCCCAATCATTTTCGCTTGTCTAAATCAACATGGCTGACGAAGAGACAAGCGATTCGTGTGCGCCTGGAAAGGGTTCGATGATTTCTGCTGCTTCCCCAACAGGGGGCCTGGGGCAAACAGAGGAAAGAGTTACTGAGAAACATGCCAGGATAGCACAGTATCTGGATTCCAATGTCAAGAATGGCAAGTTAAGCCAGACTGCGATCCTGGATATAAAAAATGAACTTGCTTCTTGGGCTATTGCTCACGCAAAGCTCGAGGGGGCGAGTGGAGGAGGTCGACAATGAAAACGAAAGGCTGCGCAAGCAGGTGTGGCCGCTTACTAGACACGGTTGTCTTCCTGAGATCCAGTCAGGACACAAAAAAGGTTCAGCAAATCTTCACGACTATGATAGATCCAGCTAAGGAGAAGATAATGGTTAACAAAGTTAAAGCAACAAAATATGTTGTACAGTACACGTTTCCACGGAAGAAGATAGAAACAAAATATTAAATAACCAAAAACTTTGCAAGGCTGTTAAGTGCGATTGCTGGTTTACAAATCACTTGTCAATGTGGACGGCACCCTTGGCGCTTCGACATCTTCTGGCAAGGGAAAGAAGAACGAAACGAGAGCGGTTTCTAAAACAGCTCAATTTGTTCTTATTCATGGTCCTACTTTGTTTCGTGGGTTTAATTTTTCTTTAATGAAGCTATCTTCTTCTTCTAGTTTGGGTAACGGATGGCTGACTGTAGCTTTCGTTGCTTGTAATAATGCAGGTAGTAATAATGTATGACATTCCATCCATCTGAGACCTAAATGAGAAATGCGAAACTATCAGGTTACAAAATTTTGATGATTGAGTACCGAAAATATAAGGAGCGCTTTCAAGATAAGATTGAAAACAGGGTCTAGAGAGCTAGACATAGTACACCATGTTGCTGAAGTCTCAGGAAATATGTGGAGAAAGCTTACGGCTATGGGCAAATTGTACATTGGATTCCATGCGATAAACGTGCTGGACAATTTGGTGATACCTCGCTGCCATAACTGAGGAGACCTACATCACATCGGAAGCTGGCTTGCTCCAGGTGTGGAAT
Source organism: Schistocerca cancellata (assembly GCF_023864275.1). NCBI lineage: Eukaryota > Metazoa > Arthropoda > Insecta > Orthoptera > Acrididae > Schistocerca > Schistocerca cancellata. The sequence continues at coordinate 255,057,052 of NC_064626.1, forward strand.
TTGCATTCCCTGTACGAAGAGGGGCAAGAAGACTTGCAACGCCACTGGAAGGAACTGCCCCACGTAGAGCATGTTACAGCAGAGGTTAATATCTAGAACTGATTATGGATGAGGCCACAACAGCACACGGGATGCCAAAGAGAAAATCCCTGTGCAAAAGGAGAAGGGATGCGGAAAGAGCTGTAAGGTTTAAGCAATTTTTGAGAATGGTTGCAGAAGGTCGAGAACGAAGGGTGGAAGTGGTGGACGCTTGCGTTCAGACTGACTCTTGCGAACGGGAGGCCGCTCCCTCTTTCTATTGCCGGGGCTACAGATTGCCAGAAGATCGGGCAAGTCAAGAAGGGCGTCCTGTAGAAGTGGGCCAGGGAACACTGCACCAAAACAGCCAGTACAGGTTAGTGCTGCTAGCAGCACGGATATTGACGCAACACCAGGTCGATTTACAGTTAGGAGATTAGAAGTAGATCCCGTCTGAATTTATCCTAACCTCGAATAGTCTATGCAGTTATCCCACCAGGAGGAGCCGGCTGTCTTGACCACAGCTCAGAGACATGTGGTGCGTGTAGGACACAAGTATGGGCATAAAATCACTTTCTCGTCTGTGGAGGCTGTAAACGGGACACAGTTGAAGACAATGAATCTCCCCACTGACTTCTGTGCCCTGTGTGACCTGGTGAAGAAGGTTTTCGAGAGACGTAACGAATCATTTGATCTAGATGACATTTATAATCAGTCGGTCTTGTCCAATGGAAGAATCGCATTTGATTGCAGAAAAAAATTTCCGGAATCATATGTACGTATATGACGATAGGAGTACAGATTAAATACAAACAACAGTAGGCTGGTTATGCAGGAGCTTCGGAGGGTGGTGGAGGAGATGAGCCTTGATGTGCTCTGGCTACAGGAGCCATACTCTCTTGCAGGGAAAATAGGATTTGCCACCGTTTATTGGTAAGTAGTAAGTTTCGGTGATGAGCCGAAAGCCACCATCTAGGTTGTAAACACAACTCTGAGAATTACAGTGTTACCACACTTATCAGATGATCACTGCAGCTACGTGGAGCTCCAATCGGCGGTAGGGGTCACATATCAAGTTAACATGTGTTTTCTGTATGGAACAAACATAGACGTATAACTTGATCAACTGGTACAGGTAACCACGGCGCTGAAGGGACGCAAGATTGTTGTGGTGTCGGATGTGAACACTAAATATGCGAAAGACGCCATGGTGTATCCGTTCTCTGAGGAAGATGTGGCTGCCCACATGAAATCTTTAAAGAAGGTAAGGCCACCGGACGAGACTGCATTGTAGCGAAGGTGGTACAATACCTAACCCTTCAACTACAAACACCTCTAACAAGGATATGTAATGAGACATTACGATTAAGGATGTTTCCCTCCATCTGGAAGCAGGTCAGTGTTGTCATAATCAAAAAGGGCCACCATAAAGACCCGAAGTAAGTCAAATCGCCGGCCGGTGTGGCCAAGCGGTTCTAGGCGCTTCAGTCTGGAGCCGCGCGACTGCTATAGTTGCATGATCGAATCCTGCCTCGGGCATGAATGTGTGTGATGTCCTTAGGTTAGTTAGGTTTAAGTAGTTCTAAGTTCTAGGGGACTGATGACCTCAGATGTTAAGTCCCATAGTGCTCAGAGCCATTTGACCATTTGAAGTCAAATCGTACAGGCCAATTTGTCTCCTAGACCTGCTCGGCAAATTGCTAAAGTGGTTGCTGGATGACAGACTGACAGTGCATCGGGTACTGTGTGGGATGAGTGACAGGCAACTCGGCTTTCGATAGGGGCGAACGGCGTCTGAAGCAATCGCCCTGGCGGCGAGATCTGTGGGTCATCCCCACACAAGTACATAGTTGGAATCGTGGTAGATTCCACTGGCGCCTTTGACAACCTGTGGTGGCTTTCCCTCTTCTACTGACTGCAGTAGAGTATGTCCAGGATCGCTATATGGCTGTCTTAGGAGCTATTGTATGGATGGGAGGTCTGGCTATCGTCCCCTAGCGGGAGTATCGGCAAAAGGATCACGAAGGGGTGTCCAAAGGGCTCTGTCCTGGGGCCACACTTTTGGGGTATAAACATGGAGCCTCACCTGGACAGTTGGGAGAGCGGTGCATATGTGCTAGAGACGACCTCTTCCTGCTGGTTGGAGGCCACAGCCGAGAAGATCTCGAACCTTAGGTAGGTAGGGAAATGACCATTTTGACACAATTGTGCCAAAAAATCAAAATGAGGGCAGCATCGAACAAGTCAACCTACTTGTTATTAAAGGGTCAGCTAGCCAGGAATTCAGCAGTTCGAATCGAGGACTCACCAGTTAATCGGTGGCGAGAGGCCTGATACCTGGGTGTTGTCATTGATGAAAACTCAGATTTTTTTAGCATATCGACCCAGAGGTTGTTAGAAGTATTAAACAACTTAATTGTGATTGGACATAAAGGATTCCAGCTAACTGCAGAGTTAGTAAAGTTGTACCACAACACCATTCTAATCTCCATAGTGGATTACGGATCAGGAGTTTGGAAACACAAGCACACGAGAGTCATGCCTGTCATGGCTGTGAGGAGGGTGCAGCGAAAATGCTCTTGGGTTCAGTAGCGACTTGTAGAACAGTTCCTGGGGGCCCATCTATGGTACTTATGGGGCTTTGTCCCTTGGACGTAAAAATAAGAGAACAGGCAGCATGGCACTGGGTTAAGAAGGGTAAATTTGACGTAAGTGAACAAATCTGGGAGGTTCACGTAGGGGACAAGTTTGCGGTCAAAAGAAGGGGTGAAGAACTTTGGCCGGAATACTGGGACAACGTGGAAATAGGACGAAGGACACGCCAGCTATTATCTAATATCAGAGAATGATTACAGATTAAGGCAAGAACTACCTAATTACGACACATACCACCTGATCAGAGACCAGGATACCTTTAGAACTATCGACAGTCTCACCAGCGAGATCTCATCAAATGTCCTGAGAGAATATCGAAGGGAGAACCAGTAATTAGTAGAAGATTAACATTCCCTACAGCTACCCCCTTCTGCCGGGGCGTGGACTGTACGATCCCCGTGACGGTCGGGAATAGCGGGAAGCTGCAAACCAAACCGAATTTGACAATGCACACTCATTATGACTCGTAGAAGTTAGTTTTTTAAGTAGAATGTAGGTTTTCTGCAATTTCAGTAGTAGTACCTGCAGCGATTTGAGTTACAGCCAGCCCGGTGCCAGTGGCAAGCTAGCTAGGATTAGCTCGGTGAGCATGGCCAGACTTAAGTAGGTTTATATATCTTCTGGCACGCCTGTAACGTTGCAGGAGTGTAGTTTGGAGAAACGTTTAGTACGCTAGACTCAGTAATAAAAAAAATATGTTGCCCACAGAGTATCTTACATGTCCTGTAGCAGAAGCTGACACCTGATATAATAGATGTAATAGCTAATACGCTGCTAACAATTGCATTGTTAAAGTTACGACTCATTAATGTATTGGTGGTTTAATGTAGTATTGATAATGTTGTTGTTGATAGTCACGTCGATTCTTAAACATCTAATGCACTATGTGTGCACTCATTGCCACTGGGGAGTCTTTTTGTGGTTACTCACTTTTCGAAGATCTGGCAACCGACGTCCTCTCGATGTCGGGAGCTGACCTTTCAACTTCCACAAGATCGATGTCAGAAAAGTGTTCTGAGCTGTTTCGGCGACGGAAATACAATTGTAAATTATTTGACGACGTGGGAGTAAGATTTGTGTCAAGTGAAAAGTTGTTAAGTTCCGATGCTGAGGGATCATACTCATGAGTCCATACACTTTTCTTATATTTGATATTTCTGATTATGGCCAGAACCCGAAACGCGTCAGTAGATAATTTCTGAATGGCTAAGTCAATAGTTATTTTAATGACCCATTTAGCAGTGATATAGATTCAAGTGGTTTCAGAGTTTCGAAGTAAATATATTGCTCCCTTCCACACTTCCCATCAATACAAAAACAATACCTATTGGTCAGTGTGTCAAAGTGAGCCACATGCTGATTTAATGACCGTCTTCCCTTCATGTTTTGCCACCTAACACTGCCACGTACCTTTCATGGTCGTCATAGAAATCGTTCAGAATCGATCTCTGTTAAGAGAACTACTGCTCTTCCGAATGCAATTCCGTGTTAGGGCTTACGTTTCGGGCTTACAGTTTACTGATCCTTCTTCACTCACTGTTTTGTCAACCGTTTACAAAAATGCGTCGGACACATTTTCAAGATTTACGACACTGCAATTAAATCTCACAGCGACCGTCCACGGAATTAAGAGTCTTGCACTGGCTCTCTTTCACATACTCGAGAATCAACTCTGACAGTCTCCGTTGACCACCCTATCTATCGAGACAGCGTGTCTGTCCTGTTCGCTAGTCACAAGACATTTCTACTGTTGGCTTTTCTTCTCACCTGTTCTGGCTCGTTTCTTCACCTTGTCTTTCAATAGATTTTGTTCTGAGTTATCGAAATTGTCTTTATACATGCCTCTACATAGTTTGCATAATCTATCCCGATTTTCAACGTTCTGCTGTTGTACCATATTTGCAGATCTCCATTCTTTTCTTGATGAACTGCTTATCGTCCACATTTCTCTTCCGTACAGAGCTACTTTATCTACAAATACCTTCAGAAAAAACTTCCTGATACTTAAATTTATATTCTACGTTAGCAAATTTATCTCTCTGAGAAATCGTTTTCGAGCTAATGCGGCCGGCCGGAGTGGCCGAGCGGTTCTAAGCGCTTCAGTCTGGAACCGCGCGACCGCTACGGTCGCAGGTTCGAATCCTGCATCGGGCATGGATGTGTGTGATATCCTTAGGTTAGTTGGGTTTAAGTAGTTCTAAGTTCTAGGGGGCTGATGACCTCAGATGTCGAAGTCCCATAGTGCTCAGAGCCATTTGAACTATTTTGAACCAGCTAATGCAAGTCTGTTTCGGCCATCGTTAGTTATCTCGTCGCTCGAATAACAAATCTCGTCTGCTATCTTTAATGACTCGTTACCTTACCCACATTGCTTGAAAATTACCAAGGAACAACTTACACTTGCTAAAGTACTACGGCCAACTGCTACGGAACAGCCGACAATTGCCACGCAACGCCCGACTATTAGTAGTAAAAGGAAATGTAGAGGGTGGGACGTGTTAACTGCAACGAAGCCTGTGCAGGAAAGCTCTATATCCACTCGACAATTCACGTAATATGATGTGTGATGATGGTTGTTACGGAACCGATTAGTGTGACATTCCGTGTGGTGCGGCAACATGTCTGCAAGAGTCTGAGTGTTTTCGATCGTGGACGAGCAGTTGGACGGTTCGAGGTCCGCCCAAAAGTGTCGCTACTGTTATCACAGTAATGTGTGCGTCCAAAAGTGTCATCTCGCTATTAAGAAAAAGATCGCTGAATGTTAAAATGCAATGCGAAAGCATGCCGCAGATTGCAGACGGAACGTCACACCGGCCGGCCGCGGTAGTCTCGCGGTTAAGGCGCTCAGTCCGGAACCGCGCGACTGCTACGGTCGCAGGTTCGAATCCTGCCTCGGGCATGGATGTGTGTGATGTCCTTAGGTTAGTTAGGTTTAAGTACTTCTAAGTTCTAGGGGACTGATGACCACAGATGTTAAGTCCCATAGTGCTCAGAGCCATTTGAACCATTTGAACTTCACACCGACGAGCATCGATAAGTAGTCCTGGTAGCTAAAAGGAACAGAACTTTTAAATCCTAGCAGATTACTGGATACCTGCAGACAGAATTTGGCACGATATCACTCAGGAGGAGGCTCTGTTAATGAATGTCAATTCGAATAACTGCTTGCATAAGGTTCAGAGGTGGGACAACACTTTATTGACTTGGTCTATTAGTGAAGCCTTTCCTCTTGAATGGGTTACCTAATTTTTCTGCAATTGTAGTCGTTTGTCTTTACATGTACATCACATCTACACATCTATCCATTTCTGCTCCAGTGTTGTAATTCGTTCGTGGTAAATCGCTTTTTCTCTGTCTTTAGAGTGTATTAATGCGTCCCCCACCAGATGTGCAACAAACATCCAAACGGATGTAAACTGCCACACTTTTCTTCGCAGGTCTGGAGTTAATATAATCATTACTGTTGTTATACTGTGTTGCACCTCCTGAAAATTATAATGGTAAGCATATCATCAGGGGTCCTTCACAAACCCCCCCCCACAAAAAAATGTCATATCTCGAGGTCAATGTGCAACCGAAGAATACTTTCAGTCTACCTTCAATCTAGCCTTCGCCTGTCAACAATTTCAGCAGTCGCCAGGCACGATACGTGGATAACTGGGCTAGACTATTGGCACGCAAGGTGCCACTGTAGTGATAATAGAAAGTCGTGCCCCTACCCAGCGAGTCTCTCGAATTGTTGCTCTTGCATACAGGTGACAGAGAGGTTGTGCTCTCTCTTGTCGAGAAATGACATTTTCGGTGTACTCTCGTAATTCTGTAATGAACAAGCGAGAGAGATAGCTAACACAGGAAGATCCCTACTGGCAATCAGGTAAACTGTTAGTTTTCGTTGTGTACTCTAAAATTTACCTCGAGTTTCTAAATTTATTAAATTAAAAAGAGACAATCTTGTAAAAGGGAAAGAAACTTTTTGAAACACCGTACATATTTAATGTATTTGGCTTAATAGCAGGATGGTTATGCCGCTGAAAGCACATCCCCTACGTTTATGATGCGAGTGGTCGAAACAACAGTAAAAAAAAAAATCATTTTTTTGTCACTAGCAGCACTGAAATGACGTAATGTATAGGAAAGGGAATAATACTGAAAAATGCATTAAACAATATCTATTATGTGTGAAGCTAGAGAGCTGACTAGTTGTATTCGCTTTGTGGTCTTTGTTTACCAGGAGCAGTCCCTACACTTGCCGATATCTCGTGGCTGGGCCCGCTGCGGAACGGATCTCAGGTCACACTGAATATTAACGGCACCGAGCAACAACTCCAGCTCGCTCTCAGCCAGGTAAGTCCTCGCTTACAGTATGCTGTCTTAGCAAGACTGCCGCCGCTGATGCTGATGCATAACCCCTCTGCAATGAACAAGTGCCCAATTGTGAATACGACGACGAGTTTTCAAAGAATGAAGCCTGTGACCGTCTCCATATCAATACTCCTACTGCAGTAAGTGACTCAATCGTTTCGGCGTTCCTCGGTAGTGCTGTGCCATATTAGTGTACAAATAATTTTGTGAAGACGACGATAGCTCTACTTGGTTAAAGGTCCATTGATGTTGATCAGTCCTTTTAATCCTTCCAAATACCGCTGGTGACGCCTCCTTTCTTTTGGGATTTACGTGAAAAGGGCGCATTTTTGTGACTAAAATGAGCAACATTCCAATGTTGATGGCACGTACATAAATTTACGGCTTCTACACAGAGAATGGACATGTGTATCAACATGTGCTGAGAAAACTACGTGCATATTCACATGTTCCTCTTAGCTGACGACAGAGGATATACAGTTGCATAGACGGTTTAAACTTGCTAATCCCAACCTGTTTTCGCCCGTCGTACGGAACTGAAGCCAGATGTACGGGACAATATGGTTCAGGTGCCCCACTTATGCTTTTTATGCAACCCGTAATGCCTTCAGAAACCACGTGCGAAATTTTCACATTTTCTCTCTCGCTACGTCCAGACTGTTAGTCCTACAGAGAAAAGACAGGTCTTTTTTGTAGTACATTTAATATAGTTAAACTTTGTACTGGGATACATTTTCGCTGGAGGCAACGATTTTCGAGTTATTCAAGAAAAACGCGTTTGGAAGTCATTTCTGTATGTTTTCTTGAGTAATTTGAAAACTGTGGCATCTAGTGAAAACGTATCCCTGAACAAAATTTAACTACATTAAATTTCCTATAAAAATTTCCTGTTCATTTTTTCTTTAGCATCAACAGTCTGTCTGTAGCGAGCGAGATAGATATGAACATTCCATGTCTAGTTTTTTGAACGCATTACAGGTTGCACTAAACCAACACCGAGGGGCACCTAAACCATCTTGTACATACGAGTTTGAACTTACATGTGATGATACACCAATGCAAGCTTTGGCTGACATGCTTGCTTTCAAGTAGAATGGAGAGAGAACACAATCAGCAACTGTGCACTTCACAGCTTGCGGATTCACTGACAAACTGATTTCAAAGGAAGAGGAAGAAGATCATGGCAACTTAGTGCAAAGATCAAGTGGAAGTTTTAATTGAACAGCATTAACTGAAGCCGTATATTTATATACAAAAAAATAACTCTGTCGCAACAGTAGTAAGCGCTAAACGAAGTCTGCATTGCTTTAAAAGTGTGTAGGCTACAATCAGCAGTGGGTGAAACTGAAAAGAAAAGAAAACCTCTCAGGTCTCAGAGCTGCCGAGAAAAAGTTTCTGTTGAGGTCTCAAAGAAAAATGGTCCTGCAAATGATGTTTACGTGCCAAAAATATGACAGCACAGGAGTAGATTTAAATTTTTTATCAGCACGACAACCAGTTTCGTTAATTTTTATTGCACAATATCCAGTAGAAATTGAAAATTCTCTTCGCTCATCCTCAAATAATTTCGAAATGAATATTAGTTTTCTAGAAGAAGTTTTCATCGAAGAGATGTCGAGCTACCCTTCTTTTCCTGTCGCTCACTCGTTGTATCACCCGTAGTGAGAGTTTCCTTCTTTCCATGTAGTACACTGAGACGGCACACACTGTGGCTGCCGTAGAGAGCCAGAATTGCCAGTTTTTTTTTTTTTTTTTTTTTTTTTAGCATTGGACATAGTGATAATGTGCCTTCTGTGTTCTGTGTACAATACCGACACGCAGCTTGCGGTGCATCTAAAGACACACGACTTTTTTCCCATTCCCTTCAGTGGACTCTTCATTGCCAACTTCACGGAAGGCTTAAATAGGCACTAATGGCACAGTGAATTATGTGACCCGTCCACAGTGGTGCACGCACCATCCTTACAGGTACGTGACTCATAAATTGGCCAGTCATGCTGCGTTTCGTCTACTGTACCTGTGTCCCTACGGCGTGCTAACGAGTTCAATCTCTGTGCTCTTTGAAAGCACCGCTTATACAACATCCTTTTTAATTCGCAAACGGTTCAAGACATCGAAACGAGGTTTCCGGTAAACGATAGTATGCAGAGGGGCACATACGAAGGAGTTCAATAAGTAATACAATACATTTTTCTGAAAGCATTTTTGCTTAATTCATGTTTCCAGTACATCACATTATTTCCCACTCTCGTAGATACAAAACCCTATTTTCCAACAAAATCTCCGTTCAATGCGACGACCTTACGACAACTTACTAGGAGAGTCTGTATGCGGGCATGGTACCACTCTACTGATCGACGTCCGAGCCATCATCTTGCTGCATCAGTAACTTCCTAATTATCCACGTAGTGCTTCCCGCCAACTTCGTCCGTCGTTGGGCCAAAGGGCAAGACAGATGGAAGTCAGGAGCTGCGAGATCCGAACTGTAGTGTGAGCGAGAAAGCAGTCCAATGTAGTTTTGTGACCACCTCTCGAGTGCGGAGAATTCTGTGAGGTTTTGCGTTGTCATGGAGAAGGACAAGTCGTTTCTTCAATTTCCTGAGAGTAGCACAATGTACTATAAGGCAGGACATCGAGCGGAATATCCCATTCAGAGTTGCAGAAGAACGTCGCCATGACTTTACAGGGTGAGGGTGTGGCTTTGAACTTTTTCATCGGAGGAGAGGTGGAGTTCCGCCTCTTCATGGATTGCCCTTTTATTTCCGGTTCGAAGTGATGAACTCACGTTTCATAATTTGTAACGACGTTCAACAAAACTTGTCACCATCAGCATTATAACACACAAGCAATTCCGCACAGGTGGTTCTTCATTGCTCTTTGTAGTTTTATGTTAGATGGAGAGGAATCCAGCGGGCACACATGTATGAATAACGCAAATGGAGCACGAGGGTATCAGTACTACCAACAGAGATGCCCAGCTGTGCAGTGAGGTGTGTGATTGTGATCCGTCGATCGCCTCGACTGAGAGTGTTCACACATCCCAACACTGCAGAAGTCACAGCTGTGCGAGGCCGGGGCGCGACCTTGTTGCGATGGTGACAGACGCCTCACTCAACGACTCCCGGTGATTTTGTTCATTCCCAGGTCTCTGAGACATTCTGATTACGAATATCTGCGATACTTTCGTTTTCCGTCAAAAGAAACTAAATGACAGCTCTCTACTTGGAATGCGTCTCCATTACAGAGGCAGCGCCGCACCTGTCGGAACTTCATGAAACTAAAGGGGCTGAGCCGTGCGTGGCTCGTGTTCCAGCCATCATGTATTTTACACCCTGTTTTTTAACGTACTTCCACCTCACTACATTAATTTAAATTACTACTGTCACTGAGTCGCTTCTTTGGCTGACCGTGACCGACGCTAGCAGCGCGTATCTACATATCCGCTCTCGTAGTATCTTTGCTCGACTGCTATTACTTCCCGGTCGTTGTCTGTCGTAAACGACTCCCCTCTCCTTTATCTCTTCTACACAGCTGATATGCCCAAGCCACCCATACCAGTCCACCTTCTCCAGTATGCTAATGAACCGCCTTCCTGGCTCTCTATCCTACCCTTCAACGGTCTCAACGTATCCTCCAAACCCACCTTAACCAGTTCACAACTTGGTGTAACCAGTGGTTCCTCCGTCTCAACCCCTCAAAACCCAGGCAATCATCATAGGCCGCACCACTCGCTCCTTTCGCCTCCATGATTTCTACCTCACCCTTTATGGTCGTCCTATCCAGCTCACCCCTACCCTGAAATACCTTGGCCTCACCCTCGACCGACACCTCACCTGGACCCCTCATCTCCAGACCATCCAGCAGAAAGCCCATTCCCGCCTCCGCCTTCTGAAACTCCTGTCTGGCCGGACATGGGGATTGCATCCTTCTACCATCCTCCACACCTACAAATCCCTCATCCGTCCTATCCTCTGTTATGCCAGCATTGCCTGGATCTCCGCCCCCACCCACTTTTAAAGGCCCTCCAAATCCTTGAACGCCATGCGCTCTGCTTTGCCTTCTGTATCCGCCTTCCTTCCCCCACACGGCTCCTGTATGAACTGATCCTCTTCCCCCACCTCCTCCTGTTCCTCCAACATCTCCGCATCCTTTACATTGTCCGCAGGCTAGATCCCCCCAACCTTATGGTTTCCTCCTTCCTCTCCACCCCACGCCCGTTGCCACGCCTCTATCACTGTATCCCTCCCTCTCTCCACCTCCACACCCTCCATCTCCTTCATCAGGGCAATTTCCAACGCCTCCCCCTCCCAGATGATGAACTTCGCCGTGACATCTACCCTTCCTTCCAACTATAACCTGGCCTTGTTCCCCCCCCCCTCCCCAGGGCTCCCTTTTTTCCTCTTCCCTCCTTCTCCCAGAGCGGATTTTCCTCCGTCCCCCCCTCCCCCTGAGACCCTGCACCCCATACTTGCCTCTTTCCTTCCCACATCCCTCCCTACCTGGCCCTCTTCAGCGCGTCCGCCACTCCCCCATCTCTTCCCCTCCCTCTCTTCTTCTAGTTTCCCTCATCTCCTTGCACCTAGCAGATCCTCTGTCTTGCTCTTCGTTAGTGTGCCACATCAGTGTTGTGTTTAGTGCTGCTTCTCCTGTGCATCAAGAGGTGTGATTTTAATTGTGTACTGCGTTGAGGTTCGCCATCAGTGTTTGTTATGTGCTACACCATCCGTCGATACCTTTCATGCTCCAGTCATACTGTGCCTTGTGTTCCTCTAATTGTCGCAGTGTGTGGCTTTTTGTGTGTGCTACTTTTAAACAGTTTTAACAGTTTTTTATCTCCATTTTACGGTCACCCCGTTTTTTCTCTATTGCCTTCCATGATATTCCCCCTTTTTTATATCTATGTTCACCATATTCTCTCCTTTGTTCTTTTTAAATGTCTTCTATTCTTTGTTCTATGTCTTTCGGCTGAAGAGCAGCGCATGTGCTGCTGCCAGCCCGCCCCGATGGGGAATAGAAATACAATAAAGACAAAAAAAAATCGTAAACGAGTTCGGGGTCGCGGTTCGGGCAGCCAGTCAGTTGGAATGCGTCTGGAAGGACCTGCCAGTCGGGGAGTTGTAATGCTGCACTAGCGCAGTCGGTTGGAGCTGTGAGGTCTGTCTCGATATGGCTCGCCCCACCATTGCTGCCACGCATCACTTGAGCCGGGCCACGGTCTTGGTGGATCGTTGGTTGGTCGTCCTACCGGACGTGTATTGGGTATCATTCAGGTCTTCGTGCAAAGTGTTTGTCAAGTTGTGTGTAGTTGGTGTTATTTCCAATGACGACGATTTTAGTTGTTGTCGGCATTCTGGGGGGAGTCGGTCGGTTGCTGAAGACCAGCGAATTTCTCTGCATGGTGCAGTCGGCTGGGTGCGCTGGCGGTCCCTCCGCAGAGTTGGAGCGTGTGTGGAGCTGTCCGATCGCTGCAAGATTCGTGGTTAATCGACCCAGGACATAAAAGTTGAGTATAATTTCAACTACCAATGCCACGTCCATTCATGTTGTGTGGTTCGTTTTGGTGGTTCTCTGTTGGGGAGGTTTCCCTGTAAGCAACACAGTGTGTTCCTGTTGCTGAAACTTAGCCAACATGCGGTGCAGTTAACTATATTGGTTGACTACAATTCAAGTGCAACAGCGGAATTTTCTGCCTTGTGGACGTTAGTGTTTTGGTTACCTGCTCTGGCCACTAACGTAATTTCAGGCAGCGTCCTTTCCTCACCTGTTGTCGCTGTTCAACATGGTGTGTAGTTTTGACTTCTAATACATATTTCATTGTGGACAATCACGTTCGTATCTTTTTGTGTTTGAATTTTCATGTACCTTTTGGTGGCAAGCGTTTTGGTGGTCTGTCCATGACTGTCCCATGGTTGGGCTCCGACGGATCAAGTGTAGTTCGGCTCACCATCTGTTTCACCTAAGTGAACGAAGGCAGACAGACCTCCCTGTAGGCTTCTGAGTGCCGTTCTCTTTATTGTCCTTCTCACCGGTGTTGATTGTATGTTTATTATCTATCATAGCCAATGATTTAAAAAATTCTTGCTTTTACTTGATTTTGCGTGTTTTTGAATTATGGAAAATAAATTGTGGGCCTTCAGCCACTTAAATCCTTATTCTAAAAACAAACTAAAAAAATGTGGCTTTCTGCCTTTGAAAAGTTATGGTAATTTATTTTAAAATTTTAAATTTCATTGTGGGCCTTCAGCCGTTTCTATTGCATCTTGTTTATGTTTGTCTATTCACCCTTGCTTTGAGGCTCTCAGCCTCGCTGTGTATGTCTATGTTAATTATTTTATTGGCAATTTTAACTGCATGCTTTTACCACTTGAGATTTATCTTGTTGCTTTAAAATTTCTGGTTTGGAGGCCTTCAGCCGTAAAATAATTGCATTTTTGAAACTCGTAACTCTAAAATTTGGCTATGCGCCGTTTTGGTTTAAAGGTGTTATTAAATTACGATAAATTACAATTTTGAGTGAACCTGACCGACACCTTATTTGGTCCTTTCCACAATCATAATCACCTGTTCTACCCAGCGGGTTTCGCGGGCGTCTGAGGCTAAAGCGGACATGTTACACGATGTCTGAGATCTAACTCCGCATTTTTTCCAGCCGAAATCAGCCAAGAAAAAAGGTGTTGCAACAGTTATTGAATGCCTCCCGTAATTTTTGTGCCTGGTCGTCACTCCTAATTCTCGTTTCAACTTAGTGTGGTGGAAGCAGGTACAGCTTCTTTTTAAGTAGCTGGTTTCAGCTGCTTATCACGTCTTTCATAGCGCAACCAGTGTAGATGGAAAGCGCTGGTTAATTTCCAGTTACTAACAAAATTTCTCTTAAAGAAGACTTTTACAAGCCCATTGGATAGAGCAGCCGGCAATTAGCCAAGTGCGCCATTTGTTTTATTGATACATACAGATGCACTAAAAACCAAGACTAACCAATACTCCACCACCAACTGACTTGCGCTGCTGTGTGGCGCTAGCAGTTAGCATGCACCAGGGCAGTGCTGTCACTGCTGCAGCACTGGTTAATCTTCGCGTTTTTAACCTTAAACTCACGAGGCGTGGTCTCTCAGACCGCGCGAGAATTTCCTACTTACTCCGCAAGGTTAAAGCCTGCGTCACCTAGGACGGCGCACAGAGTTTTGAGGGAATGCTGTTGTGCCATCCCTACCCTCCTTAAATCACGAGCCCAACAATCTTTTACCATCGGTTTCACTGTCGTCTTCTTTGTTTATTGCTGACACGTGTTGGGGTTTCCCAGACCGCACTTCGTGGTCTACGTACCAATTTTGTGCAGTGCAGTACAAAATGTGTTCGCGTGAGCTTGTCAATTTTAACTATCCTAAATTCAGTAAAACTGTTAGTCAGTGGATAGAATAAGATGTGAGTGATATAGATGAAGATGTAGACGATGAGTTTGCAATCGCTAGTGATCAGTTCTGCTAGTGAACAAGAATATGTTTCAAAGGAAGAACTTCAGGAACATGGTGACAGGAATCTTTCTCGATGTTACTGCAACCTACTTTGTGAGTTAGCACTGAAATGCTAACCGTCTGGATACCCAACCATCTACTACACTGCACGCCAGTTCGACGTTTGTTCAACGCTGCCTTAATGATGTTGCAGTTTTAGTGGCCAGCAGTGACTATCTTTTAAGGCATGATAACATGACTATATTTATCCAGTGAGGTGGCCATTGTAACTGCCACAGATCACTGCAACTCTAACCATTGACACATCCACTGTTTGTATACAGAGTGTAAAGAATACAACTGTAGATGTTTTTATATGCGCACCTTGATATGTACACACGTCAGTGTGTAATTTGTTTTTCCTCTGCATCTGAAAGTCTTCACACAAACACATCAAATACTTTATGACGTCATGTTTTCTGCATGGTCGTTACCGCACAACTAAGTGGCGTATGCCTGGCAGTATTGACTAGCCGTTCCGCGTCTATGCATCCGCACTGCAACACTTGACCAGCTGCCTGGGGCAAAATAAGCATTAATGCCTGGCTCTTGCCACATTTTCTTGGAGGTACTACTGAATCTTAAAATATAGGACTTGTAATATCAGTAATTATTAGTCTGCAAATGAAGAAAACACTGATGTAATGTTCAGTACGCCATCCTCAGTCATCAATAGAAACATTTGGACTTGTACCTTTTACACCCTGTATATGTGTTTGAAATTGTCTACATGGGCATTTCTTCTAATGCTTAACATTTCCGACTCTACATCATGATAAAAATAGCATAATTTGACCACCATACTAGCATTGCTCAGACGTGGCAGCTGACTGACTGCAGCCTCTGCTGTGTGTTCCAGACAGAGGGCAGCTACCAGAACTGCACCACGCCGCCTGGCGGGTCTGGCCTTTGCCGACACCTGGCCGCCTGTATTCTCCCCGAGTTCAAGGAGAAGCTGGACGTCTTCCTCTCCGGTTGGCTGTGCGTCGTCGCGGGAAGGTGAGGCTGGATTTGTACACCTATTGTGTTCAGGGCCGGTTTAAGGTCGGGTGAACCCGTGACACTGATAAACTGTTGGGCTCTATTTAACTTTATAATTACATGTATAATTATACATCCATATAAGATCGGAAGTGACATAAAATTTTATTTCACTAATTTGACCAGTACGAGAAACTATGTTTCTAGATTTCTAAAACAATTAGCTGGGGTACCCGGCGTCGCTCAGGAAGTTAGTAATCGAATTTTTCCATTCATGCAGCAGAATCCTGGTGTTTCTCTACTGAATTTTTCGCCTTCCAAAAAGACTGTTATCTATTTTTCCGATCATAATGTGTTTTTGTTGGTTATATTCTTTCGTCGGGTCGCGGTGCAATGCTTAATTTGTTAGATTGTACTGTTTACTTTCTGACATTCTGCGTGGTGTCTGTTTGATCTATATCGTGTCTCCCTACCACTTTCGCGCAACGACGCTCTGAGCGTGTTTTTTAGGGAACTGACTAGTTTGAACCTGGGACCTGTTGCTGGTAAGGAGACGCCAGACCACACATGACATGTAGAATTCAGAAAAGTTCAGTGAGACTAGCGATGATATAACCAAATACTTAATGATTTCAGCGTCAGCTCCACTGCACTCCCTGTAAAAGAATCTTAATACTAACTAAATTTAGTGGAAGGGGTTCAAGACTTTCTTATTTTTAGTTAGCTGGTAAAATAACGTCGAAAAAGCAGTTTAGTTTACCACTGGAAATTTTATTCTACTCACAAAACATTGTTTATAAATTGCACTATTGATAAAAGGAAATGTTTTAATACAGGATGGTAAAAACCAATTGCGTTCAACAAAAATGTGAACGAATATTCCCTGAGTGGGTTTCCAAGTTCTACAATGGATCGAAGGATGACCGACCTATGCCATATCACATCTATAATCTAGGTTTAAATTAAGTTTCACAAGAGAGAAAACTATCAAAATGGTCTACAGTGACCCTCAATTATCTTTAATTACTTATCTAACTTGTCGTAAATTACAGTGGCTGATGTGGGTTCTCAATAACTATATAACAGAAAAATCATCGCGTTTCAGATTTTTACTTCAAGTGCCAAATGTGAACACCATGAGCTTTAATTGACGATCGACACTAGTATTACGCAAAAAAAGGGGGTGTAACAGATGAGACTTCTGCAGTTCTGAGTGAAGCTTTATGTGCTGTTATGCGGCATCGCGTGCGTTCATTACCTTGTCGGTGTTCGTCAGGGGGCGGCGGTCAGCACAGCTCCGCTCACCTCGCCGTCTCGGAAGCAACTCCCTCCTAATTTCTCCTTACTACAATTTACCGAAGTTTGTTTAAAAAAACTATCTGGCTGTGTTTTCATCTGACCAATCAGGGTCTCAATGTTAAGGACAACTGCAGATACCGACGCGTGTACACTGTCTTGAAGTTGATTATAAATTAAGTTCATGTTACAAAATGCATATTATTAGAAATCTGTTTAGGTGTCTCGGGAATACACACTCCATAGGATTATGGTTGAAATGGCTCTGAGCACTATGGGACTTAACATCTGAGGTCATCAGTCGCCTAGAACTTAGAACTGCTTAAACCTAACTAACCTAAGGACATCACACACATCCATGCTCGAGGCAGGAATCGAACCTGCGACCGTAGCGGTCGCTCGGTTCCAGACTGCAGCGCCTAGAACCGCTCGGCCACTCCGGCCGGCGACAGTAAAAAGTCACGACACATATTGTGCTTAGCAGTGGAAGCTGCTAACTTAACAGTACAACATTCGGTTGATGAGGATAAGCGTAGTGTCTTGTTCGAAAGGGTTAAAATTTAAAGCGCACACGATAACTAGAAACCTTCTAGCTGATGAAAACCGCGTACCGGGTTGGGACTCGAACCTTGGAGAGCCACAACACGACTCACGAGCTACCCTCACAGCTTTACTTCTGCGAGTAGCGCGTGAACTGTGGATTGTGATTTGATAGCACAAGCAAAGGTCGGAAGTTCGAGTCATGGTCCGGCACACATTTTAATCTGCTAATTTTCAAATTAGTGCAAACACCGCTGCAGAGTGAAAATTCATTCTGGCATGAAAGAAAATTTTACAGAAATGTGATTGAACTTGGAAGACAAACATATTACAGAGACATACTACTCCTGAACTCAAATTAGTTAAAGGAACGTAAAACAAGTTCGTAAGAATAGTAATTATACGTGAGCAAGACTGTTGTTAATCTTAATTCAAACAAAACTTCTCATGGTATGAGAGTATTCTCTGAGCGCCCTACGTCGTTTGGTTCGAGCGTATAACAAACGATTTTAGGTAACATTTATTAACAGTGTAACGTAGTGTAATATAACATCGTAGTAATGCGCATTTGACGACATTGGAACACAACATGTATACAGTGTGATTCAAAAGTAACCGTGCAAACATAGTCGGTGTGATGTATGGATCGAAATAAGAGTAAAATATTAAAGCACTTTCAGACAAAACTTTATTTATTTCCGAGTTACGACGCATAATGTCATTTATGGTACGCATTACATCATGGGCCAGCACATCTTTTTGGCGTGTCGTCTTCTCCTACATATCGACTGTTGTTGCTTTGTACACCCTTCTGCACTACTCGATTGATTCTGGCAAGAAACACCTTCGTTTACTTGAGTTCGGTGTGCTCCGTTGTGCAGAATGAGATGAACGTAGCTTGCAACATGCCGAGAGCGCAAAGATATCGAGCACGCCACTGTCTTCATCTACATGGACATAGTTTCGAACATTTCTTGGAGTAAACGTACAGTACTTAGTTGTATTGAATTTCGAGTCCCTTCGTGTCGTTGCATTCTGAGAAGAATTAATTGTGTGTTGTTTGTGTTGCACTTGTGATCCCTACTCTAACGCTTAACTCTGAAATAAAGCTATTTCGGACAAACCTTTATTTAACATTTTAATCTTATTTTGATGCATACATTACACCTACGAAGTTTCAACAGCTACTGTTGATTCACACTGTATAATAAACATCTTCTGTCAATTTTTAATATCGAAAGCTTGTTTAAAACATGGAATTAGGTGGAACATATTCTTCAAACGTCCAAAAACACATACATTTTGATGTCAGTTGTTTTTATTATTTCCTGTGCTTTAAAAGCATGTTGTGCATGTGCGAAGTGTGCTATATGAGCATCGTGTGGTTGTGTTGGCTTTTTGAAGTTCTCTGGATGAGATGTTTCAGTGCGTGTTTAAAGTAATGCAGTTTGTTCATGATCTCAGGTTCGCAGCCGTGCATGCATTCTGACTTCAGTGGGTTAATCCTAAACATTTACCCAGACATGAGACTGTAATACCACTTTAATTCATGTCAAGTGGGAAACAGTGGCATGCTTACCATTGAACTGGCTATTGTCTCAAATATGAAAATGATTAATCGAGTGTCTGCTGTGTTAGATCCCCCATAGGAGGAGTCTTCAAGTTCTAATTCCTCTGACTTTCTCTTCACAAACTAGTCACACAAAACATTTCAAACTTCAGTCATTTCCCAAAGTAATCCCCCCGAAGCTGTATATACCTTCACAAAATCGACACTATGGTTGCATAGCCGCTGCGAACGCGTGACCGCGGATTTTGTCTTTCACCGTTGTAATAAGCCAGAAAATAGCTAGAAGCCAGGTCACTTGAGTACGGAACATGAAAAACCATTTCTAAGTCGTTTTCATGAAGAAACTACTGCGTCACGTTCACCCGATACGCTGGTGCATTGTCTTTGTGAAACAGCCCTTTCAAGACATTTTTCTCGAAATGTTTCTAAGAGGTTCTTCTTCGAAACACCTTGGTAGCTCGTACCTGTTATCGTACTGTCCTTTGAAAAACACTATGTATAAGTCAACAAAATTAAACACTCTACAGTGATGGCATCAATAGACTGGTTGGAAGAAATGCGTTCGTCACAACGGTGACTATTTTCAAAAATAAATATGTAGAATGTTAATAATGTTTGTTTTATTTATCAAAGATTTAAGCCTTTTGCGTTTAAGAAATTCGGAGGCATTACTTTTCAGCACGCAATGTAATTGCAACAATCGGATTTGGTCTTTCATATGTTGTAGAAATGTTCACAAATGGCCTCATTAAATTAAATTCCTCCTCACTGACAATCAAAGAACCGAAATTAACTATCGGAGAAAGATTTTTCTTGACGAACTTTAAAACACAAAAAAACATTAATTTTATCACAGTTTTGTAACAAAACACTACCACCACCGCTACTGTTTGTATGTACTGGTGGGTAGAAACTTCAGCCCGCTATCTCTCTAACTCCAGCCTTTTTAAATTACACTGTAATTTCGCAACTGTTTTGTCCATGGACACTGGTAACGCTGTCAATTTATTATTCCTTCTTTGTTACAGCCCCATCATATATTCTCTCTGTCAAAATGAAACACTTAACAAAGAGGAAATTATTTTACGTCTGAGGCTTTTTGATTTTTCTAAAGTGGTTTATGTGATCTGAAGTGAAAAATGTTAAGACCAACAGGCAAGGGCGCCCACACCCAGGGCCGAGATTTCTCCCGCAGCGCCCCCCCCCTTCCCCCTTAGCTCTCGAGGAACGGAAAAAATAAAGTGTAGACAGGTGTTTTCTGCCAAGAAAATGACTAAAAACTCAGTATTACGCAGGTTTTTAACATAATCGGAAATGGAGCTTTTTGTGTCTACTTGCAAATTAATTTGTCTATCAAAAAATTAAAAATACTCCATTGCCCCAGGTCTTTCTCCCGCCCCTCCAGTAAACTATCATATGGGTGGCCACGGAAAAGGCGTTATCTGTCTTAGATTTTCAGTATTGCAAGCTGCAGCCTGAGCCGTTTGTAGATACGTACACTCCTGGAAATGGAAAAAAGAACACATTGACACCGGTGTGTCAGACCCACCATACTTGCTCCGGACACTGCGAGAGGGCCGTACAAGCAATGATCACACGCACGGCACAGCGGACACACCAGGAACCGCGGTGTTGGCCGTCGAATGGCGCTAGCTGCGCAGCATTTGTGCACCGCCGCCGTCAGTGTCAGCCAGTTTGCCGTGGCATACGGAGCTCCATCGCAGTCTTTAACACTGGTAGCATGCCGTGACAGCGTGGACGTGAACCGTATGTGCAGTTGACGGACTTTGAGCGAGGGCGTATAGTGGGCATGCGGGAGGCCGGGTGGACGTACCGCCGAATTGCTCAACACGTGGGGCGTGAGGTCTCCACAGTACATCGATGTTGTCGCCAGTGGTCGGCGGAAGGTGCACGTGCCCGTCGACCTGGGACCGGACCGCAGCGACGCACGGATGCACGCCAAGACCGTAGGATCCTACGCAGTGCCGTAGGGGACCGAACCGCCACTTCCCAGCAAATGAGGGACACTGTTGCTCCTGGGGTATCGGCGAGGACCATTCGCAACCGTCTCCATGAAGCTGGGCTACGGTCCCGCACACCGTTAGGCCGTCTTCCGCTCACGCCCCAACATCGTGCAGCCCGCCTCCAGTGGTGTCGCGACAGGCGTGAATGGAGGGACGAATGGAGACGTGTCGTCTTCAGCGACGAGAGTCGCTTCTGCCTTGGTGCCAATGATGGTCGTATGCGTGTTTGGCGCCGTGCAGGTGAGCGCCACAATCAGGACTGCATACGACCGAGGCACACAGGGCCAACACCCGGCATCATGGTGTGGGGAGCGATCTCCTACACTGGCCGTACACCACTGGTGATCGTCGAGGGGACACTGAATAGTGCACGGTACATCCAAACCGTCATCGAACCCATCGTTCTACCATTCCTAGACCGCCAAGGGAACTTGCTGTTCCAACAGGACAATGCACGTCCGCATGTATCCCGTGCCACCCAACGTGCTCTAGAAGGTGTAAGTCAACTACCCTGGCCAGCAAGATCTCCGGATCTGTCCCCCATTGAGCATGTTTGGGACTGGATGAAGCGTCGTCTCACGCGGTCTGCACGTCCACCACGAACGCTGGTCCAACTGAGGCGCCAGATGGAAATGGCATGGCAAGCCGTTCCACAGGACTACATCCAGCATCTCTACGATCGTCTCCATGGGAGAATAGCAGCCTGCATTGCTGCGAAAGGTGGATATACACTGTACTAGTGCCGACATTGTGCATGCTCTGTTGCCTGTGTCTATGTGCCTGTGGTTCTGTCAGTGTGATCATGTGATGTATCTGACCCCAGGAATGTGTCAATAAAGTTTCCCCTTCCTGGGACAATGAATTCACGGTGTTCTTATTTCAATTTCCAGGAGTGTATTTCTAAGATGTGTCTGAAGCAGTATTTCCTTTTTCTCCAGTTTCCTCGGCGTATGTTGTCCTGACACCACTGCAGTTCCATGATCAGTCTATGGAATAGCGGCCTGGAGACAGAAGACAACGGCTCACATGAAAGGTGGCAGCAAATCTACAGTACCTGCGCTGCTGCAGTAAGGAACGGCGGAGAAAGCTATACAACTGTCGGAAGCCAGACACATGTATGAAGATTGTGTCGAGTTCAAACAATGCAGCATGATCCACAACTGTACACTGTACTTAGCAACACTGCGTAAAAATTAAATACTCTCATTGTCACGTGTAGTTCATAATCGTTTTGACTGATAATAAAATATTAATTCTCTGTAGAGAGTACACTTTGTTCTTCATTACAAGAGTCCAAAACCGCTCACATCGCATTCGTTGATTACACACCGTTTCATGTAATTTACTTTTGGTGAGTCATTTTATTATCAGTAAAAAGCTGTCACTTTCTGTTAATTTGATAAATGCAATCCTTGCTAATGCTGGAATGACTTATCTATTTTTCTTTTAAAAAAAAAAGACAGATTTTGGTTTGTAACCGCACCAAGTCTTGGTCCCCTGCTTGTGAACATTTGTTTTATTTATAGCTTGGAAGTTGCTTCTTAAACTTTTCTACTCTAAATATTAATGAAAAGAAATTGCTGTTTTACAGTAATATATCTTGTTAATCTGTCTTCTCCTTAAAATTCCATTATGAGACGACTATCGTCGACTAAGATAATATGCTCGTGAACAGTGTTGCCAAAGATACAACAACCGAAACGTACTGGTGACAACTTGCGCAGTCAAAATTGTCCCATATAGTGAAAACTTGGTACAATAAATAACGTTAAAACTGAGAAGAAATGTTAAGAGAAGGCAGGATGTCAATCTCACTTGAGAACAATTACGATATACGTTTCAATCGCACTAAGACTGAATCGATCCAAATGATGACGGACTGCAATAGACTCACCAAGCAAGTCTTCAGGTGCATCAGGGAAGTGAAATTGACAACTATATGGATTCAAGAGGTTAGAAGTAGTATTGCAAAGAGAGACTTAAAGAATAAGCTTTAAAACTGGAAGGTTTCCAAGGCTGGACGAGAAAGAAATATCAAAAAGTAGTCTGAAGACCGGAAAAGAAACACAGTGAAATAATAAAGGAATAATGGAAGCGGAGGACAGAACAAAATAGGATTAGGAACTGGAAATGGAACGTGGTCCATAGAAGCCTTTACGCAAGAAGAAACGCAGGACAGTAGTACAGATACATGTACGCAAAAACTTATGAGCTATTAATTTAGAAGACATTGAAAAACTGAAGTAAAATAAGTCATTAAGAGAGTTGGTTGAAGTGTGGGACAGTCACAGTTTGTTCATTTAAAATCAAGTCGATGTTGTACAGCATGTTTATTGTCGTCAGTTTAGTTTTCACGCTTTTTTTCTAGATGGTTGATAAGAGCCTGTGTTATGTAGTAGTGACCTCCAATCTATGCATGCGCAACAAATTAAAGAGTCAGAAATAAATTATCTGCAGCTAACCGCATTTGCGTTCACGTAAGTTGCCGTGATTCTGTGCGATCAACCAATATAGAACCTGTGATAATCAAATCAAGTAATTTTGGACTCTACATGTAGTACATTGTGGTATTGCACTGAGGTGACGAGTCATGGGATAGCGATATGAACATATACAGATGGTAAAAGTTTAGCGTAGACAAGTCATAAAAGGACAACGCATGAGCAGAGCTTTAATTTGCACTCGGTTGATTCATGTGAAAAGGTTTCCGAGGCGAGTATGGCCCCACGATGGGAATTACACACTTTGAACGCGCAATTGCAGTTGGAGCTAGATGCACGGGATATTCTGTTTCTGAAATCGTTAAGGAATTCAATGTTTGGGGATCCACGGTGCCAAGAGTGAGCTGAGAATAGCAAATTTCAGGCATTGCCTCTCACCTCGGACAATACGATGGCCGGCAGCCTTCACTCAACGGGCGAGAGCAGCGGCGTTTGCGTGTTGACAGTGATAACAGACAAGCAACACTGCGTGAAATAGCTTCAGAAATGAATGTGGCACGTACGAGGAACGTATGCGTTAGGACAGTCCTGCGAAATTTGTCGTTAATGAGCTAAGGCAGCAGACGACTGACGCGAGTATCTTTGCTAACACAACATCGCCTGCTGACCATATCCGTTGTACCCTAGGAGATTAGAAAACTGTGGTCTGGTCAGATGAGACCCGATTTCAGTTGGTGAGAGAGCAAATAGGTTTCCAGTGTGGCGCAGACCCTATGAAGCCATAGATCGATGATGCCTGCAAGGCACTGTGTAAGCTGGTGGTGGCTCCATAACGGTCTGGGCTTCGTTTACTTGGAATGGACTGGGTCCTCCAGTCCGGATGAAGTGATCAGTGACTGGATATGGTAATCTTCGGCTACTTGGAGACCATCTGAACTTCATTCCCCAAACAACAATGGAATTTTTACGGATGACAATGCGACAAGTCATCGAGCCACAACTGACCGCGATTGGTTTGAAGTACATTCTGGTCAATTCGAACGAACGATATGGCCACCCAGAACGTAATAGAGAGACACTTTCGTGTACAGAATCGTGCACTGGCAACACTTTCGCTGAAATCGGGAATTTCCAGAATCAGGGAAATGATATAAATGAAAGCACTAGGCCACTTTAGCTATCATCATTTATTCTTGGACAAAAACATTTACTTTTATATCTTTGGGGGGGGGGCAGGGGTAACAAGAGGTCCCCTTTGAAAACAGTTAGGTAATGGTGAAAGAGACAGCTGTTGAATTACAATAGTAATAATAACAAACAAATTCAAGAAATAAGACCTGAACAATTTTAGCAGTTTTAAAATTTTTAAATTAAACAATTTTTAAAAAACCAGTCAGTTAAAATAATTAAAACAGTTCTAAATAAATTTCTTCAAAACATTAGGCAGACCCCCCAAAAGGTTTACATCAATAAACTTACAATAAAGCTTAGAACAATGATATAATATGTATTAAACATTAAAGGGAAAACTTCTTGTGCCTCTTGGCCCGCAGCAAAATTTCGTTTACAGTGCAAGTTAGATAATATAAGATACTCAGTTTGAGCAGAGACAGCCAGTGAGTGCGACTGCAAACAACCAGCAAGCCGCGCTAGGAAATGATGAGGGCCGTGCGCAGGGCCGCAAGTTCAGGCCCACCCAGCAAGAAGCCGCCGACACGGAACACTCTCCCAGCAACTCAGTAAGTGCTGTTAACAAACGAGAAAGATAAGTGTCTGACTGGATTATACTACGAGTATAGTTATAGTTTAATCACGATTGCACTTGTAGAGGGTTTTCAGTAAGTTGATATGCCCTAGGAAATAAGTTTCGTTGACAGAGAACTACAGAAAGGGAGCTGTAATTTCTTGCAGGAAATAATACAATAAACAACTCGCGAGGGTCTTACCAACGGCTGGAGGTCACAACATGCTTAAAAGGGCTGGATAATAGTGATAGCAGAGAGCCCACCAGGTTCTAAAACAACGTGAAAAACAAACAAATTAAAAACTAAAACAAACAAACTAGATTAGGCGTAGGGGCCAAATAACAACGCGTGCCGATGACTCAGTGAACATACGAACCAGATCTTTGCCTTCTGCCCAGTCCTGGCGAAGAAGAGTGTAGGACGACCCGGAAAGACGTCGTGCCAATCTGCTCCGCGAGTCCATGCTCTAAGCACTGCTGCTGCCCCCGGTTCCACACTGTGCCAAAACAACCCGTCTACTGCTTGGGCCGCGCTCTTCGGACGTCTCTGCTAGACGCGACTTAAAGCGACTGCTTTTGAAGACTAGCGAGTCATCGATAACGCTAGCTAAGAGTTATCGACAGTGAGAAGGAGAAATGAGCTGCCACCGCTCATTCGCAATTACGGACGGCTGTAGAGGTACCATGGCTCAATATTCCTGCAGGGGATTTCCAACGACTTGTTAAGTCCTCACCACATTGAGTTACTGCACTACGCCGGAAAAAAGGATGTCCGATACAATATACCTCAATGTATAGCGTGTAAATGGAACGTATTTGTCATTGCTGCTAACATGTATGACTGCTGTGTTAGTTTTTATCTTGAACACTGTTGTGTCTGCCAAATAATTTTTAGTCAGCCTGTGTGGACAGCCTGTTACTTGCAACCGCAAGATAAAAGTTGGGGTTCAAAGCGAAGATGCATAGACATTTGAATGTATTGTGCGCATGCATTTTTCTAGGTCGCGTGGGAATGTGGCGTTTTATATCGAGAGGCATTGTATTGCCTTTTCGGGAGGTGCAGGCTACGAATCGCTCTGAAGCAAGTATGGTTTTCATTTTCTTGAGATTTTCTTCAACTCGTTTCGTGCTAATTCAGAAATTTTTTTTTCAACAATTGATGACCATTTTCTGTATATGCTCAGGTACTTTTTTTACTCTAATAGTGCTCCGTTCCTGGCAACTTCGAAGTCAAGGAAACATTAAAAAATTGCAGACTTCGGGAAAAGCTACATCCATTTCGACCAGCAGTCCGTAGCTAATTAAGGATAATATATTTCATAAATCGAGAAATCATGAAATTTGTGTCCCTTTTAACAAGCTCTGCATCACATTCTGAGGCACAATCAACAAATATTCTAACTTGCAGTACTGTTCGTTCATTATCGACCGAGGTGGCTCAATGTTAAGGACTATGGACTTTCGTTTGGATGGAGGAAATGTTCAAGTCACAATCCAACCACCCAAACCCAAATAATTTGTGGGGTCTTCAAGTTGATTCAGATGGATACAAGGGTGAAATCGTCATCCTTCTGCAACACAGAAAGTGTCTTTACTTCGGCCATGTGTTTGGGGCGGGGGGGGGGGGGGGGGGGACTGCAAGCGCAACAGATGGTGAGGTAACATATCTCACATGTGCTCCGTCGGCGATAGTTGCGTATTGGCCGCGCGACCGTACTCCCAACAACAATATTGCTGTTGTAGTCTACAGTCCAAAGATTGATTTGTTGGAAACAGCTGGCTGAGATCCAGATTTCAGGTTACAAACGTCTCTTTAACATGCATCAGCATGGAGAAAACAACTCTCTGATTGAAAATTCCTGGCAGAATAAAACTGTGTGCCGGACCGAGACACGAATTCGAGAACTTTGCCTTTCGCGGGCAAGTGCTCTACCAACTGAGCTACCCAAGCACGACTCACGCCCCGTCCTCACAGCTTTACTTCCGCCAGTACCTCGTCCCCTACCTTCCGAACTTTACAGTAGCTCTCCTGCGAACCATGCAGGACTAGCACTCCTGAAAGAAAGGATATTACGGAGACATGGCTTAGCCACAGCCTGGGCCATGTTTCCAGAATGAGATTTTCACACTGCAGCGTAGTGTGCGCTGATATGAAACTTCCTGGAAGATTAAAACTGTGTGCCGTACCGAGACTCGAACTCCGGACCTTTGCCTTTCGCAGGCAAGTGCTCTCCACACTAGCTCACGAAAGGCAAAGGAGAAAGTCTAACAACTGCGACGTATTGTTCACTTTGGGTTTAATTGACGGATGAAGCTGGCGGCAGCAGCTCAATCTCTCGTACTGTGCATCGCGCAAAACACGTCAGATTTACTTTTTTGAAGAAACATTGTTCTAAATGATAACTAACTGAAAACCTCAGCTGCCGACAGGTGGTGTTGATATACCTCGATGTGGACAGCTGAAAATGTGTGCCCCGACCGGGACTCGAACCCGGGATCTCCTGCTTACATGGCAGACGCTCTATCCGTCTGAGCCACCGAGGACACAGATGAATAGCGCGACTGCAGGGACTTATCCCTCGCACGCTTCCCGTGAGACTCACATTCCCAACTATCCACAATTCTACATATGTATTGTACCTTATAGACATTTGCCCACCCATTCATTACTCGCGCACGCTTTGGCCATTCCCGTAAGAGTTTGGGCAACCAATGCGCATTCGCACAGACGAAGGTCAATGGCTGGGTAGCCTTTAACTATATATACGAAGACAGTAACTTGTTCTCGAAAGAACAGTTACTGTTAATGACCGTGCAGCTTTTCCCTGGAATAAATGATAACTAACTGAAAACCTCAGCTGCCGACAGGTTTTGTTGATATACCTCGATGTGGACAGCTGAAAATGTGTGTCCCCACCATGTAAGCAGGAGATTCCGGGTTCGAGTCACGGTCGGGGTACACATTTTCAGCTGTCCACATCGAGGTATATCAACAACACCTGTCGGCAGCTGAGGTTTTCAGTTAGTTATCATTTATTCCATGCAAAAGCTGCACGGTCATCAACAGTAACTGTTCTTTCGAGAACAAGTTACTGTCTTCGTATAAACATTGTTCTGATTTGAGTGATTTTCAACATTCAGGAAGTCTGGGTAACACGCACATGTGGTCAACTGCGACAATTTGACCATCGCGTGACAGTTGTGTTCAGTAGGTCATGTCAGAAGTTGCGTGCAGGAGTAACACATGCTCTAATTCAACACAACAAAAGTTAAAGGATTGAATATACCGCAAATTAACCTGAACATTTACAGCTTGCTCATCGAGCATTCCTATGCTGTATTGTTACATGTGAAGAATCATGACGCGCTTATGTTAACTTCTTAAGAAGAAATTAGCAGCCGATCCCTAAAAAAAAAAAAAAAAAAAAGTGGCAGTGTGAACATATTTTCCGTCTGGTGGCCCAAAAAGGATGTTCTGCTTTACGAAATCTTCCCCAGGTGTGTGTTCGTGGCAGTTGGTATTTGTTGCCAACTACTAAGACACGTTTTGTTCGATTTGTAAAAAAATGACAAAACTGCATCACGTGTTACTACTACATGATAATTACCCGCGCTGATTTTATAAAGAATACTGTGCATGAGTTTGTTTCGGAAATCATCCTCCATGCACTTATTATTTTCATCTTATGCCCTCAAGTATTTACCTTCCTAATTCCTTGTCGAACAAGCCGGACGGAA
This sequence comes from Schistocerca cancellata, assembly GCF_023864275.1. Lineage (NCBI taxonomy): Eukaryota > Metazoa > Arthropoda > Insecta > Orthoptera > Acrididae > Schistocerca > Schistocerca cancellata. The sequence goes on from NC_064626.1 coordinate 255,085,932, forward strand.
ATGCAGTTCAAAGCTGGTGTGACGTCGTCATAACTCGTCACGTGCAACGATATTGCATTGGAGTGCTGAATGAGCGAACTGATGATGTTGAAGTAAATGATTATTGACAGACTCTGGTAGAAAATATGAAGAATTGGTCAGTAATAGGGGATACGACAAGAACGATCATTCGAAGCAAAAACATCTAGTAAACATGTTCTCTAAAATTCATTTCCTAAGAGTTAGGAACACTTCTTCTTATTCACTGTGAAACAAATATCTTCATCTGTAAGCTCTTTGTTTTCCACAATTTGGGAGGGGGTCGTATGGAACAAGCCTAGGAAAAATAATCCGAGATTCTGCTACGCCTCTAACGACCTAAATGTCGACGGGATGTTAAACCCAGCGTCCCTTCCTTCATTTCAATGGTGCCTTTGAGTGGTACTGATATTAGCTGACAGTGTGTGTAGTGACTGGTGTTCCGAAATGGTTGAATTGTGTCAAATTAGCTGTTTGCTTAATAAACACATTTTTTTTTTGCAATAATGTAAACACAACAATAATGAACGTCAGGGGGAAAACGGAATGACGGTGCACGGTTTTAAACGTACGTGATCAAACGTATCTGGACACCCTACGTAATAATATGGAACTGTCCACTATGTATCACGGGAAGCGGACTTTCCAGAACAAATAGCGGCGTTTTCTTTTGCAGGAGAGAAACAGTAACAGCAGAATTGGTCGGGAGCGAGGATACAGTGATTTCAAAAGTGGACTAGTCACTGTGTGTCACCTGAATAACAAATGCATTGACGTGATTGTGCAGTGGAAACGAGATGAATCAACTACAGCAAAATCAAAACCGGCCGGGCTTCTGTAGTGAAGGATAGGTATCGGAGGATGGTTATAACAAGCCGCATGAAACCAGCGAAAGGAATGAGTCAAGAGTTCCAAAATGCTACTAGCAGTTCAGCTAGAACTATGCGTAGAGAGTTACATATATTGATGTGGTATGATGTAGTTGCTGCTCATAAGCCACACATTCCTGCGGTCAAAGATAAGTGACGTTTGGGGTGATGTAAAGACAGACGCCTCTGGACAGTGGATGACTGCGAACGAGTTATTTGCAGTGATCACTCGCGCTCTACCCAGTAGCAAGAGGGGTTTGCCTGGAGAACTTTACTTGTAAACAAGTGTACTGTAAAGAAAGGAGAACGGAGGATGCGGTGTTACGGTAAGGGGTTGTTTCTCGTGGTTATGGGATGCTCCGCTTTTTGCATTGAATGAAACGCTAAATACAGAAGGTTCAAAAATGGTTCAAATGGCTCTATGCGCTATGGGACTTAACTTCTCAGGTCATCAGTCGAACTTAGAACTACTTAAACCTAACTAACCTAAGGACATCACACACATCCATGCTAAATACAGAAGGCTATCAACGTATTTTATAGCATTTCGCGCAGCGTACAGTAGATGAATATTTCGGACAAAGTAACTAATTGTATCAATATGGCGATGTACCCTGTCATCAAGTAGTATCTGCTGACAATAAGTATTTGGCTGAGGAGCAGTACGCTACTGTTTGCTTATGACTATTATAAGTGGAATGTGTTGTCGTTGAGTGGCTGTAGAAGGATACACAGACTTCCTGTTTGGTGTGATGAATGGCAGCAAGCGCTAAATGCAAAAAAAAAGTACGTATACTTAAGTAGGGAAACCAATCTTGTAACGTACGAATACAGGAAATTGTGGAAATTTGTGGTAAGTTGCTATGGGATCAAATTGCTGAGGTCATCGGTATCTAGGCTTGCACACTACTTAATCTAACTTATACTAACTTACGTTAAGGACAACACACACACCCATGTCCGAGGAAGGGCTCGAATCTCCGACGGGGGGGGGGGGGGGGGGGGGGGGGGGAAGGAACCGCGCGAACACCGTGGCAAAGCGCCCCAGACCACGCGGCTACCCTGCGCGGCTACGAATACAGATAGCTGTCGATAACTCTTGAAAAATTACAGTCACTAGAGTGAAAAAATAAAGAAGAAAGTATAACTACTGATATATCGTCATTGATAAGAAAGTTCTGTGTGATTACGAATTGGCAAAATACTCTCCTCCTTGTATGCTATCATTCGCAAAAGTCTCGTATCGATGTTTCCTGAGGTTTAGGATATATGAGGGATGTGAATACTTCATTCTCGCGGGCATGAGCTCGGGAGTGAGCGCGCTACATGGGATTCATTTTCTCGGGATCGGGGACAGATAGAGACCTCCCACCAAGTCTAAAGAAAAATTCAATATGTTAGCTAAATTTCATACGCAGCAACATATGGTGTAATACGCACAAAACGCAATATCATAGCAAGCCAAGATTTCATTGCAAACTTTTCGAATTGTGCGTAGCGTCTTACTAAAATGTGTATATTACAGTAAGAAAGACCAGTAGCACTTCGCCATAACCTGACGTATAACGCTACAAGCAAGGCAAAAATCAAATATTTTCCCTGAACAGTTTCTGTAAAATCGTAAGCGTCTCAATATGCGTTGGACCAGCGCAACGCGTGCGGAACGTCGCGCTCTTAATGTCGTGTAACGTCACGCTTCCTAGACGTGTCTCAATTTGCGCTTAGACCTAGTGTTGTACTGTCAGACAAACTCACAACGATTAAATAGCTGGGTGTAACGTTGCAAAGCGAATTAAATGGAGCGAGAACCTAACTGTAGAAGGGTTTATTGGGGAACTACAGGTCTAATTAAAAGGAGACATCGAAGCAACTCAGAGGCGCGGTGCGGGAATTTTTTTTTTTTTTTAGTCATAAATCCTCTGACTGGTTTGACGCGGACCGCCATGAAATACTCTCTGCGCCAACCTCTTCATCTCAGAATAGCACTTGCAACTTACGTCCTCAATTATTTGCTGGATGTATTCCTGTCTCTGCCTTCCTCTAGAGTATTTGCCCTCTAGAGCTCCCTGTAGTGCCATGGGAGTCATTCCCTGTTGTCCTACCATCCTGTCCCTTCCCCTTGTCAATGTTTTCCACATATTCCTTTCCGCTCCGATTCTGCTCAGTATCTCCTCATTCCCTACCTTATGAGTCCACCTATTTTTTCAACATTCGTCTGTAGCACCACACGTCAAATGCTTCGTTTCTCTTCTGTTCCAGTTTTCCCACAGTCCATGTTTCGCTACCATACAACGCTGTGCTCCAGACGTACATTCCCAGAAATTTCTTCCTCAAACAAATGCGTATCTATGATACTAGTAGAATACTCTTGGCCAGGAATGTCCTTTCTTCCACTGATAGTCTCCTTTTGATGTCTTCTTTCCTCCATCCGTCATTGTTTATTTTGCCGCCCAGATGGCAGATTTGCTTAACTTCATCTACTTCATTACAATCAATCCTGATTTTACGTTTCTTGCTGTTCTCATTTCTACAACTTATGATTAACTTTCTCTTTCTTCGATTTACTCTAATCCATGATCTGTACTCATTGCACTGTTCATTCCATTCAGCATCATGTAGTTCTTTTTCACTTACACTCAGGATAGCAATGTCATCGCCGAATCGTATCATTGATATCCTTCCATCTTGAATTTTAATTCCACGGCTGAACCTCTCTTTTATTTTCATCATTGCTTCTTGGATGTACAGATTGAATATTAAGGACGAGAGGCTACATCCCTGTCGTACACCCTTTTTAATCGGAGCACTCCATTCTTGGCCGTACACTCTTGTTATTCCCTCTTGTCTCTTGCACATATATTATCCATCTCTCGCCTATAGCTTACCCCTATTTTTTCTCAGAATTTTGAACATCTTGCACCATTTTACACTGTCGAACACTTTTTCCAGGTCGTCAGAACCTATGACAGTGTTTTGGCTTTTCTTTAGCCTTGTTTCCATTAACAACCACAATGTCAGAATTGCCTCTATTTGCCTTTGCCTTTCTTAAAGCCGAACTGGCCGTAATCTAACACATCCTGAATTTTCTATTCCATTCTTCTGTATGTTGTTCTCTCTCAGTCTTCGGAAATGTGTGGGTGACATTTTTCGGAAAGTCAGATGGTACGTCACCAGATTCATACATTCCGCACATCAACGTGTTTTGACTTTCCTATAAGCTGAGTCAGTTCTTCCGACCATTGTTTGTTCACGAATTTTGTGCAGTCATTTCGTCTTAGCTACCCTGCACTTCCTATCTGTTTCATTCCTCAGCGACTTGTATTTCTGTATTCCTGAATTTCCCTGAACATGTTTGTACTTTCTTCTTTCAACGATCAACTGAAACAGTTCTTCTGTTACCTAAGGTTTCTTCGCAGTTACCTTCTATGTACCTATGTTATTTTCCATCTTCTGTGATTGCCATTTTTGGAGATGTCCATTCCTCTTTAACTGTACTGCTGCTGAGTATTTCTTATTGCTTTATCTATAGCCTTAGAGAAATTCAAGCGTTTCTCGTCATTCCTTAGTACTTCCATAAGCTACTTCTTTGCTCGTTGATTCTTCCTAACTAACCTTTCAAACTTCAGCGTACTGTACATCACTACTATATTGTCATCTGTGTCTATACAAGGTGGTCCATTGATCGTGACCGGGCCAAATATCTCACGAAATAAGCGTCAAATGAAAAAGCTACAAAGAACGAAACTTGTCTAGTTTGAAGGGGGAAACCAGATGGCGCTATGGTTGGCCTCTAGATGGCGCTGCCATAGGTCAAACGGTTATCAACTGCGTTTTTTTTAAATAGGAACCTCCATTTTTTATTACATATTCGTGTAGTACATAAAGAAATAGGAATGTTTTAGTTGAACCACTTTTTTTAGCTTTGTGATAGATGGCGCTGTAATAGTCACAAACATATGGCTCACAATTTTAGACGAACAGTTGGTAACAGGTAGGTTTTTTAAATTAAAATACAGATCGTAGATACGTTTGGACATTTTCTTTCGGTTGTTCCAATGTGATACATGTACCTTTGTGAACTTATCTTTTTTGAGAACGCATGCTGTTACAGCGTGATTACCTATAAATACCACATTTATGCAATAAATGCTCAGAATGATGTCCGTCCACCTCAATGCATTTGGCAATACGTGTAAAGACATTCCTCTCAACAGCGAGTAGTTCGCCTTCCGTAATGTTCGCACAGGCATTGACAATGCGCTGACGCATGTTGTCAGGCGTTGTCGCTTGATCACGATAACAAATATCCTTCAACTTTCCTTACAGAAAGAAATACGGGGACGTCAGATCCGGTGAACGTGCGGGCCATGCTTCGACGACCAATCCACCTATCATGAAATATGCTTTTCAATACCGCTTCAACCGCACGTGAGCTATATGCCGGGCATAAAAAAAATGGTTCAAATGGCTCTGAGCACTATGGGTCAACTGCTGTGGTCATAAGTCCCCTAGAACTTAGATCTACTTAAACCTAACTAACCTAAGGACATCACACACATCCATGCCCCAGGCAGCATTCGAACCTGCGACCATAGCGGTCGTGCGGTTCCAGACTGTAGCGTGCTGGGCATCCATTATGTTGGAAGTACATCGCCATTCTGTCATGCAGTGAAATATATTGTAGTAACATCGGTAGAACATTACATAGGAAATCAGCATACATTGCACCATTTACATTGCCATCGATAAAATGGGGGCCAATTATCGTTCCTCCCATAATGCCGCACCATACATTAACCCGCCAAGGTCGCTGTTGTTCCACTTGTCGCAGCCATCCTGGATTTTCCGTTTCCCAGTAGTGCATATAATGCCGGTTTACGTTACCGCTGTTGGTGAATGACGCTTCGTCGCTAAATAGAACGCGTGCAAAAAATTGTCATCTTCTCGTAATTTCTCTTGTGCCCAGTGGCAGAACTATGCACGACGTTCAAAGTCGTCGCCATGCAATTCCTAGTGCATAGAAATATGGTACGGGTGCAATCGATGTTGATGTAGGATTCTCAACACCGACGTTTTTGAGATTCCCGATTTTCGTGCAATTTGTATGCTACGAATGTGCGGATTAGCCGCGACAGCAGATAAAACACCTACTTGGGCATCATCATTTGTTGCAGGTCGTGGTTGACGTTTCACTTGTGGCTGAACACTTCCTGTTTCCTTAAATAACGTAACTATCCGGCGAATGGTCCGGACACTTGGATGATGTCGTCCAGGATACCGAGCAGCAGACATAGCACACGCCCCTTGGGCATTTTGATCACAATTCTCATACATCAACACGATATCGACCTTTTCCGCAATTGGTATACGGTCCATTTTAACACGGGTTATGTATCACGAAGCAATTACCGTCCGCACTGGCGGAATGTTACTTGATTCCACGTACTTATACGTTTGTGACTATTACAGCGCTCTCTATCAAAAGCGAAAAAGGTGGTCCAACTAAAATATTATTATTTGTTCACGTAGTACACGAATATGTAATAAAAATGGGAGTTCCTATTTTAAAAAACGCAGTTGATATCTGTTTGACCTATGGCAGCGCCATCTAGTGGGCCAACCATAGCGCCATCTGGTTTCCCCCTCCAAGCTAGACGAGTTTCGTTCTTTGTTTCCAGAATGAGATTTTCACTCTGCAGCGGAGTGTGCGCTGATATGAAACTTCCTGGCAGATTAAAACTGTGTGCCCGACCGAGACTCGAACTCGGGACCTTGCCCGCGGAAGGCAAAGGTCCCGAGTTCGAGTCTCGGTCGGGCACACAGTTTTAATCTGCCAGGAAGTTTCATATCAGCGCACACTCCGCTGCAGAGTGAAAATCTCATTCTGGAAACATCCCCCAGGCTGTGGCTAAGCCATGTCTCCGCAATATCCTTTCTTTCAGGAGTGCTAGTTCTGCAAGTTTCGCAGGAGAGCTTCTGTAAAGTTTGGAAGGTAGGAGACGAGGTACTGGCAGAAGTAAAGCTGTGAGTACCGGGCTTGAGTCGTGCTTCGGTAGCTCAGTTGGTAGAGCACTTGCCCGCGAAAGGCAAAGGTCCCGAGTTCGAGTCTCGGTCGGGCACACAGTTTTAATCTGCCAGGAAGTTTTCGTTCTTTGTATTTTTTACGTTTGACGCTTATTTCGTGAGATATTTGGCCCGGTCACTATCAATGGATCGCCCTGTATATGCTCCTGGGTTCGCCTTATAATCCAGTATGTGATTTCGGAATATCTGTCTGACCATGAAGTAATCTAACTGAAATCTTCCCGTATTACCCAGCCATTTCCAAGTATACCTCCTTCTCTTGTGATTCTTGAACAGATTATTCGGTATTACCAGCTGAAATTTATTACAGAGCTCAATTATTCTTTCTTATCTCTCACTGATTGTCCCAAGCCCATATTCTCCTGTAATCTTTTCTTCTACTTCTTCCCCTACAACTGAATTTCATTTTCCCATGACTGATTTTCATATCCCTTTACGTACTGTGTTACCCCCATACACTTTTTCAGTCTCTTCATCTTCAGCATGCGTCGTCGACATGTCTGTCCTGTTGTCGGTGTTGATTTTCTGTCGATTCTGATAAGAACTACCCTATCACTGAACTGTTTACAGCAACACACTCTCTGCCCTATCTTCCTTTTCATAACGAATCCGAATCCCATCATATCATTTTCTGCTGCTGTTGATATTTCCCTATACTCATCTGACCAGAAGTCCTTGTCTTCTTTCGCTCCCTACTATATCTAGATTGAGCCTTTGCATTTCCCTTTTCAGATTTTTTAGCTTCCATACCACGTTCAGGCCTCTGACTTCCTATGCCCCTTCTCGTAGAACATTATTCTTTCGTTGGCTGTTCAATCTTTTTCTAATGGTAACCTTCCCCCTTGGCAGTACCCTCCCGAAGATCGAATGGGGGACTATCCCTCAATCTTTTGCCAATGGAGAGACCATCATGATACTTTTTCAGTTTCAGGACACATGCCCTATGGATACGCGTTACGTGTCTTTAATGCAGTGGTTTCCATTGCTTTCTGCGTCCTAGTGTATTTGATCATTGCTGATTCTTCCACATTCAGGGGCAGTTTTCCACGACAAGGACCAGAGAGTTCCCTGAATCTCTGTCCTCTACTCCACCCTCTTTGACAAGGCCGTTGGCAAAGTGAGGGTGACTTCTTATGCCAGGAAGTCTTTAGGCCGCCAATGCTGATTATTATTAATATAATTTTGAATGGGATCGGGTTTCGAATTCGGAATCGAGGATGTTTTGATTCGTAATCAAAGAGACTACCCCTAGACCACGGCTGCAGCCTCTATTTAATGGTAGGTTTGATAAATAACCGAGTGTTAGAGAGATGCTTCGTGAACTAGGACGGGAATCTCGAGGGAAGACGATGTTCTTTCCACGCAACGCTGTTGAAAAAATTTAAAGAATAGGCATGTGCAGGAGGTTGCACAACGATTCCACTGCCGTCAGTGTCCTATAAAACTCACAAGTATGCCATCGACTTGCAATGCGTTTCGTCGGACTTCCATGCAGCTCACATAACGTAACTGTATTGCAGGTGCAAGCCCTCTGATCTCATTTCTGTCCAGTCATTTAATTAAACAAATTAATTAGTACAAGTGACCATTAGGATACACTACTCTGTATGGCGACAACTGCAGATACAAATTAATACCACGATACTGCAAATATCAGGGAAAGCCTGAGACACTTCTCAACGCCTGTAAACTCAAATTTATTACAAGATGTGGCATTTGCAATGTGTACCACTCCCATGGTGCCTGACGCAAATAATGAATGCAATTCTGACGCACCAGTCATTCTTGTTCCCTAAAAGATTTTCCAACCGTCTATTAACCGTCGATCGTTCCGTTGACGATTGCTTTTGGATAAACTGATTAATTAACTAGCCATTTCCAGAAACCATGATTAACAGCATCAAACACTCTGTCGAAACCTCACCGTCAACAAATTATCACTAGTTGTTTCACCATATCTAAGTTGGCACATTGATCTATGTGCAGCTCGAAAAGCCACTTGTCGTACTTGTTATCTAACACAAAATGACATTCAAAATGAAAGTTACTCATATATACTGAGACTCGACCACAATACTAACAGCCACTGTTGACTAATTATGAAGAGACGTGATACATCAAATTTTTAGCCAGTATCTGAATTTTAACCTACACGATGAAAATTTTTGTACTGGACTCGCCGGCCGGTGTGGCCGTGGGGTTCGAGGCGCTTCAGGCGCTTCAGTCTGGAACCGTGCGACCGCTACGGTCGCAGGTTCGAATCTTGCCTCGGGCATGGATGTGTGTGATGTCCTTAGGTTAGTTAGGTGTAAGTAGTGCTAAGTTCTAGGGGACTTATGACCTCAGATGTTAAGTCCCATAGTGCTCAGATCCATTTGAACATTTTTCTAGGCGCTTCAGTCTGGAACCGCGTGACCGCTACGGTCGCAGGTTCGAATCCTGCGTCGGACATGGATGTGTGTGATGTCCTTAGGTTAGGTAGGTTTACGTAGTTCTAAGTTCTAGGGGACTGATGACCACAGATGTTAAGTCCTGTAGTGCTCAGAGCCATTTTTTTTTATTTTTTTTTTTGTACTGGACTACGGTAACTATCCAGAAACTGTGGTCCCTGTAAACTAACCGTAAAAGATATTATGTTTTCATTTCCGCGTAACTAACTTGAAATGACGTATGTGTTGGATGGTGATTCGAACACAGAACCTAATCAGATTGTTATGTAAGCACGGACGAAACCCATATATCAAATTTTCTCAGCAGTCGCGAGATGTCTGAAACTGTGTGACGAGAAAAATGAATAATTTCTACCTTCCTGGGATTCGAACCTGGCATCTGTCACCGTTGCTTTATATTCACGAACTGACATTAAATATAGGTTTCATTGACCACAACAGAGACGTCTGTATGTTTGAACTAGAACTGACGTGACTAAGAGCACAGTGATCACGGGTGATCGAACCCCGCACATACCGTTGTTGACTACATACGAAGACACGTAAATTCTTTTTCACCAGTAGCTGGAACTGGCACGTTTGAACTTAAAACTGATGTGATGAAAATATCTGTGTTTCTCTGGGAGTCGAACCCATCACATATCGTTACTGACAATGAATGAAGAGACGTTAAAAATAAATATAAATTTCCGTCAATAGTTAGGTGTGCTCATGCTAAAGCCTGAAAGGACGTTACGAAAATTTTGTGGCGAACTAGGATACGAACCGTAAAACGCGCCTTACGTGGAGAATTTGAGGAGTTTGGAACCTTGAGCCAACAACGAATTGATGACCTTATGTGGACTACGAAGGGCTCAAATTCTGTGAAACCAGGACCAGTATATTCAACATCTCAAGGTGAAATAAGAGAGCCGGCCGCGGTGGTCTAGCGGTTCTGGCGCTGCAGTCCGGAACCGCGGGACTGCTACGGTCGCAGGTTCGAATCCTGCCTCGGGCATGGGTGTGTGTGATGTCCTTAGGTTAGTTAGGTTTAAGTAGTTCTAAGTTCTAGGGGACTTATGACCTAAGACGTTGAGTCCCATAGTGCTCAGAGCCATTTGAACCATTTTTTGAAATAAGAGATATAGTGAGTGCCCCGTGACCTTACATGACGTTTGGTTCTTTAATTAAAATTAAAATATTGGTGTAAGAAATATTACTGATGACAGATTTTCTACATGCTGCCACCTACGCCTGTGTGACGGCCCGACCTAACCTGTAGTCGTTAGCGAAGGGAAATCACCTTAATGTGAATTTGGAACCACATTGGAATCGTATGTTCTTCATTTAACGTAGTCACGGGTAAATAGGATCTACTAGAGTGTATTAAAAATCTTCTCTTGAACTGGGAATCGAGTCTTGATCCTACGTTTACTAATCTAACTCCAGGTCCCCACACCACAAAACTGCACGATTGGCTGGGTCATGATTTTGTTGTAGTATTAGTGCCCCAGACGGGATGAGAACTCTGGCTTCCTGACTCCATGGAGGGAATTATTTGATTTTTTAATCACTGAAATAAAATCACACAACGGCCCTCTACACACACTGCCAACTGCCAACACAGGTAAATGTCGCGTAATGCGAAAGAAAAGCTGAGTTACTCACTCGATTCTTTCGTAATTTAATAAAATACAACTCTTCGGACTGCAAACGGTAACGATCTGTTGGAAGTTCTGAAAAAAAATTACTTTATTTTATAACCCACCAGTAACAGCAGAACCGCAGGGAAACGTTTCCGTGAAGAGCTCGTGGTTGTTGTCTTGTTTAGAATAATTTCTGCTCCACTGGCCTACAGCGGCCCGACCTTACCCAGTGTCAGCCCACATGATCGCGACGGATCGCGTCTTGCGCCTATGATCTACACTCCTGGAAATGTAAAAAAGAACACATTGACACCGGTGTGTCAGACCCACCATACTTGCTCCGGACACTGCGAGAGGGCTGTACAAGCAATGATCACACGCACGGCACAGCGGACACACCAGGAACCGCGGTGTTGGCCGTCGAATGGCGCTAGCTGCGCAGCATTTGTGCACCGCCGCCGTCAGTGTCAGCCAGTTTGCCGTGGCATACGGAGCTCCATCGCAGTCTTTAACACTGGTAGCATGCCGCGACAGCGTGGACGTGAACCGTATGTGCAGTTGACGGACTTTGAGCGAGGGCGTATAGTGGGCATGCGGGAGGCCGGGTGGACGTACCGCCGAATTGCTCAACACGTGGGGCGTGAGGTCTCCACAGTACATCGATGTTGTCGCCAGTGGTCGGCGGAAGGTGCATGTGCCCGTCGACCTGGGACCGGACCGCAGCGACGCACGGATGCACGCCAAGACCGTAGCGGTCCCGCACACCGTTAGGCCGTGTTCCGCTCACGCCCCAACATCGTGCAGCCCGCCTCCAGTGGTGTCGCGACAGGGACGAATGGAGACGTGTCGTCTTCAGCGATGAGAGTCGCTTCTGCCTTGGTGCCAATGATGGTCGTATGCGTGTTTGGCGCCGTGCAGGTGAGCGCCACAATCAGGACTGCATACGACCGAGGCACACAGGGCCAACACCCGGCATCATGGTGTGGGGAGCGATCTCCTACACTGGCCGTACACCACTGGTGATCGTCGAGGGGACACTGAATAGTGCACGGTACATCCAAACCGTCATCGAACCCATCGTTCTACCATTCCTAGACCGGCAAGGGAACTTGCTGTTCCAACAGGACAATGCACGTCCGCATGTATCCCGTGCCACCCAACGTGCTCTAGAAGGTGTAAGTCAACTACCCTGGCCAGCAAGATCTCCGGATCTGTCCCCCATTGAGCATGTTTGGGACTGGATGAAGCGTCGTCTCACGCGGTCTGCACGTCCAGCACGAACGCTGGTCCAACTGAGGCGCCAGGTGGAAATGGCATGGCAAGCCGTTCCACAGGACTACATCCAGCATCTCTACGATCGTCTCCATGGGAGAATAGCAGCCTGCATTGCTGCGAAAGGTGGATATACACTGTACTAGTGCCGACATTGTGCATGCTCTGTTGCCTGTGTCTATGTGCCTGTGGTTCTGTCAGTGTGATCATGTGATGTATCTGACCCCAGGAATGTGTCAATGAAGTTTCCCCTTCCTGGGACAATGAATTCACGGTGTTCTTATTTCAATTTCCAGGAGTGTATAACGGACGGTTGTACACTCACATTGGTAAACATAAAACTATGTAATACTGTCGCTTGGTCATCAGCGTGAAATGTTTTCCATAAACAATGTGTACAACATGCAGTAATAATAACGTAGTAATCCGTATTCTCGCGGCATATGACGTCAAGAATACTAAGTACGTAATCTACCACTCAGAGCAAAATTTACCAGGGAAAAGGCGGTAGGAGCATAGGTTTGTGGAGACTTTGGATCTAATAAAATGTGGAAGGCAGGAAGTTCGAACGTCTGCGCTCTGTTCGGGGTGAATATTATCGAAGAAAACAAGTCGGATAATAGCATTCGCCTGTCGTGTAGGATGATTTTAACGTGAAATATTTGCCACATTCAGGAAACAGAACCAATGTAGCTCTGTCGGACAAAAAGTTAAAATGTTTGTTTATTGTGAGATTGGAACCTAGAACGAATGCATTTTTTTATATCACATTGCGACAGTTTGCCACTGACCTACCGACATACTAGATGTGTGACTGCTCCCTCATAGTGCTAGTGATACCTTTAGCGCGGTCGTGGAATGACTATCGTGGGCTAATAGGATACATATGATAGTTCGATAATACAACACAACTGAAAATCGTTGACAATATTTAATTGAAATACGAAGACGATATCAGATGAATTTATCAGGCAAATTCTGTCTCTCTCCGAGAAGTACCTCGGCTGTCACAGGGTTGTCAGACATAATCTACAATGTTGCCAAGTCTAAATTATCCTTCATCAGGAAGGAATATATTTGTTCAGCCGATGAGTTTCTCGAGCAGCCTAGTAGCCCAGGAATAGAAATTGCACTTCAAAGACGCAGCAGATAAATGAAACACGAAAGGTATAAGCAGATGTGGTGTAAATCAGTAGAAATAATACACATTAAGAGCACTGCAAATGAAATGGATTGCCTTCTTCTTCGTAGCTGTCATTATTTTATGATTTAGTCTGTGTATTATCAAAATATTCGTATGAGAATTATAGATACGCAGACGGTGTCAGAAGGTGTACAGACCACCAAGGAGCTGTTGTTGTATTATGTTAAAATATCAGGCTTCATTAACAGTGTTCGGTGTCAACCAGATTATTATTCTAACTTGCTTGACAACGCTTGAAAGGCATTGACACTCCATAGTCCCATGTTATAGTAGTAACTACCGAGCACGTCTTTTTTTTTTCACTGTGTAAGTAGCCTGTTTGTATGTTGGCAGCGCTATAGATTGTGTTAATATCGCTGACAGCGCTCTGCGCCCTCGGCAAGAAATTTTATGGTTGGATGGATTAGCAGTTGGCGAGTGGATAGGGAAGTGTATGGACATGATATTCGTAGTGGAAACTCTGTGCTGGTAGGACATGCATTGTAAAGTGAGATGAAATGATGTGTTTTTAAGAAAATACGCAAGGAAATGTATGAGACTGCATATATGGTTGATAATGTTTGGGCAGTGAAATTATTAACAACTATACAATTTTTTGGAACTTGATATCACATGAATAAGGCAAAATTCTCTAAACACATTGTTTGCTCTACAACAAAATCTTTCTTTTTCTAACCATATTCCTCCTAGTACTTAGAGTCTATAGTAGTTAGAATCTTTTTATTTAGATGGCCGTTCTTGCTTCTTACTATATTGCTGTAGTTCGTCTTATGAAGATTTTCTGTGAGGTGACTAATAAAAAAAATGGAGTTGCACTATCAGGGTTTGTGACTGAAATGAGTTTCGGTAATTAACAGAGTTGGAGATAGGTTCATATTTCTTTAATTTCATATTTTTGGATTTGTATTATTGTTAGGATTTCTTGAAATTCAGGGCCATTCTTTTGTGTTAATTATTGGAAGTCATGTTGTCAATGTATAGCAGTTAGATGGCGATGGGCTTGTTTGTTGTGGGCAATAAATGAATAGGTTAAGTTTGAGTTGACTTTGTCATTGTCAGTGAAAGTTCAGTAGGTCGGTGTTTGATAAAAACAATAATTAAAAAGTTAGTTTCGCCTGGTGACCCTAAGTCGAGGATACTTCATTGTAATCTTCTGATTTCCTTGTAGTTTAAATAATAAGTGCATGATTAGAAATTAGTTATTGTTTACTGCTAGCTCGTAGCTGTATGTATGGAATTCCTTTGTAGTTATAGTTTCTTGTTTTTGTTGTGTATTGTCATGAGCAAAGTAGTTGTGTCATCCATGTGGGATTGCACTAAGCATCTCGAAGTCGGTTATGTAACTAATTATATATTCATTATTTTCAGTGCTATTTTGGTATTTCTTCTTTTTGTTTCTCAAATTTTATTTCTGCGTTATTGTATAAACTAGTGTGGCAATCATGGCGTGTGAGAAGCATAACACTAGGCTGCAAAGCAAATTGAGAAATGAAAGTGACGACGAGCGAAGCTTGTTGGCACTACCTAGTAACGAATTGACAGATGTTCAATTTGGTATTAGTGCATAGGGACATGGATCAAACAGTAAATAACGGGATGGAAATTGAAACAGTGTACAGGGAACTATTGACGATCGATCGGTCGGTAACAGTTGGCCTCAGATATGTGAAATAACAGAACAAAATCTTGCAAATACCGTAGATTCATGTTTTGCATCAGTATAATTTTCCCAGTTAAATGAAGACACACTCTCTGCTTTTCAAAATTAAAATATTGCCGGTGCAAACTCACTTACTAAAAACACAAAGGAACTTGTTTCAGTCACTACTGCATTGTTATTGCAATTAATTCCAAAATTTAATCAAACAAGCGAGAAGCTTCAAAAGTCGGAGACAATGTAACAAAATAAGAAAAAAACCCAGAAACTTCAAAAGTTAGACACAACTGACGTGAAGATTTTACCTCAGAGATACACAAAATCGAATCGAAGTATCAAAACATTTCTGAAAGCCTAAAAATACGAATTTGTGAGCATTTTCAGCCTATTTATTCGTGACATGAAGACACATTACAGAACCATGAAGCAGCAATAAAAGAATTGCAGACTGTTGTACACGAAAATCATGACACATTGCAAGCTAAAATTGACTCTGCTGCATCTAGCGATACGGTTGCGCAACTTGTAAAAAATCAGGAAGACTTAAAGGTCACAGTAGATATGATTACGACACAAATAGACTCTAAAACTTGGTTCAGAAACACACACAGAGGAAATCAGTACATTTTCGAAAAAAAAACTTTTGGATCAGTTAAAATATTTATCTGCGAAGGTAGATGAATATTTTAATGATACAAGACCGGTAGCCTTTACTGACACAGAGGAGTACGAGGAAATTAGGAAATTTAAACAGAATCAAGAGAAAAATTAATACGCAACACGCAAGAGAAATACTGGTGTACTGTATCAGTTGGCACAGGTGATACAATAACACATATTTCAGACGATACACTCCGGCACGGGAAGAGAGATTTAGAAATACAGGAAAGTCACACAGTCATAATACATGGTATTTCAGAGATCTTGAAAGGAGTCGGCAAGAAGCACCGAGCCTTGAGATGGAACCGCCGACACGACGTAACAATGACCGATTTGCGACTCGCCGACGCGATGACTTTGACTATAAACTCTTCATCACAACGCGTAAATTTAAAACACACAAGAATCCTAGTAATGACATACATCCACAAGCTTGACTTAATCAATTTTCTCATTGTTTTTATCCTAAATGGTCATTAGAGCATAGATTAGAATTGTGTGTGGTTATTTAGAAAATGAACCGGCTGTAAGAATGCGATCGGTTATTCGCGACTGCACAGTCAAGGAGATATTTATCATGCCTTCATATCTGCATATTAGTCTCAGGATACACAAGAGTAAAACACAGTATTATAACGATGAAGCAATTCGAACAGTCTGAATTTTCCAGCCCTGTAAAATATTTTGAAGATATCACACAAGAATCAGTATATGTGAAACCCGTACAGCCCTTCGGAACTTATTCGTACTTACTTAATTAAATTACCTCAACACTTAAGACATATTATTTGGGCTGGACGTTGTAAAGATGATATCGAAGCTTTTCAGGGACTTTTGCCAGAACTGGAAATCGACATGTGTTTGATCACACACATCGACATATGATGCGAAAACAGGAAAACAGCAATTACAGGTCACATCCATCACAATTTCGTGACGCCAGAAACAATAACCGTCAAGTTCACCGTTATAACGCGAATCGTGACCAAAACAGACACCACCAGTATGAGAACCATTGGCAGAGTAACAATAATTACAGAGACAGATGTCATAATAACAGACCTGATTTTAACCAGAACTGGCGTGATTCAAATAGGGCAGGGCCCTCTCGACAAGTTGAAGTCGTAGAAATTAGACCGCTAAATCCCAGTAACGACGCGCGACAACAAAGAAATAGTAGATAATGAGTCGCACAACAGGCAGCTGCAAAACGTATATATAAGGCTGACAACGTTGCTGCCATAACTATCAATTATGTGAAAATGGAAGACATAAGGAACATTTTACTCCAGGAACATGACATGAACCAGAACAATACTGCGTATCCTGTAATTCACATCACAACAAATGACATAGCATTTACGACAGTACTTGACTCCGGCAGTCCTATATCGGTAATTAGTGAAACAGCTTTCAGTAAATGCAACAAATAGAATGATAGCCCCACACTTCCTTTGTTTATTGTTGTTGTCTTCAGTCCTGAGACTGGTTTGATGCAGCTCTCCATGCGACTCTATCCTGTGCAAGCTTCTTCATCTCCCACTACTTACTGCAACCTACATCCTTCTGAATCTGCTTAGTGTATTCATCTCTTGATCTCCCTCTACGATTTTTATCCTCCACGCTGCCCTCCAATGCAAAATATCTGATCCCTTGACGCCTCAGAACATGTCCTACCAACCGATCCCTTCTTCTTGTCAAGTTGTGCCACAATCTCCTCTTCTCCCCAATTCTATTCAATACCTCCTCATTAGTTACGTGATCTACCCATCTAATCTTCAGCATTCTTCTGTAGCACCACATTTCAAAACCTTCTATTCTCTTCTTGTCCAAACTATTTATCGTCCATGTTTCACTCTCATACATGGCTACACTCCATACAAATACTTTCAGAAACGTCTTCCTGACACTTAAATCGATACTCGATGTTAACAAATTTTTCTTCTTCAGAAACGCTTTCCTTGCCATTGCCAGTCTACATTTAAAATCCTCTCTACTTCGACCATCATCAGTTATTTTGCTCTCCAAATAGCAAAACTTCTTTACTACTTTAAGTGTCTCATTTCCTAATCTAATTCCCTCTGCATCACCCGACTTAATTCCACTACATTCCATTATCCTCGTTTCGCTTTTGTTGATGTTCACCCTCCTTTCAAGACACTGTCCATTCCGTTCAACTGCTCGTCCAAGTCCTTTGCTGCCTCTGACAGAATTACAGTGTCATCAGCGAAACTCAACATTTTTATTTCTTCTCCATGGATTTTAATACCTACTCCGAACTTTTGTTTCCTTTACTGCTTGCTCAATATACAGATTGAATAACATCGGGGAGAGGCTACAACCCTGTCTCCTTCCTTCCCAACCACAACTTCCCTTTCATGTCCCTCGACTCTTATAACTGCCATCTGGTTTCTGTACAAATTGAAATAGCCTTTCGCTCCCTGTATTTTACCCCTGCCAGCTTCAGAATAAGAAAGAGAGTATTCCAGTCAACATTGTCAAAAGCTTTCTCTAAGTCTACAAATGCTAGAAACGTAGGTTTGCCTTTCCTTAATCTATTTTCTAAGATAAGTCGTAAGGTCGGTATTGCCTCACGTGTTCCAACATTTCTGCGGAATCCAAACTGATCTTCCCCGAGGTCGGCTTCTACCAGTTTTTCCATTCGTCTGTAAATAATTCGTGTTTGTATTTTGCTGCAGTGACTTATGAAACTGATAGTTCGGTAATTTTCACATCTGTCAACACCTGCTTTCTTTGGGATTGGAATTATTATATTCTTCTTGAAGTCTGAGGGTATTTCACCTGTTCATACACCTTGCTCACCAGATGGTAGAGATTTGTCAGGACTGGCTCTCCCAAGGCTGTCAGTAGTTCCAATGGAATGTTGTCTACTCTCGGGGCCTTGTTTCGACTCAGGTCTTTCAGTGCTCTGTCAAACTCATCACGCAGTATCGTCTCTCCCATTTCATCTTCATCTACATCGTCTTCCATTTCCATAATATTGTCCTCAAGTACATCGCCCTTGTATAGACCCTCCATATACTCCATCCATCTTTCTGCTTTCCCTTCTTTGCTTAGAACTGGGTTTCCATCTGAGCTCTTGATATTCATACAACTGGCTCTCTTTTCTCCAAAGGTCTCTTTAATTTTCCTGTCGGCAGCATCTATCTTACCGTTAGTGAGATCAGCCTCTACATCCTTACATTTGTCCTCTAGCCATCCCTGCTTAGCCATTTTGCACTTCCTGTCGATCTCATTTTTGAGACGTTTGTATTCCTTTTTGCCGCTTCATTTACTGCATTTTTATATTTTCTCCTTTCATCAATTAAATTCAGTATTTCTTCTGTTACCCAAGGGTTTCTACTAGCCCTCATCTTTTTACCTACTTGATCCTCTGCTGCCTTCACTACTTCATCCCTCAGAGCTACCCATCCTTCTTCTACTGTACTTATTTCCCCCATTCCTGTCAATTGTTCCTTTATGCTTTCTCTGAAACTCTGTACAACCTCTGGTTTAGTCAGTTTATCCAGGTCCCATCTCCTTAATTCCCACCTTTTTGCAGTTTCTTCAGTTTTAATCTACAGTTC
Organism: Schistocerca cancellata; assembly: GCF_023864275.1. Lineage (NCBI taxonomy): Eukaryota > Metazoa > Arthropoda > Insecta > Orthoptera > Acrididae > Schistocerca > Schistocerca cancellata. The sequence continues at coordinate 255,105,358 of NC_064626.1, forward strand.
CTAACCAATAGATTGTGGTCAGAGTCTACATCTGCCCCTGGAAATTTCTTACAATTTAAAACCTGGTTCCTAAATCTCTGTCTTACCATTATATAATCTATGATACCTTTTAGTATATCCAGGATTCTTCCATGTATAGAACCTTCTTTTATGATTCTTGAACCAAGTGTTGGCTATGATCAAGTTATGCTCTGTGCAAAATTCTACCAGACGGCTTCCTCTTTCATTTCTCTCCCCCAATCCATATTCACCCACTATGTTCCCTTCTCTCCTTTTTCCTACTCTCGAATTCCAGTCACCCATGACTATTAAATTTTCGTCTCCCTTCACTACCTGAATAATTTCTTTTATCTCATCACACATTTCATCAATTTCATCATGTGCAGACCCAGTTGGCATATAAACTTGTACTACTGTCGTAGGCATGGGCTTCGTGTCTATCTTGGCCACAATAGTTCGTTCACTATGCTATTTGTAGTAGCTTACCCGCACTCCTATTTTTTTATTCATTATTAAACCTACTCCTGCATTACCCCTATTTGGTTTGTATTTATAGCCCCTTATTCACCTGACCAAAAGTCTTGTTCCTCCTGCCACCGAACGTCACTAATTCCCACTACATCTAACTTTAACCTATCCATTTCCCTTTTTAAATTTTCTAACCTGCCTGCCCGATTAAGGGACTGACATTCCGCGCTCCGATCCATAGAACGCCAATTTTCTTTCTCCTGATAACGACGTCCTCTTGAGTAGTCCCTTCCCAGAGATCCGAATGGGGGACTATTTTACCTCCGGAATATTTTACCCAAGAGGACACCACCATCATTTAACCATACAGTAAAGCTGCATGCCCTCAGGAAAAATTACGGCTGTAGTTTCCCCTTGCTTTCAGCCGTTCGCAGTACCAGCACAGCAAGGCCGTTTTGGTTTGTGTTACACGTCCAGATCAGTCAATCATCCAGACTGTTGCCCCTGCAACTACTGAAAAGGCTGCTGCCCCTCTTCAGGAACCACACGTTTGTCTGGCCTCTCAACAGATACCCCTCCGTTGTGGTTGCACCTACTCTATGGCCATCTGTATCGCTGAGGAACGCAAGCCTCCCCACCAATGGCAAGGTCCATGGTTCATTGGGGGGGGGGGGGCTGCGCTACTTACTGAAATGCTTCTGAATTAATGAGAAATATTGAGAAATATTCTTGCGTTTACACACCCGATTATGACAAGTGACTCTCTACGAGAGTTGAAAGAATTTATACTGATTTATGAAATGCCACATAGCTATTTAATTCTGTTTTCATGCCTTGCTTTGTACATATTTGATTATTTTGTTTGATATCTGGTCTATAGGTGCGCTTCAGCATTCGTTTTACAAAATAAAATTTAATACATATGCTAATGTGAACACTTTCTATCAACAGATCCATTAATAATAATTTTATGATACACATTCTAAAAAACAAAGAGCACTTGGAAAGGAAAGATCAATAAGAAGAAGGGACTAGCAACAGAAGGAACTGCATGCATAATTTTCTCTTTCAAGAACTTGGTTTTGTTTTTTTTTCTTTTTTTTGGTAGAATAAGTTGTTATGCTGCATCAGTTTAGTGTTAAGATGTGACATAGAACCATTGCATTTTATATCGGAGATAGTATAGATATTTTTCCTTGTGCTGCCGCTTTGTATAGTTTTGATAGTCACAGATGCACGCATGCTATTGTAAGCTTACACATACATTTCCCTTTTTGCCTTATCTGCTTTGCTGTCTTTACTGAAATATTTTTTCTGCTTGTGCATTGTCATACTTAGATATAGGTTATTGCATTTGCTGCTGCTGTTTGTCAGGCAGTGCTCTAGTGAATTTTACTTTGTATCATTATTCAAGCCAGTTTTACCATTGATTTGTTTTTCTTGTTTGCAGCATATTGTCTTATATTAGTTGTATTTTTGCATTTGCTTTGCAAATTTAGAAATGCTGCTGCTTGTTTTGCCAATTTGCTTTTTTATCATTGTTATTTGTGTTAATTTTTTTTCTTTTGCTGCTGCATTGTCTTGTTCTCTAGTTTATGTATCTGAGCTCAGCAGATTTAAGTTAGCTTAAGAGGGGGTATGCTATATAAGAAAATGAGTTGTGATGAGTTGGGAAAAATGTATTGAGGACCTGTAAGGGAAAGGTCTGGCCAAAGAGTACTGCATAATGGGGAACAATTACTTTGAAAGAGGACATCTACATCTATATCTACATGGATACTCTGCAAATCACATTTAAGTGCCCGGCAGAGGTTTCATCGAACCACATTCACAATTCTCTATTATTCCAATCTCGTATAGCGCGTGGAAGGAACGAACACCTATATCTTTTCGTATAAGCGCTGATTTCCTTTATTTTATCGTGGTGATCGTTTCTTCCTATGTACGTCGGCATCAACAAAATATTATCCATTTGGAAAAGTGATATGAAATTTCGTGAGAAGATTCCGTCGCAACGAAAACGCCTTTCTTTTAATGATGTCCAGCAGAAATCCTGTATCATTTCAGTGACACTCTCCCCATATATCGCGATAATACAAGATGTGCCGCCCTTCTTGGAACTTTTTCGATGTATTCCGTCAGTCCTATCTGGTGAGGATCCCACACCGTGCAACAGTATTCCAAAAGAGGACAGACAATCGTAGTGTAGGCAGTCTCCTTAGTAGATCTATTACATTTTCTAAGCGTCCTGTCGATAAAATGCAGTCTTTTGTTAGCCCTTCCCACAACATTTTCTATGTGTTCCTTCCAATTTAAGTTGTTCGTAATTGTAATTCCTAGGCATTTTGTTGAATTTACGGTCTTTAGATTTGACTGATTTATCGTGCAACCAGAGTTTACGAATTCCTTTTAGCATTCATATGGATGATCTTACACTTTTCCTTATTTAAGGTCAACCGCCAATTTTCGCATCATTCACATATCTTTTCTAAATCGTTTTGCAAGTTCTTCTGATCATCTGATTACTTTATTAGTCGATAAACGACAGCGTCATCTGCAAACAACCTAAGACGGCTGCTCAGATTGTCTCCCAAATCGTTTATATAGATAAGGAACAGCAAAGAGCCTATAACACTACCTTGGGGAACGCCAGAAAGCCCTTTTTTTTATTCAATGACTTTCCGACAATTACTACGAACTGTGACCTCTCTGACAGGAAATCACAGTCATATAACTGAGACGATATTCCATAAACAAACAATTTCACTACCAGCTACTTGTGTGGTAAAGTGTCGAAAGCCTTCCGGAAATCCAGAAATACGGAATCGATCTGAAATCCTTTGTCAATAGCACTCAACACTTCATTTGAATAAAGAGCTAGTTGTGTTTCAAAAGAACGATTTTTTCTTAACCCATGTTGACTGTGTGCCAATAGACCGTTTTCTTGGAGGTAATTCATAATGTTGTAACAAAATACATATTCCAAAATCCTGCTGCATATCGACGTTAACGATATGGGCCTGTAATTAAGTGGAGTACTCCTGCTACCTTTCTTAAATATTGCTCCTGCTACCTTTCTTGAATATTGGTGTGACATGTGGAACTTTCCAGTCTTTGGGTATTGATCTTCCGTCGAGCGGACGGTTGTATATGATTGTTAAGTGTTGAACTAATGCATCAACATACTCTGAAACGAACAGAAGAATTTCTTTTATTAAGCGATTTTCGTTGCTTCACTACTCCGAGGATATTTACTTCTACGTTACTCACGTTGGCAGTTGTTCTTGATTCGAATTCTTGAATATTTATTTCGTCTTTTTTTGTGAAGGCATTTCGGAAGGCTTTGTTTAGTAGCTCTGCTTTGGCAGCACTGTCTTCGATAGTATCTCCTTCGCTATCGCTCAGAGAAGGCATTGATTGTTTCTTACCGCTAACATACCACACATACGATTAGAATATCTCTCGATTTTCTGTCAGGTTTCGAGAGAAAGTTTCGCTGTGGAAACTTATAAGCATCTCGCTTTGAAGTCCGCGCTAAATTTCAAGCTTGTGCAAAATCTTGGGGATTTTGCGTCAGTTTATATTTGGCATATTTGTTTCCAAGAAGGATCAGCTCCGTCGTTTATTAATTTATTTGGTATAAATCTCTCAATTGCTACCGATACTATTTTTTTGAATTCAACACACACGTGGCCTATACTTATATTATTAATTTGGAAGGAGTGAAGATTGTCTCTCAGGAAGGCGTCAAGTGAATTTTTATCTCCTTCTTTGAATAGGCATATTTTTCGTTTATTTTTGAAGGATTTTGGGTTACAATATTCAGTCTCGCTACGACAACTCAACTCTGTGTTCAGTAACCCTGTATCCCTTTTGATGCTCGTTATTAACTCAGGATTATTTGTTGCTAAGAGGTCAAGTGTGTTTTCGCAACCGTTTACTGTTCCCGTGGGATCATGAACTAATTGCTCGAAATAATTTTCAGAGAGTGCGTTTAGCACAATTTCGGATGATGTTTTATGCGTACCTCCGGAATTCTTAACCGTTTACTATTCCCGTGGGCTCATGAACTAACTCCCTGCCGCCGTTGGATAAGCAGCTGCCAGCAGCAAGTCGTATACTCCTAGCTCATTTATTTGTTACATAGTTTAATTCTTAAATTCTTCGCGTGTTTTTGGTACTTGCATTGTTTAATTCATAAATTTCGGGCGCATTATAGTATTTGAGAGTTGTAACATCGCGTTTTAGTACCTGAATAGTGTAAATTCGCGTAGTCGTCTGTCTTCTGTTTTTGTTTTGAACGGCCAGTTTCGGTTGGTCACAGCCAGTGTGCTCCCTGCCGCCGTTGGATAAGCAGCTGCCAGCAGCAAGTCGTATACTCCTAGCTCACTTATTTGTTACATAGTTTAATTCTTAAATTCTTTGCGTGTTTTTGGTACTTGCATTGTTTAATTCATAAATTTCGGGCGTATTACAGTATTTGAGAGTTGTAGCATCGCGTTTTAGTACCTGAATAGTGTAAAATCGCGTAGTCTCCTTCCGCCGCCGAGCAGTGTGTCAGCAGTGCGCAAGTAGCAGCATTACTGCATTTACTAGGCAATCTTGTATTTTAATATCCGTTTAAATTTTGTGTCGAATTGTTTGTGCTCTCTGTAGATTAGTTCAGACGTTCTTTGCACAATAGTTTTTAGCATGGATAAGGACTGCAACTGCTGTGTTCGGATGCAGGCTGAGTTGGCATCCCCTCGCTCCCAACTTCAGGCAGTGTTGGCTTCGGTCACACAGCTTGAGGCTGTTGCCAATGGGCATCACTGTGGGGGTCCGGATGGGGGTTTGTCGGGGACGGCCAGCTCGTCCCACGCATCCCCCGATCGGACTACGACTGTGGCTGCCCTGGATACTGCCCACATTGAGGCTGACCCCTCACCTGTGGTAGAGTGGGAGGTCGTCTCGGGGTGTGGCAGGGGGCGAAAGACATTCCGGAGGGCTGAACGGAAGGCCTCTCCAGTTTGTCTGACGAACCGGTTTCAGGCTCTGTCTCAGGCTGATACTGATCTTCGGCCGGATATGGCTGCTTGTCTTGTTCCAGAGGTTGCCCCTCAGTCTGCAAGATCGGGGCGGTCGCAAGAGGGTGGGCTTACTGGTAGTTGGGAGCTCCAACGTCAGGCGCGTAATGGGGCCCCTTAGGGATATGGCAGCAAGAGAGGGGAAGAAAACCAATGTGCACTCCGTGTGCATACCGGGGGGAGTCATTCCAGATGTGGAAAGGGTCCTTCCGTATGCCATGAAGGGTACAGGGTGCACTCATCTGCAGGTGGTCGCTCATGTCGGCACCAATGATGTGTGTCGCTATGGATCGGAGGAAATCCTCTCTGGCTTCCGGTGGCTATCTGATTTGGTGAAGACTGCCACTATCGCTAGCGGGATGAAAGCAGAGCTCACCATCTGCACCATCGTCGACAGGACTGACTGCGGACCTTTGGTACAGAGCCGAGTGGAGGGTCTGAATCAGAGGCTGAGTCGGTTCTGCGACCGTGTGGGCTGCAGATTCCTCGACTTGCGCCATAGGGTGGTGGGGTTTCGGGTTCCGCTGGATAGGTCAGGAGTCCACAACACGCAGTAAGCGGTTACACGTGTAGAACTGGTTGTGTGGCTTGGACTGGGCGGTTTTTTAGGTTAGATGGCCTCGGGCAAGTACAGAAAGGGCAACAGCCTCAAAGGGTGCGGGACAAAGTCAGGACATGCGGGGACCAAGCAGCAATCGGTATTGTAATTGTAAACTGTCGAAGCTGCATTGGTAAAGGACCGGAACTTCAAGTGCTGATAGAAAGCACCGAAGCTGAAATCTTTATAGGTACAGAAAGCTGCAGAAGCCAGAGATAAATTCTGCCGAAATTTTTACAAAGGCACAGACGGTGTTTCGAAAGGATAGACTGCATGGAACCTGTGGTGGCGTGTTTGTCGCTGTTAGTAGTAGTTTATCCTGTAGTGAAGTAGAAGTGGATAGTTCCTGTGAATTATTATGGGTGGAGGTTACACTCAACAACCGAGCTAGGTTAATAATTGGCTCCTTCTACCGACCTCCCGATTCAGCAGCCATAGTGGCAGAACAACTGAGAGAAAATTTGGAATACATTTCACATAAATTTTCTCAGCATGTTATAGTCTTAGGTGGAGATTTCAATTTACCAGATATAGACTGGGACACTCAGATGTTTAGGACGGGTGGTAGGGACAGAGCATCGAGTGACATTATACTGAGTGCACTATCCGAAAATTACCTCGAGCAATTAAACAGAGAACAGACTCGTGGAGATAACATCTTGGACCTACTGATACCAAACAGACCCGAACTTTTCGACTCTGTAACTGCAGAACATAGAATCAGTGATCATAAGGCCGTTGCAGCATCCCTGAATATGGAAGTTAATAGGAATATAAAAAAAGGGAGGAAGGTTTATCTGTTTAGCAAGAGTAATAGAAGGCAGATTTCAGACTACCTAACAGATCAAAACGAAAATTTCTGTTCCGACACTGACAATGTTGATTGTTTATGGAAAAAGTTCAAGGCAATTGTAAAATGCGTTTTAAACAGGTATGTGTCGAATAAAACTGTGAGGGATGGGAAAAACACACCGTGGTTCAACAACAAACTTAGGAAACTACTGCGAAAACAAAGAGAGCTTCACTCCAAGTTTAAACGCAGCCAAAACCTCTCAGACAATCAGAAGCTAAACGATGTCAAAGTTAGCGTAAGGCGGGCTATGACTGAAGCGTTCAGTGAATTCGAAAGTAAATTTCTATGTACCGACTTGACAGAAAATCCTAGGAAGTTCTGGTCTTACGTTAAATCAGTAAGTGGCTCGAAACAGCATATCCAGGCACTCCGGGATGATGATGACATTGAAACAGAGGATGACACGCGTAAAGCTGAAATACTAAACGTCTTTTTCCAAAGCTGTTTCACAGAGGAAGACCGCACTGCAGTTCCTTCTCTAAATACTCGCACAAACGAAAAAATGGCTGACATCGAAATGAGAGTCCAAGGAATAGAAAAGCAACTGGAATCACTCAACAGAGGAAAGTCCACTGGACCTGACGGGATACCAATTCGATTCTACACAGAGTACGCGAAAGAACTTGCCCCCCTTTTAACAGCCGTGTACCGCAAGTCTCTAGAGGAACGGAAGGTTCCAAATGATTGGAAAAGAGCACAGGTAGTCCCAGTCTTCAAGAAGGGTCGTCGAGCAGATGCGCAAAACTATAGACCTATATCTCAGACGTCGATCTGTTGTACAATTTTAGAACATGTTTTTTGCTCGCGTATCATGTCGTTTTTGGAAACCCAGAATCTACTCTGTAGGAATCTACATGGATTCCGGAAACAGCGATCGTGTGAGACCCAGCTCGCTTTATTTGTTCATTAGACCCAGAAAATATTAGATACAGGCTCCCAGGTAGATGCTATTTTCCTTGACTTCCGGAAGGCGTTCGATACAGTTTCGCACTGTCATCTGATAAACAAAGTAAGAGCCTACGGAATACCAGACCAGCTATGTGGCTGGATTGAAGAGTTTTTAGCAAACAGAACACAGCATGTTGTTATCAATGGAGAGACGTCTACAGACGTTAAAGTAACCTCTGGCGTGCCACAGGGGAGTGTTATGGGACCATTGCTTTTCACAATATATATAAATGACCTAGTAGATAGTGTCGGAAGTTCCATGCGGCTTTTCGCGGATGATGCTGTAGTATACAGAGAAGTTGCAGTATTATAAAATTGTAGCGAAATGCAGGAAGATCTGCAGCGGATAGGCACTTAATACAGGGAGTGGCAACTGACCCTTAACATAGACAAATGTAATGTATTGCGAATACATAGAAAGAAGGATCCTTTATTGTATGATTATATGATAGCGGAACAAACACTGGTAGCAGTTACTTCTGTAAAATATCTGGGAGTATGCGTGCGGAACGATTTGAAGTGGAATGATCAAATAAATTTAATTATTGGTAAGGCGGGTTCCAGGTTGAGATTCATTGGGAGAGTCCTTAGAAAATGTAGTCCATCAACAAAGGAGGTGGCTTACAAAACACTCGTTCGACCTATACTTGAGTATTGCTCATCAGTGTGGGATCCGTACCAGATCGGGTTGACGGAAGAGATAGAGAAGATCCAAAGAAGAGCGGCGCGTTTCGTCACAGGGTTATTTGGTAACCGTGATAGCGTTACGGAGATGTTTAGCAAACTCAAGTGGCAGACTCTGCGAGAGAGGCGCTCCGCATCGCGGTGTAGCTTGCTATCCAGGTTTCGAGTGGGAGCGTTTCTCGATGTGATGTCGAATATATTGCTTCCCCCTACTTATACCTCCCGAGGAGATCACTAATGTAAAATTAGAGAGATTCGAGCGCGCACGGAGGCTTTCCGGCAGTCGTTCTCCCCGCGAACCATACGCGACTGGAACAGGAAAGGGAGGTAATGACAGTGGCACGTAAAGTGCCCTCCGCCACACTCCGTTGGGTGTGTTAGCAAAATTTCGGATTATGTTTTATGCGTACCTCCTGAATTAAACTCAGTACAAGACTAACGTTCCCCCCAAAATATTCTGAAATTTTCAGTAGCTAACTTTTTAAGTCATCTACCGAATCCGAAAGCGTCATATTGCACTGTGAACGTTCGTTTATTCCTACAAATGTCAGTAAAAAGGGGTTTTCAGGTCACGGCGTTCTTGGACGTGACAGTCTTTACACTTTCGTGAAAGTGTACTCTCACTGAATGGTTGCTATTCAGGATTCCGTCAAGAAACATGTAAGAATTCTTAGCTTTGGCCAGAGTGCACACGTTTTAGAACACTTCATCCTAGTAACCCAACTTTCCATCTCGTACGGGCATCATAATACGTGAGGAATACCAAAGCAAAAAGAAGTTTTTCCGCCTTTAGTATGATCTAAGCTGCTGCCAAAGGCTCCAGCTGTGATCAGCGCTCGCCCCATTTGGAACTGGTGCCCTGGGACGGCGACATGGCAGGCAGGGCACCGTGACACGGAGATTCCTTCCTCGACCGTCTGCTCATTCTCTGCTTCTGCTGTGTGGACGGCAGCTCATGCTGACTCTTTGAACCTTTCTTTACATTTCTATCTACACCGTATTTCCCTACATTTAATGGCGTGTAGGTAATCTTTTTCAGTTCGAGGCGATCACGTGGGAGTAAAAATTTAGGGAAACAGAAAGGCTTCGACATTACAAGGGGTGCCCTGGAGCAGAAACTACGCAGTTGAAAAACAGCGTACAGCTCTGTAGTTAGTGGCGTTGCTGTTTTGTTTAATGACGATCTCTGGCCGCGCTCGCAACAATGCTATATTGTCTGAAGTGACGTGTTCCGTTGCCTAGCAATTACTTCCGTATTCTCTCGAATACTTAAAAGTATCGATACGAATACGCTCTCTGTGTTACTGTGTGAAAGAAGCTTCAGTTTTGTTTCAAGTACTGTTTGTTGGATTTTGTGTTTCGAGTACAACCAGCGAAACATCCTAAAGCTCTTGGGGAGCTTTAAAAACTTTGAACGAAGCGAAAATCCAGCTTCAGAGTAGGTGCGTCGCAACCTCAAGAGGTATGACCCACATGGACTTAACTGTCATCTGTTTATTTACCATAGAGAATCATCTGTAGTTAGAATGACGTATAAAATTTTGGGTCTAGTGGAACGGGGGATACAACCCGTCGGCTTTGACCAATGACGTCATACATTAGTCATAGATAGTAATATCTTCACTTCGAGGCATAGATAATAAAACAGTTCTGTGCTCCGGATAAGCGCTATCACTGTACATTAAAATAATTATTCATAATTATATTGAGTTAATTTGGAGTATTAGTTTGTTATTGTAGAAAAATATTTAGTAACTTATTTTCGTTATAGGAATGCATTTGCCTGTTTGTGGGTATGTAATTTTCGTTGCTGTCTGTCTAGGCGAGCTTCGGTTATTCCTCGATATTTCCGTGTGCTAAATTCACTTTTCCATTTGCTTCTTTCAGTGTATTTCACTATTTTGACCTATTTCACTGTTTTATTCCACCAATATGTGTATTTTCGTGTTGTGAAGTACGTAATAGAAATTTCTCAGCTGTCGATCTTCTTTCATTTCCCAGCACTAGTATGAGTACGACATTTTCGAATGTGTACTTGCTATATTAGAGGCGAAACTCCCGACACAACTAAAATTTGTATCCCGTCCTTCACTTCGCCTTTACACTGACGACACAACTAACATTTGTATCCCGTCCTACACTTCGCCTTTACATTGACACTATATATGTCAAGTGGCGAGCAAGATACAAATGTTGCGTATAGCTAGATAGCTCAAGTAACGAGTGGGATACTATTAGCGTCCAAGGCAACAAGAAAACTGTACCCCATAGTGAAGTACGGGATACAGATTGTACATGTGTCGTCTTCTTGTCTCCGTGTAGTTCAATTGAGGTGCAGGTTGCAAATGTAACGTACGTCTATCTCCACCTTTTCGTTACCAGTGTACATATATAGAGGTCAACGGAAGTCTGGTATAGATATATTACATACGTAATATATGACATTCTGTCATCAGTAGCACTGATATGTACGTAAGAAAAGACTGTTAGTAAGAGCGGAGACGAAATTAACAACACAACTACAATTTGTATCCGGCGTCCCACTTAGGGTTTACATCGTTCAAGTGAAGAACAGGACAGTAATGCTAGTGAAAACGAAGAAATCGACTTACGACAAACTCGTATTCCGTACTGTACTTAAGCAACACACTTCGAATGAGCCTTTAATTTGTATCGGGTATTTCATTTACGGTTTAGTGAAGCAGGGGATACATAGTTCAAGTGAACAACAGGACAACAATGCTAGTTGAAACTAAGAAATCGACGTACGCTGAACTTGTATCCCGTACTGCACTTAAGCAAAACAGTTCGAAAGAGTTTCGAGATACAACTGACATACATGTAACGTGATGTATTCTTTGCTAGTAATATATTTCATTCATTTCTTTCCATTGTATTTTGCGGAGAAATACTAAGATACAAACACGCGATGTCGTTAACGTGAAAATACTACTGACCCTTATATATATGAAGTACAGTTTTTCTCTCTTGCATTCCTTTGTTTCTGAACATTCTTCTCAGCTCTTTCATCTTTGTAATACATGCTCTCTGGCCAATTCTAACGTCATTGGTCAAAGCCGACGGGTTGTAACCCCTGCTAAACTAGACCCAAAATTTTGAATAACTGTGTGTGTAGTGGAGATGTATCCTTGTGAAAGAGGGCACTGTTTCCATTTTTCGCGCAGTATCAGTAGTTAGGTGCCTGAGTTGTAGAGGCAGACTGCCTTACTTAGTTTTTGATGACATTCATGTGCTTTCATCGTGTACCTCAAATTTAGGTAATTTCCAAGAACGGTTGCAAGCGATATATATCAAACGCGCAACTGTCACGGACCAATACATCGACTGTGTTTATAGCGATTACCCGTAATCTACTGCAAAGAATCTCACTTCGAGCGCGATATAGCTGATACTTAATAAGTGTTAAAGAACTTTGTTTTCAGTAGTCTCGTAAAGATGACCGAAGCAGCTACTGTTACCAGTAGTGTTAATCTCACGTGGCGTAATTTGAGTCCCAGGTTGATTGCCGTAGAAAATTGTTTAGACTTCTGCTGGGAGTACCATCTGCTGCCGAATCACGATTCCAGAAATTGCATGGATGGTTATGGAGAGAAATGCATCAAACTTGATTCGAAAAGTAGAGATTATGCTTCCCATACATTTATACTATAGCAAATGTCGGTAAGGAACAAATATAAGGAAAAACACATGGTTTGATAATTCTAAACTGACAATACAGCAGAACTTAATCTTGGTTTCCTGCTGCATTAAAGATTACATACTGGAAAATACAGCTTCAGAAACTGGACTGTTGATTAATACTGTTTGTGACTATCAAGGTTTCCGTAGTGAAGTGTGTTACATACTTGTGACAGTGGACCAATAGGAAGTGTCAATAAGATTGTGTTAATAGGCTAGTCGCACATAATCACTCGAAAATACGGGAAAGTACGACTACTCAAGAATGAAACTGAACAGATTTGAGTATTCGGAGGCACAGAAAGAGACCCAAGAAAATGTTTCATTGTGAAGGTGTAGTCCAGCACTGAAGAAACATTATCGCCTTTTATTAAGAACTTCATATTGCACGGCACCAAAGTCATTACGGATGGAAGGAAATCGCACAACACTGTGATGTAAGAGACATTTCATCACGAGTGTGTAAACCATTCTCTTGAATTCGTGTCTTCTGATGAAACGTCGCTGCACACACAGAATATTGCGTGATTATTCAAATCCCTGAAATCATCCACCAAGAGAGAAGGAGATCGAGAGACCGGGATGAACTGTATATTCACCTGTATCTGTATCGAATTTCATCCTGCAGTTTCATTTTTAACCAGAACTATGTTTATGACGGCGTACGTCCTGAACTATTAGCTGCACAATGATATAATTTTTCAGGCACATCCAGTGGTATACGTGGTAACTGTACGCAAAAAGTATTGGGAATAAAGTTATAGAGGTATTAAATTAGAACGTCATGCAAGATGCCGCTTTTTTTCGTGCACCTCAGAATTTGACGTCATGTTTTATAACCTATGTGTCATGCAATGATTTTTTGCAGCTATATTCAGCGACATATGTGGATACTATCAGCGAAATGTGTTGTGAATAGAGTGATAAGTACAGAAGTAATAAATTTATATGTCATACCTGATGCGGCTGTTTATCACGCATTTTCGTGTTTGTGGAGTCATATCTCCTGCAATATGTACGATCCAATGATATAATTTCTTTGGTAAAGTTAATGGTATTTGTAAACACTATTCGCAAATGTATCTGGAACAAAACTAGTAGTAAAGAAGTAATAAAACGTCATGCTTCACGAGGCAGTTTTACTGAATGAGTAGCAAAACTTTAGTAGACATTAAACTTTTTTCCTTTCATTATTTTGTGTGGTTGTCAGCAAGAAAAAGTTTCGTAAGTATTTGAAGTGTGTACGTTTGGTGCTATTCACTAAGTGCGCTGAGTAAAAAATAGTTGATGAATATAATCTGGCTATTTGCGTGTCGTGAGTTGTTACACTTCTTCACTTCTATCTACATCCCTTTGACATGTAGATGGTTCGTGGTTCTTATCCCCACAGAGATTCTTTCCAACAGTAAGTAACATGTCGATCAAGTTTGGTTCAAGTCGTTCAAGTGGGTTAGAAAGAGATGTGGAATATACAAACATACATATACAGAATAATACATATGAATATCTACTTTACGACATGCATGGATTTCATTAAGTGGTCGTTTAAGCATTGCTGTCGACGTTGCTAAACTGTGATTGACTCTCTAGTTACAGGCGATGCTGTTGAACGTCCATATAACGCAGCGTTGCAAACAATGCTACATCGCTAAAGCACCGTTCTCCGTTGCCTAGCAATTACTTCTGCATTCTCTCGAGTATTTGAAGTATCCATACGAATACGTGCTCTGTGTTCTTGAGTGAAAGAAGCTTCAGTTTTGGTTCAAGTATTATTGTGCTAGTTTTGTGTTTCCAGTACAACGAACGAGTCATTATAAAGATCTTAGCTTGCTTAAGCTTTGAAAGAAGCGGTCATCTGGCTTCACAGAGGAAGTGCGTTGTAGCCGCTCGAGGTACGAGCCATTTACTTAATTGTCATTTATTTATTTACCACGTAGAATCATCTGCAGCTAGAATATCGTATAAGATTTTAAAGGACTATGCATTTAGTGGTGAGTATTTCCAAAACATTGCGTGTGGTGGATTTTGACGTGATTATAACATGTAGTTAGTACCAACTTGCCACGTGAAATAATGCTCTGCTATCATTTTTCGTGTAGCTTCATAGAATAGATGCTTGACTTGCAGAGGCACGCGCATTTACTTATTTTTTGACGATATTAATGTTCTTTTAGCGTGTTTTCTTTATTTATTACTTAGTCTCACGGCGGCAACGTAGTCAACGACCTTCCCTGGATGTCGATTACACACGAATATTGTCTGTAATCATTGTAGGGTTGTGCTTTCGGAATTTTCTTCTGTGTGTGAAGGAGAAGACACTCTGGAAACTGGTGGCAACTGCATAGAGTCTTACTGAGTCGAGCAGGCACCGTAAGAAAACTATTTTCCCCTCTTGTTGATTAATGAAATTAAATTAATATATTGGCGTATCGTTAGCTGTTAAATCCATTGGGACTGTACTAGCTGTTCGTGCGTTTTCGACATTTAAATACTGGTGCACATGTTTCAGTCAAAAACAAGATTATTTCGCCTTAGATGCAATTAGTTTGTTGAAGTTCGTATTTAAACGTTGCTATCGACGTTGCTAAAGGGTGAAGGACTCTGTTGTTACTGGCGTTGCTGTTTATCGTCAAACCCAGGCCATGCTAACAACAATGCTACTTCGTCTAAATTCTCGTGCTGTGTTGGCTCGCAATTACTTCTGCATTCTCTCGACTGCTCGAAGTATTGATACGAATACTTTCTTTGTGTCGTAGCGTAAGAGAAACTTCAGTTTTAATTCAGGTTTTGTATTATTGGATTTTGTGCTTAGAGTACAGCTAACGGAACATTCTAATGTTCTTGTGGAGCTGTAAAATCTTTGAACGAAACGGACACTCAGCTACAGAGCGAGGTACATCATACCTGCAAGAAGTACGAGCTACATTGACTAAGCTATCACCTGTTCATTTACCATATAGATTAATCTGCAGTAAGAATATCGTATAGCATTTTAAGTGACTGCGCGTTTAGTGGAGA
Source organism: Schistocerca cancellata (assembly GCF_023864275.1). Classification (NCBI taxonomy): domain Eukaryota; kingdom Metazoa; phylum Arthropoda; class Insecta; order Orthoptera; family Acrididae; genus Schistocerca; species Schistocerca cancellata. Next base: position 255,120,692 of record NC_064626.1, read on the forward strand.
AGTATTTTCAAACTGATACATGTGACGCAATTTTGGAAGATGTACTTAATAACAGCATGACACGTGAAACAGAGAATTGTCTTCATTTTTCGTACAGTTTCGAAAGTTAGCTGCTTTACTTGTAGAGGCAGACCTCTTTACGTAGTTTTTGACGATGGCCACATCCTTTCATAGTATATTCTGATTTAATTGCTTGGTTTCAAAGTTACATTGTCAGCGATATCACCGATCTGCCTCGCTTGTCGATTAAAATTACATACTGTGGCTCATCCAGAGGTGGGTGCCGAGAAATATGAGAATGCTTAGAGAGGACGCAAAAATCATTAGCTGCACACGTAATCTGAATGGCACATTAACTTGAACTTGTGATTCGAGAGAGAGTCCGTTAATTGGAGCTTAGTCGTCGTAACGGAACGTGACACACAAACGCTTCTATAAATTGTTGAGGCTGCGGCTGACTTCGTTCGAAGACCGCTAGTAAACTGCGTGGCCTCGTTGCGGCGTCTTCGTAAGCCAGGTTGACGGTGGCGCCACGTGCGCCTACAGCCTCAGGTGGAGCTTCAAGACAGCCATAGACTGTCGAGGCTGTCACATGGTCCACTGCCAACCTTGGGGTGCGTTCTGCCTAGTGTGGTATCGATACTGTACGACACCACAGTAGAGTCATACGGTTGGTTTATCTTCCGCCTGTGAAAGAGAAAACACTTTGAAAATAGGTGCAATCTGCGTAGAATCATGTTTAGCAGCGCTGACACCGTAATAAAGAAATTTTTTGTATCCTATTGCTTAAGTAAATTGAATTAATATCCTGTAGTACCGTCAGCTGTTAAAAATAGTCGGTTTTATTGGGTACTCGATTGTTTTCGTCGTTTAGGTACTGCTCCACATCTTTCAATCACGAAACATATACATTTCGTCGTACAAACATTTCAGTTATTTAAAATTTTACTTTGGTGCTCGTTTAAGCTTTGCTATCGGCGTTGTTAAATAGTTATGGACACAGTATTTATTGGAGTTGCTGTTTAATGTCGATTCCCCACCACGCGAACAAGAATGCTATGTCGCCTTGAGCTTCGTTGCCTAGCCGTTACTTCCGAATTCTCTCGTGTACTTGAAGCATCGTTACGAATACATTCTGAGTAAAAGGAAGCTCACTTTTGATCGAAGTATCGCAGCGTTGGGTTTTTTATTTGAATACAACTAACGAAACATTCTAAAGTTCTTGGGGAGCTTTAAAAGCTTTGAAAGAAGCGAACACCCAGTTTCAAGGCGAGGTGCAACGTACCCGAAACAGGTATGAACCACACTGTCTAAACTCTCACTCATTCATTGACCATAATGAATCACACGTAGCTACAAGATTTTAAATGACTGGGATGTATTAGCGTTGCGACAGAGCGTGATGTAATTTTGGAGACATGTAGTTCGTTGCAGGATGCCACGTGAAATAGTTCACCGTTTTCTCTTCCCATGTGATTTCAAAAATTGTGTGCTTCACTTTTAAGAGGCACACCTCTTGACATAGGTTTTGACGATATTCATGTGCTTTCATCACGTATTATCAAATTGATTGCTTCGTTTTACAGTTACAATGGTGCCACCGATCTTTCTGTCTTAATTAAACATACATATTGTCTGTGAACATTGCAGGTTCGTACTGCTGTAATTTTATGCCGTCTGTGAAGAAAGAGACACTTTGGGAACTCGTTCCAGTTGTGTAGAGTCGTACTGAATAGAAATAGCATTGCAGGAAAGGCAGTGGCGGATACATATGGGGGGGGGGGCGTGCGGGGTGCGGCCTCCCATCCACTCCCTCCCCCCCCCTTTCGGGGCGACAGCATTGGCACCCGCGCCGCCCACCCCAGTCAGCCGCACGCTATTCGTTCGTTGCTTTTGTCAGTCGGCTCCACTGAATCGCGTTATCGAGTATCTGTACTTTCCCATGTTGAACGCGCGTTCGCGTCATCGTATTTCATACGTTTTTGTCTGGCACATAGATAAAGTAGCTAACACATACCTATGAGAAAAGACGCGACCATTCTAGTGATCTCCATACGTTATTCTGTCTGGCATTTGTTCGAGAAAAGTTGCGAATATTCTGCTGTTTTCTTGTGACATAGATCCTGCGATATGTAGCGTTATAAATACGGACTATTGGTCTAATACGAAGCTAGTTTACAAAAGTCCTAGTTGCAGCAACTGCTAGTGTGAAGGTTAGTCAAGAGTGAGAGTGATCAGTTGATTGTGTAGTATTAATAATAGTAATTCATAGTAATTCATAGTAATTTCTCAGTAAAAGTATTGTTACGAGACTTTTAGGTTTTTTTTAGATGTTTTCGTTAAATAGTTGAATAAATTGTAATTAGGAATAATTTAATTAAGCAGAGTAGAAAAGATAAAGTGAAAGATGTTCATTGAGTGGACATTGTCGTAATGTAACGTCATTGCGTTGTTCGGTTGTTAAAACAAGTCATTTGTGTTCCGTTCTTCTGTTCGGTCGTGCGCGTATCTGAAAGGAATTAATTCGGGGACTAGAATAAACTTTCACATAATAGTTACGATTCGATGTTCCGACAAAAGGGATTAACATCAGTGTTAATTTGAATTGTGGGCGACAGGATTAGTTTTGACAGATAAGTGAAAACGAACGAAAGTTGTTCGCATATTATCCTTGAACGTGACTTTTTATTTAATTAACGATTGCATGCTCATTAAAAGCTGTTATCCCATGATTAGGATCAATCCCTCTTTCCTCCTAGATAGTGATCATTCATTAACATTTACATCATAAGAAAAAGGATTATTAATAAAAGTGATGTTAAATGACAATTACGTGTTATTCCGTTAGTGCCGAACCGACGTAATATCTGTGAAATGATATTGATATATAATTTGTGTTAAATACTGAACTGAGATAGGAAGTAAATTGATATTAGTGAACATTTGATACTGAGACTATAGAAGCAGAAGCGCTTAAGGTTTCTCTTCTCTAAAATGGCTAAATAGGTACGAACTTTAACTCAATAGTCGACATTATGTATTGCAAAGACATTAGCATTTCATTCTTATTTTGACGACGCGCTTTTAAACTAAGGAACGTTGAGTTTCTGTACGTTAATAAAATTAAATCAAATCTAAAAACATAATTAATAACGGCGAACTCCGCTTTAACAAACTGCATTGCGTGTCGTCATCGGGCAATAGCTGCTCAACCCTGGAGACTTGTTTGGTGAAATTAGAAGTCGGGCATACACTCCTGGAAATGGAAAAAAGAACACATTGACACCGGTGTGTCAGACCCACCATACTTGCTCCGGACACTGCGAGAGGGCTGTACAAGCAATGATCACACGCACGGCACAGCGGACACACCAGGAACCGCGGTGTTGGCCGTCGAATGGCGCTAGCTGCGCAGCATTTGTGCACCGCCGCCGTCAGTGTCAGCCAGTTTGCCGTGGCATCCGGAGCTCCATCGCAGTCTTTAACACTGGTAGCATGCCGCGACAGCGTGGACGTGAACCGTATGTGCAGTTGACGGACTTTGAGCGAGGGCGTATAGTGGGCATGCGGGAGGCCGGGTGGACGTACCGCCGAATTGCTCAACACGTGGGGCGTGAGGTCTCCACAGTACATCGATGTTGTCGCCAGTGGTCGGCGGAAGGTGCACGTGCCCGTCGACCTGGGACCGGACCGCAGCGACGCACGGATGCACGCCAAGACCGTAGGATCCTACGCAGTGCCGTAGGGGACCGCACCGCCACTTCCCAGCAAATTAGGGACACTGTTGCTCCTGGGGTATCGGCGAGGACCATTCGCAACCGTCTCCATGAAGCTGGGCTACGGTCCCGCACACCGTTAGGCCGTCTTCCGCTCACGCCCCAACATCGTGCAGCCCGCCTCCAGTGGTGTCGCGACGTGTCGTCTTCAGCGATGAGAGTCGCTTCTGCCTTGGTGCCAATGATGGTCGTATGCGTGCAGGTGAGCGCCACAGTCAGGACTGCATACGACCGAGGCACACAGGGCCAACACCCGGCATCATGGTGTGGGGAGCGATCTCCTACACTGGCCGTACACCACTGGTGATCGTCGAGGGGACACTGAATAGTGCACGGTACATCCAAACCGTCATCGAACCCATCGTTCTACCATTCCTAGACCGGCAAGGGAACTTGCTGTTCCAACAGGACAATGCACGTCCGCATGTATCCCGTGCCACCCAACGTGCTCTAGAAGGTGTAAGTCAACTACCCTCGCCAGCAAGATCTCCGGATCTGTCCCCCATTGAGCATGTTTGGGACTGGATGAAGCGTCGTCTCACGCGGTCTGCACGTCCAGCACGAACGCTGGTCCAACTGAGGCGCCAGGTGGAAATGGCATGGCAAGCCGTTCCACAGGACTACATCCAGCATCTCTACGACCGTCTCCATGGGAGAATAGCAGCCTGCATTGCTGCGAAAGGTGGATATACACTGTACTAGTGCCGACATTGTGCATGCTCTGTTGCCTGTGTCTATGTGCCTGTGGTTCTGTCAGTGTGATCATGTGATGTATCTGACCCCAGGAATGTGTCAATAAAGTTTCCCCTTCCTGGGACAATGAATTCACGGTGTTCTTATTTCAGTTTCCAGGAGTGTATAAAACAAACTTAAGAATCCATTCAAGCTACAGTGGAGTCGGCACAACACGGCGTGGGCAGTTATAGTATGGAAAACTATTGATGTGTATATCTCCGGTAAATGTGACTTTCGAGAAGATTCCTAAAACCGCATCGTTACTAATAGGCTCTCTGTCAAAGGTATTAGAAAGGAACGGCTTAGCTCTGTTGAACACTCACCCTGACATTTATTGTCCTATTGACGATGTAATTAATCAATTTGCCAGGAAGAATAGGTGCACAGAATTCATCATTTAAGGAAGAGAACCACAATTGTAACTTTTTAATATCATAATATGGCATTGCCTTACATATGTATATAATCAGTTTAAACAAAACTTTCTTAGACTTTGCATGACGTAATAGATTATTTTTTTTATAACGGTAAAGTTAAGGTCGCTCAATATATCTTGAGCACCCCCTCCTTGAGGTTTTTCTGTTTCCGCCACTGAGAGAAAGTGTTTTCTCTTGCTGTCGTTTAGCGTAATTGAATTAATTTGTTGAAGCAAGGTTAGCTGTTAAATGCATAGGGTATTTGTAAGATATCGGGGATTTTGTTCATTTAGATATCGCTGGGTATATTTTAATAGCAAATACGGCTATTGCGTCGTACATGTAATTGCTTAGCTTACATGGCGGTAAAGAGTAGTTTTAGGTTCAGGATCGCACTTACGTTGTTGATGACTATTACACGTGGTAGGAAGAGGTAATCCCCGCGAGAACAAACCGACTAAGCCAAATGGGTCCAGTGTGTATCTTAAGCTCGTCAGACACCGCGGAGAGATTTAGGATTTAAGTCACCTCATCTTGCAAATTTTATACTTCTAACTTATTGCCATACATACATACAAATAAATGAAACTGCGGATCCTGCCCCACAACGCCATATTGAGCGAACGTAATGTAGTCAGCGAATCACGCAGTAATGTGTGGCCAGCTGTAAAATCTGAGCTATACTACTAGTATAGTGGAGTTCAAATGGCTCTGAGCACTAGTATAGTGGAGTACTGGCTTACTTATCACTGCTCAGTCTAACAGGGAAGCTTTCAAATAACGGCTACAAAAACAAAATTTTTCTTCGCTGAATAAATGTAACACATTTTCAGTACACCTTCACCTGCCTGCGAAGAAATACTATTAATTATGTTCATCCATTAGTAATTACTAAGAACGGATTAAAATAATGAACAGTTGACTAGTCACAAATGGATAAGCTTATTGAAATAAAACAATATTTCATCGATCTGGAGGCCGTTTGTAACACTGACACCTACTTTATTACAAAAGCTAAGTGTACAGACGTGCCGTCACAGTCCCAACCTTTCCTTGGGATCAGTTTGTGAAACATTGCTGTAAGATTTACTCATGGAGACGGTCTGCCCATATCTAACATGCGGCCCTTTATCATTGCAGCGATGTTCCGGCGCATAAGAAGGTTTTTCTCCCGGTTCGTAGGAGGGGAGAGAGACGAAGTTCCGCGACTGCAGAGGAACTTAGTTGCTGTTCGAGGTACTTTGGAGGTGAGCCACGTCATTCTGCATTACTGATAACGTTATATACAAAGCAGTAAGGTTTGAGACCTATCTCGTTGTACATAGCATAGCCAATAGCTATTTCAGAGTACCACGATTTACTGTAAATACATTTCTGGTTAAACGTACTATGTGGGAAGACGTTACAAGTAATACGCCTTAGACAGGTACCTCTCAATGAGTGTCAGTTACGAGGGTTATATGTTGGATTCGTTGCAAGAAAGCCAGGACGTTTATGAGACGAGGATTGTTTAAAGTGGTAAAACAGCAAAAATACAACAAAAAAATTAAATCTAAAATTTCTGTAAGACCTTATTCACACGCACACACATACATACACACACAAACACACCAAACACACACACACACCTACATACACACAGAACTACCAAAATCATATTCAAAACATTTCCTACAACTGATGAAAAAGTTGATCGCGATTTATTGGTTCTTTGGAAGTATCCAAGACACCACAACGGGTGAATGTCGCTGGTGTGTAGACGGATTTATTAAACACTGGAGCAAAAGGGGATATGAGGGAAGCTCAGTATAACACAAGAGCCTACAACCTAAAACTTGAACTAATGTCCACTTCCAGTATCAAAGTTTCAAACTTTACCGTGCTCTTTTCAACTTCAGCCAAAATTTAAGCAGGCCTTGTAGCCTCGTGATCAAGAGACAACGTAAACTTGAATTGTGGCGTAAAGGAATTTGTATGCCACAGGCATCACAAATTTAGTGGCCGTCTCCCGAGAGTATGAACCCATTAGTTGGAGCTTTGTCCTTTTTGCAGGGAAGTTAGGGCGACTGCATCGCATCAAAATGATCGTTATGAGATGGGACTTGTCCGGGGTGATTGGCTAGTCACACCTTCTCCCACAGTAGTTTGTCTCTCTGGTCCTCAGGTAAATGACTCGTTGTGTCACAGTGTGTTCCCTACAGGGCTCCTTGGCTGCAAAAATTGTCAGCTCCTCTCTCTAGATCCCATATGCCCTATTTTCCCTCCGCCATATTACTAGCACATTGTATCCGATCTTTTCACATTAGGTAGCATTGTTTGATAGTCTTGCCCTAGTGCCGATAAAATGGTTGCGTGAACTCCACTGAGCGACATTAAATTTATCACTGACACAGGACGTAGAGAGTTTAGACCAACCAAATGTGTTATCATGCTGCTAATTTTTGTGTGTCATTAGTTACGAGTGCGCGAACTATAATGATCATACGAATTAGACTTGAGAATCGAAGGGTCCCTTTTAAGTAGTATATATTTATGCTGACACGTCTTGTAAGAAAGAGATTCACTTAATTTTCGGTAATACGAGAGACTGGTTGATGACGGCATTGGTCAAATGGTTCAAATGGCTCTGAGCACTATGGGACTTAACTTCTCATGTCATGAGTCCCCTAGAACTTAGAACTACTTAAACCTAACTAACCTAAGGACATCACACACATCCATGCCCGAGGCAGGATTTGACCCTGCGACCGTAGCGGTTGCGCGGTTCCAGACTGTAGCGCCTAGAACCGCACGGCCACCTCGGCCGGCTGACGGCATTGTTGATCATCTGTTTGATCTGCCAACTACCAGATGAATATCTGATGACCAAAGAAAATGTAGACTTTGATTTCAGACATACAACCGTGTTTCTGGATTATGGAATTATACTAGTTGTCATTCGTGGAGTCATAAAATAGAGGAACTGCAACTGTTAGTAAACAGTCCCTGTAACTTTGCCTTGAGAAGTAAAAACAAAGAGGAAACGATTAGAGGGATATCAGAGTCGCTGTCCCTCAAGTAGTTCCACTGTGATCTTCTGCCCTTTAAGGTGAACGCTTCCTTCTGACGGTCGTAGTATTACATTACAGTGAGTTACAACAATAAAAACAGAAAAACCGTGAAGAAAATTTACAACACATCCGCCGGGAAAGCTTGAAGAGTCAAAAAATTTTGATAGCTAAATCGAAATACGTTCGGGCGTTCATACACCTAGAACCGATCTTCAGCCCTCAAACGTGGGCAGAAGATTGGTGTAACTTGAATAGTAGTCAGCCAATGCATACTTATTATCGTTTCTTCCAGTCATAAAAATTTATGATAAACGTAAAAATTCGTAATTACAGATCACAGGCTATTACTTGTTTTTTAATATTAATGTTTGCTGAAAAATGTATTTGGCAGTAATATTACTTGGATAGTAAATCAGTCACCGTATTCTTCAAATCGACAGCTGTAGCCTGCAACATTCATGATAATTGTAACATTTCTTAATACTTGTACATGTTAGGAAATAGCAAAAATTCTGAATTACTCCAGTCGTTGGATGTCACAAAAGTAATAAGTTCTTTTCCAACAGGAGCATCAGTTCAAGCTTGACGCGTTCTTCACGGAGTTGTTGCAGAAACGGCTACAAGGGGAGCAAGAGAGCCGTGCTGCTATGGTGAGTTTACATTCGATCAATATAGGAAACAACAGATTTGGTTTCAAAAGGTATTTTTTATTTCGTGAACACATCGCCACTCAGGTCATAACGTGATACTAGATAATGCTCTACTTCCGGATACTTTTCCGAGATGTTCTTCTCATTTTGTGCACAATACTTCCAAGACAACCTCAAAAGTCTCCCTCTGGTGTTGCGAGTTTTGCAGTTAAGTGCATTACTGCCTGAACTCAAACCACTCAGCAAACGTCGCCCGACCCGAAGAAGGTGGCTCTGTTTGTCATTAAAACACTGCGAATAAAACAGAAACTACAACTCGTCATAAACCCGGAAGCACCCTATCAACCAATCGCTTCGAGAAAACTTAGAGGTCACAGAATATTAGTTCTTTTTGGCATTAATGTTTGCTGAGAAATGGACTTGGCAGTGATGTCACTTGAGTAGTAAATTAATCACTGTTTATTTCAAATCGACAACTGTAGCCTGCAAAATTCGTAATAAATGTAACATTTCGTAACAATTGTACGTGTAAGAAACTAACAATGTTCTAAATTACTCCATAAAACTAATAAGTTCTTTTCCAACAGGAGCGTCAGTTCACCCTAGACGAGTTTTTCGTGGAGTTGCTGCAGAAACGTCTGCAGGAAGAGGAATAAAGCCATTATGTTAAAGTAAGTGTACTCTCGATTGTTATTGAGAACAATAGATTTAGGTTTCAATGTGTAGGTCTATTACAAGTGTCATGATCACATCACACACACTTCAGAATGTGACACTAGTTAATGTTATGCTTCCGGTTGTTTCGCGCAGTTGATGTTACTATTTTGTGGACAGTACTTCGACGAGCGTCCCAGCCATCTCCTTCGGGTGCCATGAGTTTTGCGGAGATGTGTATTCTCTGCCTGGACACCAACCAGTCAGCGAACGGCGCACTTACTGAGGAAGTTGACTCAGAAGGTCGTTGAAATATTATGCCTGAGATAGGAACAACAACTGGCTTGAGTCACAGAAGCAAAACATTAACCAGCCGGCCTTTGGTGGCCAAGCGGTTCTAGGCGCTACAGTCAGGAATCGCGCCACCGCTATGGTCGCAGGTTCGAATCCTGCCTCGGGCATGGATGTGTGTGATGTCCTTAGGTTAGTTAGGTTTAAGTAGTTCTAAGTCCTAGGGGACTGATGACCTTAGAAGTTAACTTGTACATGGTAGGACCAGCACATTTCCTAAAATACTCCACATGTTATTTATAGTAATACTGATAAGTTCTTTTCCAACAGGAGCGTCCGTTCACCTCTGGCGCGTGTTTATGGAGTGACTGCAGAAACGGCTGCAGGTCTAAGAAGAAAACCGTGGTGCTATAGGTGAGTGGAAATTCCATCAGTATATGGAGCAACACATTTGTGTTTCAAAGTGTATATTTCGTTTCGTGAACACATCATTACTCAACTGAGGACGTGATACTAGTTAATACTCTGCCTCCGGATGTTACTAAAGCGCTACCAGATTGGGTACGTCGACATCGCTAACAAACTTATGTGCTATACTCTGTGAGACAAATCGGCCATTAAAAGCACTGTGAAATGTCTTATTCTCAGTTTTATTAATCCAATACACCTTACGCGTTTCAAAGTTCTATCGTTATCTATGTAAGAAAAGGGAAAACTATTATCCTTGGTACTACATGATGTTACATTTTCTCTGATTAGGTGAAGGCATAAGTACAAGTATGATTTAAAGCTTAATGTCCAAATGGATACATAGCATGTAGACAACATTTCTTCACAGCAAGTAAGTACAGAATGAATTCACGGATTAAGATGGATACAAAGTGGAATAAATCGCTAATTAAGGCTAAGTAGTGATGTAACGAGACAGTTGTTTGTGAACAAGAAGTGTTTAACCGCATAAATATTTGTCAAAAGTATTTTTAAAATAAGGTGGTACTAAAGTACAGGTGGCGCTTATGAAGCGCTATGTCCGCTACTAACATAATGGGGTGAAATTTATTCTGGGAAAAAATGTCACAAACCAAAATTATTACCCAGTATTGTTTAATTATGTCGTTATTTTTCTTCCGTTTCACACCCACCTCGGTCATCAACTGATAAGTACTTGGAAGATACTACTTAGCGCTTGACGCTGTATGGGTTAAGTTGAAAGCTCTTATTTACAATTAAATGCACTTTTCAGTTCTTTCAAGATATAATTTAATCATATAAACAGTGTTGAATCTATAATAAAAGCAAAGAATTTTGTAGGCAAAGAGCTACAGCCAGTTTTATAAAAAATGCTATTTGAAGCAAATGCCAACTTTAGTCCTGTTGATATATTTCCCCTTTCGCCTCTTCGTTCACTCCCCTCTCCTTCACCCCTTCCCCAGCAATCCCGACTTCTTTTGTCTCACTTAATAATTTAGGATTCAATGCCTATGAATTCAAGATATGTTTCATTATATAATGATTTTAATCTTCAAGAATTCACCTGTCTTCCATGAATTTCCAAAAATGTAATACTGCAATGTAAACCAGTTACGACAGACTGCATAAATATGACTGTGCCGTTATTGTTGTTTGTTAATTTCGCAACAGTTTTATGCTGGGTAAATTGGGTTGTTGCTATTTTATTACTGGTTAACTATAGTATCTCGTTTTCAAAGTTTACGTCTTGGAGATCAATTTAGTTTGAGTCGATCCTTTCCTCTATAGCGCCCATTCATTTGTTCCGTGATATGAAACTTTAATCTTAATAGCATATATAGCGGTACATTAAGCGCCACCTGTTCTTCGATATAATTAATGTATTCCACGACATGCGTTTCAAGAAACCTTCTTGTAAACTGTATTATAAATTTCATGTATTCCTTTCGGATGCAATTATTTAGGTGATGTAATAGTTTAAACACGTATTCTTGTTTACAAACAAATGCCTCATTGTACCGCGACCTTAGCAGTTTATTGCACTTAGTATCAACCTTGATCCTTGAAGCTAGTTTGCACTATTCTCCTGTGAAGGAATGTTGACTAGATACTATACATCTGTTCTTGTACGTTTATAATTAGTTACAGGAATGACATTAAGAATTCGGTGAGCTTTAAACCATAGTTGTTCTTTCTATAGTGTGGCCTACATTTAATTTGTGAGAACGTAACAAATCTTCTATTTCTAGTGATGCTTTGTCTTTCGGTAGCCTTTGGTAGTGACGTATTGTCTTAATGTTTAAGGGTTATTGGAACGGTAAAGTTATGGCCAAGATACGTCAAAGTGTTTACTTGCAATTTATTCCTTAGCATATTCATAGCATCATTTAAGATTTCGAATACATGCAATATGGTCCTGATTTAGGATGAATACAGCCCTCAGTCGGCGGACACTTGAATGGAACGTACTGACAGGAGAGCACTGTCGAAATACATATTCTACTCTTCTTCTATAAAAGTTGTGAATATGTGAGTAGATACATAGTCCTTTTGCAACAATACAGTTATTTCACTGAAATCTTGGTAGAATCTATCCAACCTCAGTAATCAAAGGTTCACCACAGTTACCTACACTTTTACAGCACCGAGTGCGGTTCAGAAAACATTCTGCCGTACATTCTCCTTCCAATAAAACTGTTATCGATGTTTCAGTATAGTTTCACCTTTCTTGTCCCACCTTTTACTTTGTCTCCTGGTTCCGTTCTTTTATGCTGGATCAACGTTTATTTTTCTGACATATAATTGTCAGTGAAGCCCTTCGAACTTTAACTGAACATTTATGCACTGTATTTTAAGATATTCTATGATTCTGTTACGGGTATATATACCATTACTCACTGCTGTCTCGGTTTCATTGTGCATAGAACTTAATTCGGGATAGTGCATAATTTTCTGTGAGGTTTCTACTGTATCAGATTTATTCTTATACTTATTGCAACTGTCTGCCGCCATGATACAATGATATCATAGTCTATTTCAACAGAAGAAACTGTATTCAGGGAGCAGGGTGGAGTCAAAACGTCACTACTCGTAGTTCCCACGTTTAAATTCATATCTACGTGTGTCCTATCAGCCCTCCATATTTATAAACTTGAATTTGTCGTAGATCACGCCGGCCACCTCTGCGCCCACCACGGAGGCTGCGCACTTCACACCCGCAGCTCTTCAGAGACGCCGCGTCAGACGCTGGGTGTGTGGGGACGTCGCCGTCACCTCGGCGCCTGTGGAAGACCGCCAGGCTGCCGGACTGTGCGACTGTGACACTGCGGCCAGTTCCACCTGAAACCGCACCTACCGATTCAATAAAAAGATCGGATTAATGTGATACCATGGTCTCGTTTTTTACTTTAGTTCGAGCAACGTGGCGTTGTGGTAACACACGGAACTCCCATTCTGACTGTCGGTAATTCAAAACCACTGTCGACTACCAAGATAGGCCTATAGGTTTTCGGTGGTTTCTCTAAATACATTAAGGCAAACGTATGAATGGTTCCTTCAGAATATCATCTTACGATTTCCTTCTCCACTGTGAGCTCCGTCTGTTATTACAGCTCCGTTGATGGACGCTAGGTCCAAATATTTCGACTTCTTCTTTTTATTTGATTAAGAAACTGATTTGCACCATATTAAAAAAACAGGAAACTATTGTGCTAATGGTACACGAAAACAATAATTCACGCCACAATCTTTTCAAAATATGATATTTTGACCGCAGAATCACTGACACTAACGATAACACTTAAAAGAGTAGAGTGGCTGAGAAATCCCTGCATCTAAGGATAGCAAACTAGTTTGTATAATCCTCAGTGAGCCACATGTATCGTGAACCTAAGGTTTGCAGAAACTAAACGGCAATCAACATTTGATGCCCTCTGCATATAATGTTCACCGCGCTCGGTTAGTCTTTACTCGTTGGTTACTACCTTTACTCGTATGTAGGAAACAATATGGGTGTGAAATAGTAGGTATGCTGATACAAACAGCAACTGGTTATTATAAAAGCTTGACGAGTGTCTTTGCGCGTAGGAAAGATGAATTAAAGCATTCTTAGTGTATTGATAATGATAGTCCATTTCATATAACTCCATTGTCCGAATAGCGATTGATTAGAAACCCAACACAACTCCAAAGAAGAAAACAAAATAGTCATTGTGAAGCATACGTATCTGGATCACCTTGTCACGTTAACCTGTTCTCACTTTCTGTACTATTCCGTAACGCTCATGGTCGTACAAATAATTACAACCCGTAAAATTTAACGAAGTAATTCTGTCCCAAAAATAAAATAAGAAAAACGTTAGTTATAATTCGGCTACGTTAAGCTACTGCGTTAAGTAATTGTGACAGGTAACTTACTCTGTATCTACCGAAGCACTTAATGTGAAATGATATCGCAGACATAAAATAAGAAAATATGGTAAAGTGGAGCTACGTTGCATAGAACATGGACCATATCAGGTAATATTGCTAATAATTTCAGCCATTTCTCCTCAGTTGCTACCTCACTTACGCTTTATCATATAGATAAAAACTGTTTAGCAATATATTGTTATTATAGATTATGTGTAACTGAGCTCAGAGTAGGTAGAAGAAACCATAAAGAATCTAAATGGCGGTTAATAACTGCCATCCTACAAACGACAGCACGAGAATTAAGAGGTAAAACGTATAGTTATTAGGTGACTCAGTACTTCACCTGATATTTTAGAACTACTGAGAAAATATAAGTGGCAGCACTTTAATTCTTCTTCCTAAAGTGCGGTAAGTATTATCCAACACAATCCTGGAATTGTAGTGGAAACTGTATTCAAAATCTCGTTGTAAATAACTTTCAAAGTATTCGTGGCTACGCTGTGATTTGGATATGCCAGATCGAAATTCTTTTTTCCACAATTATGCGATCGTAAAATCATCTATTGCAGAATACAAACAAACTTTCTTTCCTACGCTGTATACTTTTTCTTTCTTTCTTTCTTTCTTTCTTTCTTTTTCTTCCACCTTAAATGATACTATGTCTTATGCAGATAAGTTACCTCGTATGGATATTTATAAAAATTAAGATATAAGACTCTTAAATTTATTTATTCTTATATTGAAGAACTTTCAATGGGTTTCGTTCACTATATTGTTATACATGTACCTTTTTAATGTATTAATGTAACCCCTAGTGCCATATATGCTTGCACTCTCTGGATTGATGTACAGCAGTGTGTCTGAAGCACGGTGGATTATTGAGATAAACGCAGTGGCTTCGACGGCATTCGTCCGATTTGACCAAAGACATCAAGGCCATGCCCAAAATGCAGTAAAAATTTGATTTAAAAATGACGATCATGGCCTGGTAACCACCAATTCCCAGGGTACAAAAGCATAAAAATCAGTTATAATCTCGCACAATTTTATATAATAAATATTGAACCTAAAACGAAACCGCGGGAAATTGGAAGTTATGGGCGGAGAGTAATTGACCTCTTCAACAACAACCACAAAATCAAGAAGAGACTAAAATATATGAACCTAAATAATCGGAAGAACGCAACTGCAACGGTTGGTACCTAATATACAGAAAGAAGGTACATCAAATTAGCGTAATCCCACTCTAATGGAAAATATCGCTTGACGTATGTAGCCCAACAGAATATCCATGAGAGACTTTGTTTTACCACTGAGTGGTCATTTATTTAACGTATTCTTTCGTTTCACAGGATGTTTCGTCTTCTCAAGCCACTGTCCAGCGGTTACCTGTATAGAAACCACTGAATAATCGCTTAAAAACCTTAAACCGATCCAGAAACGAAAGTAAATTTTGGGTAATTAACAATCCTGTGGGGGGAAAACTGCCATTATACATTCAATATGTATATAACTCTGCTGCCCTCAAGAATAAGTGGTTCAACTGAATAGTCAGTGGAAAAAATAACTTAAAACCAACAGCAACACAGAGAGCAATAAATCTGAAAGCCAAAAGCGATACCAATACAGAAGATAATCAAAAGTCACGAAAAGTCACTACAATTACCGGAACACGGTAAGAAGCGCTTTAGAGCTAAACTGAATATTGCGATGCCAAGAAGAAACGCGGTATCTAAAACACGGCTTGGTTAAATTTAATTCACGGCAGTGCAGGCGTAGTGTCCTTACCTTGACAACGACCGTTGGGTGCTCGGAATTATGTGACGTTTATACCAACGCAAACACTTCGTTATGAAATGTTCGCCTTGTGAGGATAATTAACTTATTGTGCGGACATGGGTACATACAAGAATATGTCAACCACAGAGCACGAACAGCATTAATTACTCACTTCATCCCCGGTCCTTGACTACATCAACACACGTCGCCGCAGCTGCCGTAAGTGAAATTTTACCCATGGATTCCATTAATACAGCTCAGCTGAAAATTACAAAATCCCTGGAACTAAATATTGATGGTATAATTGAGACATGCGTGGTGCTCACTATTCTGAATCTGACGACTGTGAATTACTTTATTCCATCGCTCCGGAACGTGTTATTCGATGTCCAACTAAGCTAATTGTGGCACACGTCTGAACATTACTTCCAATTATCAACATCGCTTTCTCTACACTTTACGTTAAGACATCCAGTCTTTATTTACAGTTAAACGTTTGCAGACTTTCATAATTCACATTGGTCAAAGTGTTACCTTTCCTTATTTCAGTGATATTATTATTCACTAAATTATTATCATTATATTGCATGTTGGCTCACCTTTGAGAAAAATATGCGTCGACAGAAATTATAAGAAATTCGAAGTCACACATGTAATCTCTGGTTACTCTCGTTACTAAGACAACCAAGGATAATGTTTAAGCTTTGCCTGATTAGGAGGGTAAGCGGAGTCCAGCATACGCTCGTTATTTTCTGTTAAGTAGCTAAACTTGTGGGATCAATAACATGTTCGCAGTATCAAACCTGGCAGCGCCCTCTACAAACTTATCATAAAATACGTCTAGTCTTCATCAGGGCCAACAGCAGTTACGGCGGTGCTTATTTGCTGCTCATAGGTTGCCAACATGTCAGTTTCGCGGAGCCACTGACATGATTCGTTGGCATAAGCAAAGCGCCAGAGCTGAAGGCATTGTCTGGTTTGCTGATTTTCGGTGTATTAGTGAGAAAAGAGAGAAACATTTTGTGATTATGATAGCGAGTGCTACGAAGTGGATTGATTTAGATCAAAGTAAATTGCAAAACTATTTAGAAAAGATATCTGTATGTTGCGAAAATTGGAAATTGACCCCAAATTATGAAATGTGTGAGGTCATCCACATGAGTGTTAAAAGAAATCCGATAAACTTCAGTTACACGATAAATCAGTCCAATGTAAAGCTAATAAATTCATCTAAATACCTAATAATTATACTTGCGAACAAAGTAAATTGGAAAGAACACACAGAAAATGCTGTGGGAAAGACAAAACAAAGACTACGTTTTACTGGCAAAACACCTAGAAAATGTAACTGATCTATTACAGAGGCTGCCTACACTACGCTTGTCTGTCGTCTTTTGTAGTACTACCGCGCGGTCTGGGATCCTTAGCAGAAAGGATTAACGGAGTTCATCGTGTAAGTCCGAAGAAGGTAAGCACGTTTTGTATTGTCGTGAAATAGCGGAGAGAGTGTCACTGACATGATAGAAGATTTAAAGTGGACATCATTATAACTAAGGCGTCTTTAGTTGCGACGGAATCTCACAAAATTTCAGTCACAATTTTTCTCCTCCGAATGCAAAAATATTTTCTTCATGCCTACCTGGATAGGCAAAAACGAGCATCATAACCAAATAAGGGAAATAAAAGCTCGCACTGATGTACGTATACACGTGTTCATTTTTCCCGCGCGCTGTTCGAGATTGGAATAATAGTGAATTATTGTAAAGGTGGCTCGATGAACCCTCCGAAAGGCACATAAGTGAGTTTTGCATAGTATCCATGTATATGTCGACATGTAGATTTAGAGTGAAGTGATTTAGTTCTGTACGGCCAAGAGTCCGTTGGGGCATGTCTCATGGCTTAGTTGCAGAGACACAAAAATATATCAAATGGCTGCTGAAATGACTCTTATAGAATCAAATGTTTTTGG
This sequence comes from Schistocerca cancellata, assembly GCF_023864275.1. Taxonomy (NCBI): domain Eukaryota; kingdom Metazoa; phylum Arthropoda; class Insecta; order Orthoptera; family Acrididae; genus Schistocerca; species Schistocerca cancellata. The sequence continues at coordinate 255,138,395 of NC_064626.1, forward strand.
AGATGGAATCATTGGAAGGGCAGCAAAAGCTGTCACTTTGGCTAAGTGGATCAATGTTTTGTAACTGAATTATGAGACAAAGTAGGTGGATCATAGTTTATTAATAAGAGTTACACGTTCGATACGTTAATAAACATTGATCCCCCTACCTTCTTCCATGATTTAATTAATTGTACATACTATAAAAACAGCTGCGACTCAGACAAGGAACAATTACGTTTAGAACCCTGATTTTCAGCAATGTCTCACCTTTTGTTCCAAATGTATCGCTTCGAAAACAAGTCATCTACCTCGAGCTCTCTCATTTGCTGTGTAACACAAATTGATCGCACACTTTTTGTTCCCATCATATCTAAAGGCAAGCATTGAAAACATTCGTGTACGAAACAGATAAGTAGACCACTGGCCCTAATCAAATTTTTTACCCAAGAAACGCACACAAGCTGACGTCATCAGCAACGACACTGGCACGTCAGAGCTCAGACACGACAGGCGATATCGAATTCTCAAGTTGAGCTAACTACTGTGCTGCCATACTACGTGCCTCCTGTCTTTTCCACATCAATATGTTTTAGTGGCCAAGCTAACGCTACAAATCTTTCGTTCAAGATTGTAATGACTTCTGACATCTGTCTAGTGCCGGCGGTATCTTTCGCGAGACAACAAACATTCTTTGCAGTTCATGCAGGTTTCCATTTCAGCTTGCTGGTGATTGATATCTCCATGCTTTCAATTGTTTCAAGAGTACGGGAGGCATCCGACGAGAATTTGTGTTTCGCCGAACCTCCTACGCTAGCCCATGCAATATTGCCACTTCCATAATTGTGGCTGTGGTCTACATGTTGTCCCAAGGCTCTATACGAATAATCTTGTTTCTGGAGTCACCGTACAACGCTTAACTCTGAATTTTTTTGGCTTCTGTTGAGCATGCTGCTGTTTTCAAACTATTCCTGGTGTTACCAGTTTATCAACAAGTGAAGAACTGAAGAAGCGGTAACCCAAATTAACTTTTCCTGTCTAACACTAATGCTGATCTTCCATATGAGAGCCATGGAATATCTTTGTTGGTGTTGTTGCTTCTGTGGTCTTCCGTCTGAAGACTGTTTTGATGCATGTCTCCCTGATACTCTATCCTTTTCAAGCCTCATCATCTCCGAATAACATCTGCAACCTACATCTTTCTGAATCTGCTTATTTTATACGTCTCTTGGTCTCATCCTATGATTTTTACCCCCGTACTTGCTTCCAGTACTAAATTGGTGAATCTTTAACGTCTGAATATATTCTGTCAAACGACCAGTTCTTCTAGTCGGCTTGTAACACAAATTTCTTTTCTCCTCGTTTCTATTCAGTACTTCCCCATGTGTTACGCGATATAGCCTTCTAATCTTCGGCGTTATTCTGTGGCACCACATTTCAAAAGATTCTATTATCTTCTTGTCTTTACTGCATGTAAATTTCAAATACTTCTAGAACAGAACTCACACACAGGCACACTTTCAGGCGACAAGTAATGTATGGACAACTGCTCCTCTTCTAATGGCAGTTAATCGTAGGTCGCTAGAGCAACGAAAGCTACTGAGCAATTGGAAAAGGAGCAAGTTGAATTGCCCCCTCTGTTTATTGATTGGATAGCCACTGAATTGCTATTTATTTATTTAATGGGATAATAATAATTATTAAAAGGTGGCAATTTTATTTAAGCACCGTTTTTTACTCTTTCGATTGTTGCGAGTCAGCGATAGTGCAATGCTGCTCGCTTTGGAGAATACACATTTTATAAGAATTATCTGGTCCAGGTAACACTTTTGCGATCACGGTTGCGATTTAGACAGTATTCGCGTAATTGTACTGATTAAAAGTTATCGTTTCCGAAAGACGCAGGTTCGATTAAAGCTGTGTGCACTTTTGCGCGTATAATGAAAATATTCATAACACGTCGCGCTACAAAAAGCAACATGCGAATCACAACCGTGATCAAACGAACAAAATATATGATAACATATATGTTCTTCGCTGTTATTCAAGACAGGCTCAGTTTAGACCTTGAAATTTTTAGTTATAGGAAATGACAAGACGTTACACTTAGGAGATATTTGTTTTGAATAACTTGTATTCACCTTCTCTCTCTCTCTCCTTTTTGCAGCCTTTATACCTTCACATCGATTAAGGAACTTTTCCTTCTCTACCGACCAGTACGAGAACAAAATTCAGACTCAACAAAATGTCTTACGTCGAATTATTACATGCTTAACCCTTAACAATCATATATACACTCCTGGAAATGGAAAAAAGAACACATTGACACCGGTGTGTCAGACCCACCATACTTGCTCTGGACACTGCGAGAGGCCCGTACAAGCAATGATCACACGCACGGCACAGCGGACACACCAGGAACCGCGGTGTTGGCCGTCGAATGGCGCTAGCTGCGCAGCATTTGTGCACCGCCGCCGTCAGTGTCAGCCAGTTTGCCGTGGCATACGGAGCTCCATCGCAGTCTTTAACACTGGTAGCATGCCGCGACAGCGTGGACGTGAACCGTATGTGCAGTTGACGGACTTTGAGCGAGGGCGTATAGTGGGCATGCGGGAGGCCGGGTGGACGTACCGCCGAATTGCTCAACACGTGGGGCGTGAGGTCTCCACAGTACATCGATGTTGTCGCCAGTGGTCGGCGGAAGGTGTACGTGCCCGTCGACCTGGGACCGGACCGCAGCGACGCATGGATGCACGCCAAGACCGTAGGATCCTACGCAGTGCCGTAGGGGACCGCACCGCCACTTCCCAGCAAATTAGGGACACTGTGGCTCCTGGAGTTTCGGCGAGGACCATTCGCAACCGTCTCCATGAAGCTGGGCTACGGTCCCGCACACCGTTAGGCCGTCTTCCGCTCACGCCCCAACATCGTGCAGCCCGCCTCCAGTGGTGTCGCGACAGGCGTGAATGGAGGGACGAATGGAGACGTGTCGTCTTCAGCGATGAGAGTCGCTTCTGCCTTGGTGCCAATGATGGTCGTATGCGTGTTTGGCGCCGTGCAGGTGAGCGCCACAATCAGGACTGCATACGACCGAGGCACACAGGGCCAACACCCGGCATCATGGTGTGGGGAGCGATCTCCTACACTGGCCGTACACCACTGGTGATCGTCGAGGGGACACTGAATAGTGCACGGTACATCCAAACCGTCATCGAACCCATCGTTCTACCATTCCTAGACCGGCAAGGGAACTTGCTGTTCCAACAGGACAATGCACGTCCGCATGTATCCCGTGCCACCCAACGTGCTGTAGAAGGTGTAAGTCAACTACCCTGGCCAGCAAGATCTCCGGATCTGTCCCCCATTGAGCATGTTTGGGACTGGATGAAGCGTCGTCTCACGCGGTCTGCACGTCCAGCACGAACGCTGGTCCAGCTGAGGCGCCAGGTGGAAATGGCATGGCAAGCCGTTCCACAGGACTACATGCAGCATCTCTACGATCGTCTCCATGGGAGAATAGCAGCCTGCATTGCTGCGAAAGGTGGATATACACTGTACTAGTGCCGACATTGTGCATGCTCTGTTGCCTGTGTCTATGTGCCTGTGGTTCTGTCAGTGTGATCATGTGATGTATCTGACCCCAGGAATGTGTCAATAAAGTTTCCCCTTCCTGGGACAATGAATTCACGGTGTTCTTATTTCAATTTCCAGGAGTGTAGTTTCGTAGTACAAACAATGCTAATTTATTCCGTGCACTAGAAAGTCTTTGATACACTGAGCACAAAAATGAAAATAATAAAATTATAATTACATTTTTAATATCATGAATACTTCTTTAAACCATGGAAATAAGGTTTGACATCGTCGTAATATAATTTTCATCGTTGTAGCACTACATTGCCCCCTTTGGATGTACAGTCACACTTGTTTGACTGGACATCCAAGCAGGCTTATTTTCCTTGTCTGTTCTGTATAAAGTTCACTGTGTTCTTTCACTTGGAAGCATGTGCTTTGTTTACTTTTAAATCTCAGGGATTTTGTGTTACGCTCCCCCGTTCGGGCAAAGGCCAATGGGAAAAACCCCGGAAAAAAAATCACGGCGGAACGAGTACATCTTCCACACCCTCTTTTTTTAATTTTCAACATTTGAATATTAACTTCGAATGATATTTAATAATGGTACAATTTCGTGATAGTGCTGCTGGTGACGGCAGCTGGCGACATGGTGTACTGCAACACCGATGTCTCGCCCCATCAGGTAAGTCTGTGATGAACTGCGATGACGTGGCAGGGATGGATGATGTCGCTGCAGTATGCTGTCCTCACCGACACGTGTGCTCAGCATCCCAGCATACAGTCACATGAAATTCAAACAGCAGTATCAGTTCCTTAAATTAACATCTAAATTACATCACATTTCACGCACTCTTTCACTCAACAAGAATAATGTGTTTTTTTTTTTTTTCTTTGTGAGGTGTTCGACTGTTTGTGAGTTTCTTTATCATGATGCAAGTCCATTCGTCCTTCCGATGTAACTGACTATCTGCAATTAAAGGTTCATGTAATTCCGTTCCAACATTGATACAGTTCTGCAACGAGTTTAATGATATAGTCAGTTACGACTCACCACTGTTGCTGACTGATCGATAAAAACACTCGCTCTTGAGTTTTAGTTGGCCTGGAATGTTACGTCCACACATGTGGTCCCAATAACACTCTGAATACTTGGCATTACTAAACCCTCGTAGCACAAAATTTGAAAACGAAATCATGGTAACACAATGCACTCATTGAGCGTCCACTTTTGTGTTAAATTCCACTCTTTCGCCAGTGAAATAAAGTTCGTACGCGCAGAGGATAATGTTCACAGGAAGTCTTTGTTCATAGGTCATCTGTGACATGTACACTCCACCACGTAGTCACTTGATCACAGTTATCAAGTCTGACAAGGTAAAGTCCTTGTGCTACCCATAAGAATGTCTTTACACAGTCTAGTTACATAATGATAAATAACTGAATGATTGTACATATCAATGAAGTACATAATTGTAGTCATTTACAATATAAAAGCAAATCCTAAGTCATATATTTTCTCGAAAAGGTGCTCCTGGACTTACAAAGAATTGTGCAGTGATAAACACAAGTCTGTATATGTTTGTCTGTGTAATGATCTGTTCAGTCATGAACAAAATCTTGTTCGACCAGGTTTATAGCTCTTGCAAGTCCGAGCACTAACTTACGGTGGAAAATTTGTTAAACCTATACGTAACTCGCGTAAACTTTACATGTTGTGTGTGTATCCTGTACACAGTCTCAAAGAAAAAAAAGAACATAACCTGCTCACCCTAGTGAGTTCAAAATCAGCAGAATGAAACGTTTATTTTCTAAAGTCACTATATCCTACTGTTGTGTGAAATATGCAGTTCTGTTCATTGTCCGTAGTTTCACACGCAGAAGTTCCTGAAAATTTACTAAATCTCAACAACTTTGTGTTATGTTTGATTAAGTGTCTTAGGGTGGAATCATCTTGAAGCAATTCTTCTTCTCCTTGCTGCAGCTCGGCGTCCTCTTCTCCGTCGAACTGGAGCTGAAATTTTCTTACAGCTAATTGGTATTCTGAGAGTCTCTTCTTCCAAGCAGTACTGATGCTTCCAATGTTGTATGTTCCTATTCTCCCACACGCCACATCGCCGTCTAATTTTTTTTGTTACTGCTTCCCTTTTCGCGCTGGGTATTGAGTACGTTTAATGACAGTAAATTTCATGGGGAAACACTTGCATGTCGTACACGTAACCTTTAATTAGCCCAGCTTTTTTCAAAAATACTTTACGATAATTAGTAAGTGTGTCTAATAATTACTTTTGTTGCAGACTGTCAAGACCAGAGGTTTGTTGTACTTTTTCTACTATTTCAGAGAGGTGGATATTCTCCTCGTCCTTCACATCTTCCATGACCGGGAAGGTACGGCAATTGAAACTGTCTTGAAGCCGTCATAAATGTGCGCGAATCGGTTCTATCTTTAAAATTTGACAATATTTGCCATGCAATTCTTTGGTCTTTACCAAGTCTAACCTGACTCTCGTGTCACCGAAACACATGCTGCATTCAACCTTTGCGAGATCGATTATAGTTTCCGTCTCTCGCAAAATATCTAATCCGAGGAGACAGTTCACGGCTAAATTCTTTACAATAAGGAAGGTGCACTCTTTGGCTCCCATTCCAAAATTAATACAAATCCGTGTGTTCCCGAACTAGTTGGGCTTCCTGACTATTGGCTCCTGTAACTCGACAATTAGTGACTGGAAAAACCGGAATCTTTCTAATCTTCTTTAAGTGAAGAAAGAACGATTCATTCAGCACAGAAACAGATGCTCCAGTATCTAAAATCACCGTAGTTTGAATACCATAAATATCACAAACTATAGCTGCTTTTACAACTTCCCGTTCAAACAAATTACACTTCTTCCGAAAATCTTGACATAATTCCTCTCGTATATCGACTCCGTCATTATATCTTAACATCTGCATAGTTGAACTACGTTGCTGAGCGACATCAACAGAATTATTCCTACACACTGCATTTTTCGCGTTGTTCGACCCGATCGCTGCTGATTCTATGCGACACACATTCTCATTGTTACTACAGCTGGTTGTCTGCACGCTTGGTTGCTCGTTATTACTAACATCATTCATGCAAGTGCCCCCTAGACACCCTGCGACTGACACACGGGAGCAGGATGTCGTCGCATCTAGTTTGACTGACTGGTACTGGTTGATGGTTGCGGTTCACTTACCTCAATGATCTTGATATTTTGATTCGGTGGTTGGCATGGCTGCGCATTCATATGCTGCTGCATGTTATTTGACATATTTGTATTGTACGGGGGTTGTACACGATTGTTGTTGTGATATTGCGATGGCCTAGGCTGCTGCCATTGCTGTTGTGCATAATTCTGTGTTGACCAGTTATGTGGTGGTTGCATGTTTTGCTGATTATTTGAAAAATTACCGTTATTGTAATTGGAGTTAGCTCTAAAATCTCGTTTCCGTTTCTTTGAAAAGTTTCCGTTATTGTTTTGTCCGCTATGGCTCTGTGGATGATAATTGTGATTCGGTGCATTACTGTACTGTCCATTTGTGTTCATATTGTGGTTCTGCCCTCCTGAATAATTCGGAATATTCCAATGATTTTGATTCCCATAGTAGGTGTTTCTATTACTATTGTTCTTGTGGTTTCGCTCGTTGCCATTACCATTACCATTATTCCACGAATTATTCCCATAATGGTGTCTGTCCTCTTCGATAACCAAATCTAAAGAGTCCAGTACAGATAGAAAATGTTCCACGTTGTCTTCAGGAATGCGAAACAATTTCTCCTTTAGATCACGCGGTAACTTCTCCTTTAATATCTTTAAAACATCACACTCAGGAATTGGTGTGGATAAATATTTCACTTTGTCCAGATACTTTTCGAAATATTTCCGCAAAGTACCGCCTTTTCTATTAAATGTCTCAGGACTATAAACTTCTTTTCTTAATCGTTCTTGTACCCCACGCGACCAATACTTGTTTACAAAAGCTTGTTGAAATTCATCGAAGGAGCTGCATTGTTCAGCTTTCTATGTCGCGAACAACGCTGGCTCACCTTGAATATGGGTAATGGTAAAGACAAGTTTCTCCCTTTCGTTCCAACTTTTTGACATTATTCCACGGATCCCTTTGATAAACACAATTGTATTGAGTCCGTTCTCATCATTGGTAAACTTCTGAAACTGTGAATTCTTCACTAAAGCATCCTGAGTCACCAGTGATTATCTATGGTCTTGATAAACGGATGTTACTCCACGTGTTGGATTGAAATTATTGCCCGTCTGCCCCCTAATTTCAGTTAAAGGCGTTTCATAATGATCAGGGTGTGTTTCTGTGATACTAACACACTCCGGTGAACTTTTATGAGATGTTTGCATACGTGTTTCATTAAGCGCTTTCTGCACGTTTTGTAATTCAGTCTGGAGTTCATGAATCTTTGTGTTGTTTTCATGTATCAGTTGTGTTCCTGCTCGTTGTAACATCACAGGTAGTTCCTTCTGTATAACAGTACTAATTTGTTTGTCTTTGTCATTTAGCCATGTGTTGAATGTGGTCACAATGCGTTCTTCTTGTTCTTTGCATTTTTGTTCTATTACGTTTTGATTATCAACCGTAAGGTTTTCTATACGTGTACTTATGTTGCGTATTTCTGCTTCCAAAGAAGTGTGTGTTTGTTGTAATTTGTCCACATCCTGGGTTACTTGCTTTACATTCTGTGGTAAGTCATGGTATGTTTGTTGCATACTTGAAATGTTGTTCTGTATAGCAGACAACTGGGCATCTATTTGCTGTCGCAGCTGACGGTCATGTTCTTTTAACCGGTTTTCAAGCTTTTGATCTATCTCTTTTGAGACCTGTGAAAAGCTTAACTGCGTACGCTCGTCTAATTAACTGATGCGTTCATCCAAGGTCCTAATCCGTTCATCTACTCTGCTAATATGTTTATCTAAATTATTATTAATCTCAGTTGCAAGCTGTTTAGCAGTTTCTTGTTCACGCTATTTCTGTGACAGTTCCTGTATTTTAAACATTTGTTCCAGTTTCATCATTAAGAGAGAAAATGGATCCATTACTGTTTGTGTTGGCTCTACCGGTGGTAAATCGACTGTAACTGGTGTTTCTTGTGGTTCTGCTTCAGTATGCACTTGAACTACCGTCTGTATTCTGCCTGAGTGTTCTACAGCAGATGGATCACTGACTTTAATATTAGTGTCCTGTTCTATATCCTCTGTCTGATCTGAAAAAATATTATCAATTTCTACATCACTAGTTATTCCTTCCTCCTCTGAATGTTCTACAGTTACTTCCTGCTGTGTAGCTTTTCTTACACGTCGCCCTGTTTTCACCATGTTTGCAAATGTTTGGGTGCAAGTCTAATCGGGAATACGTCACACGCAACACATCAATTATTCCGTCCCACAAAACATAAAATAATTACTACACTGCACCAGATTGGAATCAGTACTATAAATGTTCACTTTCGTTTGATTAAAATTCAGTTCCAAAAATGGTTCAAATGGCTCTGAGCACTATGGGACTTAACTGCTACGGTCATCAGTCCCCTAGAACTTGAACTACTTAAACCTAACTAACCTAAGGACAGCACACAACACCCAGCCATCACGAGGCAGAGAAAACCCTGACCCCGCCGGGAATCGAACCCGGGAACCCGGACGTGGGAAGCGAGAACGCTACCGCACGACCACGAGATGCGGGCAAAATTCAGTTCCAATCTCGTTCAGTTAACCTCTACTGAAAACACTTGATGCTGTATTTTACTGATCCTTCTCGCAGTTATTTAAATATAATTGACTCTTATAGCTTCCTAAGAGGACACACTCAAATTATGTAATTTTTTTTTGTTTCGTTTTAGTAAGATACAGCACCAGGTTGAAGAAGATGTGCCTACCTTACGCAGTGCTTCGTTCTGCTGCCGCTGGGACGGAATGGTACAGCAAAAGTATCGTGCTTAGGGTCGTCGTAGATTTCCGCTTATTACAGCATGAAGCAATAGAAAAAGCACACATATAAGCTAGTCCTGTCAATAGGTTGCCACTGAATTGCCCCCTCTGGTTATTGATTGGATAGCCACTGAATTGCTATTTATTTATTTAATGGGATAATAATAATTATTAAAAGGTGGCAATTTTATTTAAGCACCGTTTTTTACTTTTTCGATTGTTGCGAGTCAGCGATAGTGCAATGCTGCTCGCTTTGGAGAATACACATTTTATAAGAATTATCTGGTCCAGGTAACACGGTTGCGATTTAGACAGTATTCGCGTAATTGTACTGATTAAAAGTTATCGTTTCCGAAAGACGCAGGTTCGATTAAGGCTGTGTGCACTTTTGTGCGTATAATGAAAATATTCATAAAACGTCGCGCTACAAAAAGAAACATGCGAATCACAACCGTGATCAAACGAAGGAAATATGTGATAACATAAATGTTCTTCGCTGTTAATCAGGACAGGCTCAGATTAGACCTTGCAATTTTTAGTTATAGGAAATGACAAGACGTTACACTTAGGAGATATTTGTTTTGAATAACTTGTATTTACCTTCTCTCTCTACTTTTTACAGCCTTTATACCTTTAACATCGATTAAGGAACTTTTCCTTCTCTAACAACAAAATTCAGACTCAACAAAATGTCTTACATTGAATTATTACATGCTTAACAATCATATATAGTTTCGTAGTACAAACAATGCTACTTTATTCCGTGCACTGGAAAGTCTTTGATACACTGAGCACAAAAATGAAAATAATAAAATTATAATTACATTTTTAATATCATGAATACTTCTTTAAATCATGGAAATAAGGTTTGACATCGTCGTAATGTTAATTTTCATCGTTGTAGCACTATAAAGTGAACCTTGGTTTCGAGGTTATAGACCTATAACCCAGGCGTTATTCGGCTGTAGAATTATTGAACGTGTTTTATACTCACACATTATGACCTTGAAAATGGAGAACGTTTACTATAAAAATCAATACGGATTCCATAAACAGAGACGTTGCAACGCTTATCTCACTGTGAACATCCAAGAGATCTGGAGCACCTTAGACAACGGCGCCTTGGTTTATGGTATATTCCTTGACTACAATGCAATCCAAAACTGACGTTTAGTGAAAAAATTAAAATTAATCGGTGTTTTAAAAAAAAAAACATGCAACTTCATGGGACCAAATTGACACACGTAGAGGTAATTTCGAGAGTTCCCCAAGGAAGCTGTACATGCTCTTTAATATTTGGAAAACTTATAAACGATGTAGTGGATAAATATAAAGCTCAATGGCTGGCAGGCACCCTGTCTGTCTACAACGCCGGCTTGGGAACCTTCATGTGAACCATGAAATAAACTTACTGCAGATGTCTCTCCGGGCGACTAGGGATTTATAGATGTAAGAAAGAAAGCTTTCGTTTACTTTTCTTTTATGTCTTTGGCATCACAGGTATGTAGTGTAGTCTATGCTGCAGAGATACTTGTTGAATGAGTATGCTTTTCAGGAGAGGCGTAAACAATAACAACAAAGGAAATAGCCGTCAGTTATGTAGCTTCTGTAGCAGCCATCACTCAAGATGCGTTTATCTACGTAACTTTTTTTTAGTTCTTTTCACTATGATTTTCTGAGTCAAAGACGCTAATACTGACGTTTGTCAATAAACAAGAAGATGGTCTTATTCATTAAATGAGACATCTTTCATAAAACCTAGATGGCTTTATCCGCCTCGAAATTTCCGTATCTCATGAACGTTAGGAACTTACTTCACTACGGAGACCTCATCTAATCTTGAAGCTATGAATCTGGTAAAAAAGCACACTGGAATACATGATTAAATTATATAAGTGATTTTGATACCTAGCGTCAAATCCCTGTCCCTCATTTCCTAAATTCGGTGGGCTGACGAGATCGTCTCGTTTCATCATTTTACCTTGTACGACATAATGAATGTATTGTCCTATTGTTATTTCCCAAAACCACTTTCTAAAAAGAAATATTCGCCATAAATAGTTCGAATATGTTCATTCAATCTCGCAAGTACCCCATTCAGTCCAAAACGCTTCGACACTGGACTAATAAGAAAGAGATAGTTACGATGGTGCTTTTATTGCTTCATACACTTTGTGATCAAAAGTATCCGGACACCTGGCTAAAATGACTTACATGTTCGTAGCACCGTCCATTGGTAATGCTGGTATTCAGTATGGTGTTGGCACACCCTTAGCCTTGATGACAGCATGCACTCCCGAAGGCATGCGTTCAGTCAGTTGCTGGAAGGTTTCTTGGTGAATGACAGCCCACTCTTCACGGAGTGCTGCACTGAGGAGAGGTATCAATGTCGGTCGTTGAGGCCTGGAACGAAGTCGGCGTTCCAAAACATCCTAAAGGCGTTCTCAAGGATTCAGATCAGGACTCTGTGCAGGCCAGTCCATTACAGGGATGTTATTGTCGTTGTTGCCCCTCCGCCACAGACCGTGCATAATGAACAGGTGCTCGATCGTGTTAAAAGATGCAAACGCCATCCCCGAATTGCTCTTCAACAAGAAGGTGCTTAAAACATCAATGTACGCCTGTGCTGTGATAGTGCCTCGCAAAACAACAAGAAGTGCAAGACGCCTCCGTGAAAAACACTACTACACCATAAACCACCGCCTCCAAATTTTACTGTTGGCAATAGCCGCTGGCAGATGAAGTTCACCGGACATTCCCCATACCCATATGTGATGGTCTGGATAGATGTCTGGCTGTTACCAATTACGACCCACTTCAACTGTCGGCGGCCTCTGCCAGTTAACAGACTAGGTCGGCCTTTACGTTTTTGTGCTGTACGTGTCCCTTTACGTTTCCACTTAACTATCACATCGAAAACAGTGGACCTAGGGATGTTTAGGAGTGTGGAAATTTCGCGTACAGACGTATGACACAAGTGACACCCAATCACTTGACCATGCTCGAAGTTCGTGATTTCCGCTGCTCTCTCACGATGTCCAAAGACTACTGAGGTCGCTGATATGGAGTACGTGACAGTAGGTGGCAGCACATGCACCTAACATGAAAAACGGTTGTTTTTGGTGGTGTCCAGATACTTTTGATCACATAGTGTATGTTCAACATATTCTCCCTCCCCCCCCCCTCCCCCATTTGAGTAGATCGCTCAGAATGCTCATATAACAAAGTGAAACTGTCAGAAATGTCCTTAGTTGGGATGTTGCTGAGCTCGTGCGTCACACTTGTACCTTCATCGTGCTTGGAACACCATCAGAGACCTATTTTGTACATTGCCATTCTATGATGCGTTCATATTGATGACACAAAGTCTATTCACCCGTCATGGTGTTTTACAGAAAGGAAATGTCCGTATTGGTGCATGCGTCCAAGCGTTAACGAGTTTTGTTCAGGAGTCAAGATGTGCGGGAAAAGGTTTGAGCAAGCTTTTCTCATCTTGAAAACATTGTGGATAATTTATTGAGTACTTCATTGAGAGACGTCCAGGTCTCTGTTCGATTACAATTTGTGACACAACATGGCCGCACGTCCACTACTTAATGCTGCCTGCTCGCAACTGACTGGTCTGATACACATCTGTTGTTTACTGTTGTTAGTTGCCACTGTACGTATTACTCTGACGTCGATTATATGCCAGGAATAAAATCAGTGTCAGAACCTTTTAGGTATGATATATACTGCTCCAACGGACATATCGCACCAAAATACATCATACGTTCCATTAAAATGTTTTATTGTAAACGAAGTACGACTACGTGTCACACACGTAATCCACTGACTATATTATAACACAATCGATAACTTCCAAAGAAACGAACTTGGGTATGCCTGAAGTGAGTGATCAACAACAAAAACAGTTTCGGAGTTTAACAAAGTTAAAGCTTGCAAGTCTGAGCAAATAAGAGGCCGAAGTGTTACATAAGTTCCGGAATTACTTGAACAAGTTGAGTTCTGAAATAGAAACCAAACGTTAAGTGTGGAGTATTGAGCAGACGTAAAAGTGCAAAAGTTGTAACGGAGTTAAGATACTTGGAATTTCAAGGAGTCGTATTTCGCTGATGAAGATCCGACGAAAGAACCAGAAATATCATCTAAGTTTATGCAGATACTACCCACACTAAGTCCGATACCGTCAAAGAGGTGAAGAAGTAGTGAAGCAGAGTATACCAAGGTCTCCCACCTCCCAGCACGACTTCGCTACACTGATGAAGTCTGGTAGCTCGGTGACGTCCAGAGTGGAGAGGCGTTCGCGTTGTAGCGAGTGGTGTCCTGGCGAAGTATTTCTAGGGCTGCTCGCTGTGCGGGTACTGAGCTCTGGAGGTGGAGCGCAAGCCTTAGTGATTGACTGGAATTTTGACACCCCATGTATGATTGGCTCCAATCGATTTTCACCAAATTAGGAAATACATTGACAGAAAGAGACTGCAACACAAATAAATATTTAACGCACAGTAATGGTGAGCAAGATGTATGAGACAGGCGAAATACCCTCAGACTTCAAGAAGAATATAACAATTCCAATCCCAAAGAAAGCAGGTGTTGACAGATGTGAAAATTGCCGAACTATCAGTTTAATAAGTCACAGCTGCAAAATACTAACACGAATTCTTTACAGACGAATGGAAAAATTGGTAGAAGCCGACCTCGGGGAAGATCAGTTTGGATTCCGTAGAAATGTTGGAACACGTGAGGCAATACTGACCTTACGACTTATCTTAGAAGAGAGATTAAGGAAAGGCAAACCCACGTTTCTAGCATTTGTAGACTTAGAGAAAGCTTTTGACAATGTTGACTGGAATTCTCTCTTTCAAATTCTGAAGGTGGCAGGGGTAAAATATAGGGAGCGAAAGGCTATTTACAATTTGTACAGGAACCAGATGGCAGTTATAAGAGTCGAGGGATATAAAAGGGAAGCAGTGGTTGGGAAGGGAGTGAGACTGGGTTGTAGCCTCTCCCCAATGTTATTCAATCTGTATATTGAGAAGGCAGTAAAGGAAACAAAAGAAAAAATCGGAGTAGGTATTAAAATCCATGTAGGAAATACATCGACAGAAAGAGACTGCAACACAAATAAATAGTTAATGTTCAGTAATGGAATTCCGGGAATATATTTGCTAGATTGCGACGTGCTGGGGTGGAGAAGAGTTTGTACCTCTTATTATTCTGACGAGTTTTGCATGAGAACGAGACATGCACTCGACCTCCTCCTTACCCATCACGTAATTAATTATGCGCACAACGGTAACGAAAGGAAATGATGGTGGACCGTGGTAGTTGGTAAAATAAGGATTGCACACTCACAATAATTTAATAAAAATCGTAATTTACTCAGAGAAGAAAAAACAACTTTAGCATAATAAACAACAGGAAATGGGATTCTCCGTATATCTACGAAATGATATGCGGCTTAAATATTACAATAGGGTATTCTGAACTATTACGCGAATTAGAGTTGGCTCGAGAACAAGGGCTGCTACTCTCTGTGACGCAATAGCTTGACGATAGTGACTGGAGGTCCTAATCAATCAAATATTACTCTCTCGAATATAATGCAGTATCGTGATTAGTAGTGAGAGCTCACATGGGATCACATGGGGAAACAAGCAAGGTGGACTTGTAGCAAAGTGAGCGCGCGTGCTGCTGAGAACTTCAGTATAAAATTAATAGCCCCTACAATGCTGAAGAAGGCAAAATTCTTTACCAATCCTGAAATTTGCAGCCGGTCGTCGGTAGGCGGCTTCTGATCATGAAGGCGCCGACCTCTGGTGTGCAGCAACTCTGTTTCAACCCCTCGCCTCGAAGGTTGTCTGAGAATTGAAAGTTCTGCCGAAAAAAGTTGCGACTAAGTCCAACTCCAACTCCGACGAATATCAGATCCTGAATCCCCACTGCCAGCACAATGCAAGAGCGAAGCCAACATTGCTCAACGCCCTACTCTCCTCGAAAACCACGAATCAGCATTCAGTGCTGATTCCAGAATTCCCCCACACTGTCTTAGAACATCACTTGTGCCAAAAGTGACTGTTCCCTCCAATTTCGAGCAGGGCATTATGACGTCAACTACTCTCAGTTTAAGTTGACCAATCACGCCTCTGTCATTCAGCTGAGGGCACTGAACTTGCCATTTGCCTGGCTACGAAAACAACCTGCCTAGACCACCGGCCATCTGGTGCCAGACAGTCGCACCCAGCAGGGCAACGTCCACAAGTATTCTCAGAATCAAGAGCACAATGCAGTCAGTCGGTGCCAGGAGTCTTCGTTCCAGACGTGCCGGAACGGAAAAAACACATAAACTGTGGTGACACTCAGACGTCTCGCAGTTCGTTTCTCCCTGCATACAGTAGGCGAAACTCGACCGCCGTCAGTCGTTCCGCCAGGCGCTTAAGCCCATTGTACGAACCCCTCAGAATTCGGGGAAGTGCAGCCCCCAACCGAAAATGCAGTGTGCCGCGTTCTCCGATGCTCGCCTCGCAGAGGCCACACGGGGAAGTAACCGAACATTCATAGGAATCACGTGAAAAGTATTTTTGAGCTCTCAGTACAAATACTCTCATTAGAATAACCGTAATCAGTCTGTTACCACCGTGCAATGACATAGAACATTAATAAAATTGATGAAAATGAGAGGCGACATGCAAAAGAGGGCATGGAACCTCTCATTACCCTTCAGTCACTTTAGATTATTTTTGGTAGTGGTTGACTCACTTGACAGAGGAAGTGTGTCAATTACTCAAAAAGAATCAGTCCAAACAGTTTCCTAAATGTCACAACAAATTGGCAGATTAAATTGGAAATTTATGATAAAATGAAAGTTGAAACTTTTCTTATGACTTTGCCAACATCTTACTCACAGTGATGAATAATTCACACCCAGCACAGATTCACCCTCAGGGAACCCACTGTCATTCATGGACATACTCGCACAGTCATACAAATGTGGAACACCTGCCAGTAGGCGAGGTTCTAAGCTGCAATAAAATGTTGACCTATTGGATCTGAAAGCTTCTCATTAAGGTAACGTTCACGAATTATCTACTGGTGCCCAACTCAAACACACACATACTTCAGCATTCAGCCAAAAAGACAAACAATATTTCTATGCTTCATGGTTGAAACATTTAACCACACCCATGCCGTTTCCCTGAACAGAAAGTATGATAATTTTTTTTTTTTTTTTTTTTTGACTGATGGTCCATTCACTATTAGCCAGAATTGTAACTGCAGATATCCCGCACACACACACACAAACAAAAATACTCTCGTGTAACTGTAGCATTTTTATTGTGTGTAATATTTTGTAACTATTGACAAATACACTAGAAATTTATACACGTAGTGACAATTGACAGGCATCAACGCAAGTGAGATGGAGAGATATAATGTACACAAAAAATACAGAAATTTTGTGAGTATACCTGTGTGATCGAAGATTATGTGACATAGTGTGCATCACAAAAAAAAAAAATCCAAAATGACATGATGATAGCAACCAGGATATCTTGAACGTGAATATCTATCTATCTATCTATATATATATATATATATATATATATATATATATATATACATATATATATATATATATATATATATAAAGGAAGGCTGGAAGCTATAAAACAAAACAATATACATGTAGTTGACATTGTATTTCCAGTTTCTAGTTTCTGAAATAAAGTTTGGGGGGGGGTGGGGGAGGATAAAATATATATTTTCATTAAAGGCACGAAATTTACTGTGTACACACAATTGTCTGAAAAAAAAGTTGATCATAACATCCTTCACACAACATCACACAACGAATCACTCAACAAACGAACATTACCGCACTTGTCTGTGGAGTGGGATGGTGGTTCCTGACGTGGAAAAAGGAGCGTATGCTGGAAAGAGTGCGACAAGTGGTGTGGGCCACCAGTTTAATCCTTCTCGGAACCAGTCGCGGCATCCGGAAGTACACCACTGGTCATTAAAATTGCTACACCAAGAAGAAATGCAGATGATAAACGGATATTAATTGGACAAATATATTATACTAGAACTGACATGTGATTACACATTCACGCAATTTGGGTGCATAGATCCTGAGAAATCAGTACCCAGTACCTCTTGCCGTAATAACGGCCTTGATACGCCTGGGCATTGAGTCAAACAGAGCTTGGATGGCGTGTACAGGTACAGCTGCCCATGCAGCTTCAACACGATACCACAGTTCATCGAGAGTAGTGACTGGCGTATTGTGATGAGCCAGTTGCTCGGCCGCCATTGACCAGACGTTTTCAATTGGTGAGAGATTTGGAGAATGTGATGGCCAGGGCAGCAATCGAACATTTTCTGTATCCAGATAGGCCCGTACAGGACCTGCAACATGCGGTCGTGCATTATTTTGCTGAAATGTAAGGTTTCGCAGGGATCGAATGCAGTGTAAAGCCACGGGTCGTAACACATCTGGAATGTAACGTCCTCTGTTCAAAGTGCCGTCAGTGGGAACAAGAGGTGACCGAGACGTGTAACCAGTGGCATCCCATACCATCACGCTGGGTGATACGCCAGTATGGCGATGACGAATACACGCTTCCAATGTGCGTTCACCGTTATGTCGCCAAACACGGATGCAACCATCATGATGCTGTAACCAGAACCTGGATTCATCCGAATAAATGAAGTTTTGCCATTCGTGCAACCAGGTTCGTCGTTGAGTACACCATCACAGACGCTCAAGAGTGATGCAGCATCATGAGTAACCGCAGCCATGGTCTCCGAGCTGATAGTCCATGCTGCTGCAAACATCGTCGAACTGTTCGTGCAGATGGTTGTTGTCTTGCAAACGTCCCCATCTGTTGACTCAGGGATCGAGACGTGGCTGCACTCTCCGTTACATCCATGCGGGTAAGATGCCTGTCATCTCGACTGATGGTGATACGAGGCCGTTGGGATCCAGCACGGCGTTCCTTATTACCCTCTTGAACCCACCGATTCCATATTCTGATAACAGTCATTGGATCTCGACCAACACGAGCAGCAATGTCGCGATACGATGGACCACAAGCGCGATGGGCTACAATCCGACCTTTATCAAAGTCGGAAACGTAATGGAACGCATTTCTCCTCCTTACAAGAGGCATCATAACAACGTTTCACCAGACAATGCCGGTCAACTGTTGTTTGTGTATGATAAATCGGTCGTAAACTTTCCTCATTTCAGCACGTTGTAAGTGTCGCCACCGGCGCCAACCTTGTGTGAATGCTCTGAAAAGCTAATCATTTGCATATCACAGCATGTTCTTCCTGTCGGTTAAATTTCGCGTCTGTAGCACGTCATCTTTGTGGTGTAGCTATTTTAATGGCCAGTAGTGTATCTCCAGTCATCCTTCCCTCTCTGTAGAGGCGTTGACAGTCGACAGGAAGCTCGTATTGTGGTAGGATAGACAACTGTTGATTTGAAGTACTGTGCGGTACGATGACAAGCACATGTACAGGCTCTGATTGTCATTGAGGACCGCATGAGCCATGGACAGGTAGTTTGCTGTCCGAAGACAGTAACAGTTGGCCTTATCTAGACTGAAACATTGAAATACAGGATACTATTCTTAGAGTGATTCCAAAACTCGTGGAGTCATCTGATGGAGGTTTAACTTCACTAACTACGCTGTCTACAGGCGCCATTGTACATCCCTCGCCGTCTCTGATCCCAGAGGCCTCAATGGGTCCCTGAAACTGCTCAAGACATGGCGTCCGCACACAAATACGCAATGAACACATATTAGACGAGATAAAATTAGCTACAATTGCCTTAGTAACGTAAATTAATAAAACTGCCATATGTAACCCATTTACCATACATGCGCCCCCGTCCTGCGCCGCTGGGACAACTCGATGTATGTTGCTGTCTCTGGCGTGGCCGATACGCTGAGTTGGTCGCTACTCATCTGAGATGGAACTGGATGTACTGAAACTTCCGGTGGAAAATTTACATAAAAAAAGAACCGCGGCAGACGTCGCAAGTTACAATGCTAAGACTCTACCTCTGTAAACAAATTCTTATAAATATCATCCTTTTGGACTTCCCTTGTGTGCTAGGTCTGACACCAAGACACCAATTACCGGACTTGTTGAGGAATTCCATACCTTCTGCATTACACCGCTCATAAGATAATCTCGACGATCGCACGCGTTCATAGACGTGACGTAGCATCGTACGAGAAACTCGCCACACTCCAGAAAGGTTACGCCCAGCAGCAGCGGCATGGGCCGGCACAATGGCCACCTTTGTCGATCCGCCTTCGAACCCTGAGAGTATGGTGCAACGCGCTGTGGCGTGCCCAGCGCGCCAACGAAAAAAGAAAATCTCACTGAAAATACGTGCAACACTGCAATAGTGTGCCCGTAAAACCAGTGACAAATACGGCGTAAACAAACAAATGGTGCAACGCTGTAAGGTGCCCAGAACACAGTCGATATGCAGCCAGTATCTCTTTCTCAACAAAGACACAGTAATAGGCATGGTGTAAAGACAAAACACACATGAAGATTGAGTCTGTGTTACCACTGACTCGGAAGAGTGGTGGCACCCCCATGTAACGGAAAGTCCGAAAAAGTGAGTTACAACGACACTTCGCTTTCTGAGTTAACCAATATCACGCAAGATCATATGTCGCTTCGTAGCCCCCAGAAGTTACGCATTTACATGTTAAAGACTATAAATAGCCGGTCGTGGTGGCCAAGCGGTTCTAGGCACTTCAGTCTGGAACCACGCGACCGATACCGTCGCAGGTTCGAATCCTGCCTCGGGCATGGATGTGTGTGATATCCTTAGGTTAGTTAGGTTTAAGCAGTTCTAAGTTCTAGAGGACTGATGACCTCAGATGTTAAGTCCCATAGTGCTCAGAGCCATTTCAACCATTTTTTGAATATAAATAAAAACAAATTACCACACTTAATGTCTAATACGTACACAACAGAAACATGTTTACTAACCCAGTTTATTTTATATATGTTTCCCTTTTGTTTCACACACAGGCACCACTTTTTTCCTGTACGAAAACTACGTTCTCGCGCTCCTTACATTTCAACATAGGTATGTAAACTGCTCTGTCCGAGTATTTGTGCGAATTTTCCCGGAGCCGAATCCGCACGGTCCTGGCTTCAATCTCGCCCTCCATTTCTGTTTCAGTGATTGGAACTCGGGTTAGGATCACGTATTTCGATCGACTCATCTCGCTGTTCATCTGAATCTCTGCGTCTCCAGCTCGTGTCGTACTAGTGGGTATCATTTTGTCTCTGCAAGTAACTCTCCGTCCTCAATTTTGTCTCCCATAGTCGTGCCTTCCGGATGTTCCATTACGCTCCTTCCTCGTGTGATTGTTGTTGTTACTGCGCGGTGCACCACGAAAGTCGCCAATGTAATGGTTATATTGCCCTTTCCTTCGATCCTGTGCCACTTCTTTCTCAAAAATTAACTCCAACTCTCACAGAAGGCTTTTGAATGTTTCAATATTCGATCCGTACTTTCCTACAAGCGCTTGCTGGTAGCTGCTTGGCAGTTTCGCGAAACAGAATTTAATTATTTCAGCATCACTATGTGGCACATCAAGAAACTGATTCTTTTTAATTAATGCCTCAAAGAGCTTCGTGGGGCTCTTCTATCCTGATGCCTCCAGATCTGGACATAAAATTATTTCCTGTTTTATTCAGTCTTGCATTTCGCGCGACCAATACGTAACGAGAAAAGCGACGGTGAATTCTTGGTACGTTCGGCATGTACCCGCAACACCGCGCATTTTCTCGGCTGCCGCGCCCTCGATGTGCCAGCAGATAAATTCTAATTTTGCTGTCAATGTCCAAGATATTGGTAACGAGTTAGAAAATTGTGACAGCCACCTCCATTTTCCCGGAAATTTTGGAATTTGAGGATCGATAAAAAGTGTTTGTTATCAAACTCTGGTTCCTCTTGCACATTTCTATTGGTTCTAGTATCAAACACACCCGTCCTTTCGATGCGAGCTGACATCTCCTGGTGCGTACTGTGACCACAGATTGTTGATACTGTTTGCAGTCCGACGAGTTGTAGTTAACTAAATTAGGGAAGAATCTGGTTCAGTAACTTAGCTTTCGTTCTGCACTGCGTGACTTTTACCATTGAGAACAACTTAAGTTGAAGCAACACTTCCTGTGTTGGCACTGTGTGCTGATGGCCGTTATGTGATTTTATTTCAGTGATTACAAAATAAAATAATTCACTGCAGGGAGTGAAGATGCCAGAATTCTCATCCTGTCTGGCGCACGAATGCTACGACAAAATCATGGCCCAGTCAAATGTGCACCTCTGTGGTCTGCAAATTTGGTATTAGGTTAGTATACGTAGGGTCAAAGCTCTATTCAGACTTTAGGAGAAGATTTAAGAGGCTCTGGTGGATCCAGTTTCCCTTTATTATGCCAAATGAGGAACATACGATTCCAGTGTGGTTCCAAATTCACATTAAACGATATGTCCCTTCGCTACCGACTACAGGTCGGGTCGGGCCATGACAGAGGCGAAGATGGCTGCATGGTAGGAACTCTGTCACCAGTAACCTTTCTTACACTAATACTTTCATTTCAGTTAAAGAGCCAAACGCCATGTAAGGTCACGGGGAACTTATTCTGTCTTTTGTTTCACCTTGAGATGTTAAATACACTGAGTCTGGTTTCACGGGATTTCATCAGTTCGTGACCATATAACGTCGTCAAATCTTTGTTTGCTCAAGGTTCCAGACTCCTCAAATTCTCCACATTAGGGGCGTGTTAGGGCTCGAATACTGGTTCGACACAGGTTCAGACTTTAACATGAGCACACTTGTCTGTTGGCGGAAGTTTGTTTGATTAACGTCTCTTCATTTATTGGCAGTAACGATATGTGACAGTTGCGACTCCCAGAAAGACACTCCTAGCTACTGGTGAAAAAGAATTCGGTAGTTAATATGTCTTCTTATACAGTCAACAACTATATTTGCGCAGTTCGATACCCAGTCATTACCGTATTCTTCGTCACGTCATTTCTAGTTTAAACATGCACACAACTCGGCTCTGTTGAAAAAAGCTACATTTAATGTCCCTTCGTGGCTAGAAAATAACGGCGATAGGTGCCGGGTTCGAAACCCAGGAAGGCAGAAATTATTCATTTTTCTCGTCACTGCAGTTTCAGGCTTCTCGTGATGCTGAGAAAATTCTATGTAAGGCCTCTGTCTGATTAGTTGCCGTGTTCGAATAGCCATCCAACACATACATTTCGTCATGTCAAGTTTGTTACTCGGGAATGAAATCATATTTAACATCTTGTATGGTTACAGGGACCACAGTTTCTGGTGAGGATTAGTAATGTGGTCAAGCTTCATTACATATAAATAACTTCCATTTTATGTCAGTTTGTGTTATATGTAAACTGTGTGTGAAATCTTATGGGACGTAACTGCTAAGGTCATCAGTCCCTAAGCGTACACACTACTTAACCTAAATTATCCTAAGGACAAACACACACACCCATGCCCGAGGGAGGACTAGAACCTCCACCGGGTCCAGCCGCACAGTCCGTGACTGCAGCCCCTTAGACCGCTCGGCTAATCCCGCGCGGCAGTTTGTGTTATATGACAAGGACGATAGGTGGTTTTCGAACTGCATGTAGATCAACGTGCCATTATGAATACAGTGAAATTACTAGTGACATGTTGTAAACGGTGATGTTTCGACAGAGCGCTTGCTGCTGTTAATCATGGGTTTTGTATGTGGTTAGTTCAATAATCAGTTCATGCAACGCACTCGCCAAGTGGACGATGATTAATAGATGGCTGGAAAATCTTTTATAGTACAAGAATTCTAGAAAGACTGATGTGTTACGGTTACAGTCAGTTTTTGCCTTCCTGGGTTTCGAACCCGACACCTATCGCCAATGAGAATGGTAAGGTTTTGCAAATGTCACTTCTTGTAATAATTTTGAGTTTACAGGCATGATAAATGTCTCGGGTGTTACCTGATGTTTGTAGTATCGTGGTATTAAATTATATCTAGAGTTACCATGTAGTGTTTTCTAGTGGTCACCTGCGATAACCATACTGTATAGTCAAATAACTGGACCGAAACGAGATTAGAGGAACTCTAAAACAGTTACATTATGGGGGATGTTTGCAAATGAGGCAAAACGTTATTCATATAGCTGGGATACTTTTGAGCATTATAGTACTTTTTGCTTAAATATCGCAGAGACAAGGGAAATTTGAGCTCTTGTGAAGGTACATAAACAGTCGTTTGTCCCTCACTCCTCCTGTTAGCGCAATGGAAAGGAAATTATTGGTAGTGGCCGGCCGCTGTGACCGAGCGCTTCTAGGTGCTTCATTTCGAAACCACGCTGCTTCTATGGTCGCAGGTTGGAATCCTGCCTCTGGCAAGGATGTATGTAATGTCCTTAGGTTAGTTAGGTTTACGTAGTTCTAAGTCTAGGAGATACCTCCGCCATACCCTGTACGGTGGCTCGTGGTTAATAAACGCAGATATAAATGTATATGGAACAACGTCTCAGAAATCAACTGGCAAGCCCAAAAAATGGTTCAAATGGCTCTGCGCACTATGGGACTTAACTTCTGAGGTCATCAGTCCCCTATAACCTAGAACTAGTTAAACCTAACTAAGGTTAGGACTTCACACACATACATGTCCGAGATAGGATTCGAGCCTGCAACCGTAGAGGACACGCGGTTCCAGACTGAAGCGCCTAGAACCACTCGGCCACTCCCGTCGGCTTGCAAGCCCAAAGTTCCACCCGCACTCAATGGAACACCGTTGGTATCGCTAAGTAGATCGACATCAGTCCAGATCCCAGCGTCGAACATCAGTACGTCATCTGGTCTATGCACTTGACGATGGATGAGCATCCATTCCACCACAACCATTCAGACTCCTCACTGGAAGTGTCCCCACCAGAGTTCAAGAGGGGTGGACACACGCCATACTAACGTCCACAATAAGTCCTCAGATAGTGTGTATTCCATATGCACAACGATGAAATGCTCAAATTGTGATTTGAGTGAAAACTAGCCGAATTAAATGCATTGCATCGCATCTATTTTCCGAGATTCGAAGCTGGCTCCGACCAAAAATTCTTGATTCAAAAGGTTTGTTACAAGAACTCTGCCTCTCTTTGGTTATTAAAGAGAGCAATAAGTTGAATTTTTTATGAAGATTAACTGCTGCACCTATTGACCGTCGGACTAATACACCCAACAGCAACCAAGAAACATCAGACATCGACATCATTATTGCGTGTCTAAGTGATACATTTGGATTTTCTATTGACTTGTCTTGTTCTGGAATATTTTTTGCATTGGCTGATGTAACCCATTCTTGAATCTCAATGAATCGTGAGATTAGTAGTGGAAACAAGTGGGAGGGAGGGGGGGGGGCAGGAAGTTGTAGACGAAAACAGAGACTTGACTACAGTAAACTGGGTCTACTGGATGTAGGCTGCAGTCGTTATGCAGCGATTCAGTCTTAGGTCTAGAGACAACAAAAATAACAACGTAGCTTAAATGACAGATTTACTATTTTCCGGAAAAAGAATATACGGATCTATGTTTCCTTACCTTTCTCGAGTATTATTCAGTTCACAATAACGTGTAATTAGTTTACTCTAATTTCCATAACAATAAAAAAAGGTTTATACACTGCTATCTTATTCATTTGCTGTGTGGTTTAAGGACGTGTTGGAAGGAGTATCTATTCAGTTTGTGACGTAGGCCTTGTAACATATTACTTTTAATCGATTCAATTGAGTATTATGAAGAAATATATTTGATCTCAATGTAGTAATATGAATATGATATTTTCGTTCGTGTTTTATACAAAACAAACGAGCTTCTTTCGGGTCCTTTGGACACTTTTTCTCGTCTTCTTTCGTAAGAGTAAGAAGCCCGTATTGGAACTCTTCCGCTAATCGCTAATAACTGTCATATTTTGAGATACAATGAGTTAACATTCATTAAGTATACGGATCAGCCGAATCTGTATGACCACCTTCCAAATAGTATGTCCACCTCTCTTAGATGCTTCGTGATACGGATGCAATAACGCCTTGGTAGTCGCTGGAGGGATTTGGCTTCACATCTGCACACTCAAGTCATCTAATTCCTGTAAATTCCGGGAAAGCGGGGTGGGGGGTGCGGGGGGGAATGTGAGTTCTAACGCCGCGCTCAATAACATCGCAGATGTGTACGATCAAGTTCAGATATGGCGACTTGGAGGGTATAACTCGCTACTGTGTTCCAAGAACCACTCCATTAACTCCTGGCCTTATGACATAGAGCATTACCTTGTTGAAAAATACCAGTGCGAAATTGTTGAACGTTATGAATGCAATCAGTGAACGTCTCTCCTAGGCCCTCATGGTGCCTTGCACGAACTCCGCGTGACCCATGGATGCCCACGTTAATGTTCCCCGAGCACAATGCAGCCGCCGATAGCTTGTTTCCATGCCACTGTACAGGTGTCATGGAGCTGTCCCTCTGGAAGACGACAGTTTCAAGTTCTCCCATCGGCATGACGAAGGAGGTATCGGGATTCATCAGACCATGCAACACTGTGCCACTACGCCAATAGCCGGTGCCGATGGTCACGTGCCCATTTGCGTCGTAGTTGCCGATGTCGTGATGTTAGCACTGGTATATGCATGGGTCGTCATGTGCGGAGGCCCATTGTTAGGAGATTCCGGTGCACTGTGTGTTCAGACACACTTGTACTCTTCGCGGCATTAAAATCTGAAGTTGTGTATTGCGTGTGTATTGAACAGGGGACCTAGAAAAGACGGAGAGGCTTCGTTCCGGAACCGAGGGTTACTGTGCAGTTCGGTCCCCAGTGGACCCCCCCCCCTCGGGGAACTTCTCATACGAGACGAGTGTAACCACAATGTTTGCGTGTAGACAGTGTTTGCGAAGCAATCGCCGACATAGTGTAACTGAGGAGGAATAAGGGGAACCAGCAGGTATTCGCCGAGGCACATGGAAATCCGCGTTAAAAACCATCCACAGGCTGGCCAGCACACCGGACCTCGCCACTAATCCACCGTGCGGATTCGTGCCGGGGACGGGCAAGCTCTCCCGCTCGGGAAGCAGCGCGTTAGACCGCATGGCTAGCCGTGCGGGAAAATCTGGAGTTAGTTGCGCTACAGTTCGCCGTCTGTCCTGTTTTACCAATCTGCCTAACCTAGGTACCAACATCTGTAAAGAGGAGTGTCTGCTCATCCCCATGACGTCTGGACTTATTTTCACCTTGGTTTCAAACACATATTGGAGACACTCACCTCACACCCGCAGCTCGTGGTCGTGCGGTAGCGTTCTCGCTTCCTACGCCCGGTTGGTTGTTTGGTTGGTTGTTTTCGGGGAAGGAGACCAGACAGCGAGGTCATCGGTCTCATCGGATTAGGAAAGGACGGGCAAGGAAGTCGGCCGTGCCCTTTGAAAGGAACCATCCCGGCATTTGCCTGGAGCGATTTAGGGAAATCACGGGAAACCTAAATCAGGATGGCCGGACGCGGGATTGAACCGTCGTCCTCCCGAATGCGAGTCCAGTGTCTAACCACTGCGCCACCCCGCTCGGTCCCCTACGCCCGGGTTACCAGGTTCGATACCCTGCGGGGTCAGGGATTTTCTCTGCCTCGTGATGGCTGGGTGTTGTGTGATGTCCTTAGGTTAGTTAGGTTTGAGTAGCTCTAAATTCTAGGGGACTGATGACCATAGATGTTAAGTCCCATAGTGCTCAGAGTCATTTTGACACTCACCTCATAACTTGTAACCCCCGCGTGACACAGTACTCGTTAAAGCCTGTGCTACGGTAAGTGAGCGGCGTTCACCTTATGAGAAAGGGATTTTTGTATAGATATCGACCGCGTGTACCTGAATGGTGGCAAATCAGACTTACACCCACTCTGTAATAACAATGATCCGTCAAGTAAGTTCGAAATGCAATTACACGTCAGTATGGACCAAAAGCAATTCTGAAGATGCTACCAATTTGTTAATAATACGGTCGCCAGTCTAATTAGGCAATAACTGAGTTTCTTCCCTGTACAAGTTGGTATATATTCATGCAAAACACCAAGCAGTAACTCTGCATAATATAGTAGAATTTTAGAACCAGAAAAACTATTGATCTGATAGTTTCACGTTCTGTACTGATCTGGAAAAACCATGAATACATAACACTACACTATACTGTACACTACAAAACTTTTTACTGTCTATTAATCTGTCTAAATCGGGCATAGGTTACCCTAGAAATAGCACTTTCGTGCCACACACAAAATGTCGCTTTTGATAAAGGTAAAACACTGATAAATTTTGACTTTTATATTGACTTTATCTTTTGTTGGTCAAACCAATTTAGAACACTTCAGAAATCAAATGAATGAAGGGGGACCCTGAAACTGTTATGATCGCTGTATTTAAAAAATTGATTACTGAGTTTATTTTGCGTTCAAGATTTCCAGTATATAAGTTACTATTCTTTTCGTCTTATTTACTGCTCATTTAAATACCTTTAAATCTGTTTCGAAATAATAAACTTCATTACTATATCAATATTAAAGTTATCTTTCAACTTCGTTAGACCTTCGTTATTCATTTACTGGTTCATTAACAAAACATTTCTTTTAACATCATTCTAACATAGCTAGTTCTGCAAATAATTATTATTAACACAAATTTTAATTTTCATTTTGGGATACTCGGAATGCACAACATTTGGAAAGGACCCTGTATAGGTTAGTTGTGAGGATAATTAAATGATGGGAAAGTTCCGGTAAAATTTAGGTTATTATTGCACAGTTCACTCTCTGATTCATACGAACACAGTACTTAAAGTTTCAACCTGCTAGTTTCGATGAGGCGGTTGGCGGGCGGCGAGATGGCGAGGCACAGGGCACACATACAACCACAGCTATGGCTCTTGATGTACCGGCACTTTAATTCTTCTTAGCGTCGCAATACTTTTCCATTTAGTGCCTATGGAATTTTGCCATGCTGTGTGAGCGTTGGAACGGCATACCCGAGGCTCATTGAAACTACGTCTTCCAGGAGAGCCTCCTCGCTCCAGAAGGTGTTGCTCAAACCAGTGCCAAACTACAACTACTACTGCTGAGCCCGTTGTGCCGTGCAGTGCCCGTGCGCATTATCCCGCGCTCGCCTGCCATCCACCTTTTTACCGCTCCCTGACAGACCGGGTATTCACCCGAGGTTTTGCATTCTACATATCCTAACACATTGCCTACGTATGAACCAGACGCACAGTTACAATTTTAAACATCTTACAACAGTCTCAACATTTGTTACATTTCAATTCTATTACAATATTACTTGACATTTAACATAAACATTAATATTCACATTGAAACTTGTTTACAGTTTTCTTAACATAATGACATGAAACAAAAAAAAAAAAAGAAATGAAATCAGAACATCAATTACATACGTTCATCGAAAAATCAGATGGAAAAAATATTATTTATATGTACAATAGTACAAGGTCGTTGTTGTTACAAACTCCTCGGACACCCGTCGAGCCGGCCGTGGTGGCCAAGCGGTTAATGGTGCTACAGTCTGGAACCGCGCGGCCGCTACGGTCGCAGGTTCGAATCCTGCCTCGGGCATGGATGTGTGTGATGTCATTAGGTTAGTTAGGTTTAAGTAATTCTAAGTTCTAGGGGACTGATGACCTTAGAAGTTAAGTCCCATAGTGCTCAGAGTCATTTGAACCATTTTGACACCCGTCGAGTCGTGCAGTTCCCGAAATGCTCGTGTCGAGCCTCCATGCCCCAGTCTGCCCTCGGTCAAACGCAGAAAGAACACGCGCCTGCCGCATTCTACACGGCAGCACGCTCACTGACACTACATACACCGTGCGTGAATCTGACTAGCAGTCATTCCTGGTCAGGTGACGCTGCTATCGAGTGGACGGGTTTATATTGATAGCAGCTCGGTTGTCGTACTGTTCTGGCTGATCAGTGTATCCCCGTCATGTACCGTTGTCAGCGCGGTGGCAGGGCGGTTCTAGGCGCTTCAGTCTAGAACGGCGCGACTGCTACGGTCGCAGGTTCGAATCCTGCCTTGGGCATAGATGTGTGTGATGTCCTTAGGTTAGTTAGGTTTAAGTAGTTCTCAGTTCTAGGGGACTGATGAGCTCAGCTGTTATGTCCCATTGTGCTCAGAGTCATTTGAACCATCACGTAAAGTTAATTATCTGTATATGTGCTTTCTATGTTTCAGCTATTTACTTCCTCTGTGAAGCATAAGTTCGGTGATGTGATGATTGCTCGCCATCTGCGTTCTACCACTTGCTTAATTACATCATGTGTTTTAGAACTTTCAGTCGTATTTGTTCAAAAAATGGTTCAAATGGCTCTGAGCACTATGGGACTCAACTTCTGACGTCATTAGTCCCGTAGAACTTAGAACTAGTTAAACCTAACTAACCGAAGGACATCACACACATCCATGCCCGAGGCAGGATTAGAACCTGTGACCGTAGCGGTCTCGCAGTTCCAAACTGGAGCGCTCATAACCGCACGGCCACTTCGGCCGGCTCACGTGCTTGCACAGCGACATATTTCGTCCTAGATTTTCACACAGTCACACATCGCCCAATTTATCACTATCGAACAACGATATCTTAGCCTAAATTAATCAGGATAGGACCAAAAATGGTAACATGCATATGTCAGTTATAGAGGGAATTTATTCAAAGCATGTATAAAAAGCGTCACTCTCTTCCGCAGCAGCAGAGCAATTAACATTCCACGAGAATCTTGTTAACATTAGCGAGAGCTATATTAGAAATTATTTAAAAATATTACTTGAGGATACAGGGGAAATGTCCGTAGATGTAATGGAAAAGCAGTCATCACTCCGGAAGGTGGTCCGAATACCTTGATAGTTTAGTACGCATTTTCCTACTGTTTACCCCGACATTTTACCTGATTTATCAGTCAGGTTAACACGGAATACGAACCATGGTTTGATTTCGTATTGTTCACATTAACGAATTATTACTGGAAGTGAAAGAAGCGATAAGTAAAGAAAAAGTCTTTGCACCAATACCAGATTGAAGCTTGGACCCTCGTGTATGTTGTCTGACACTTACCCACTAAACCGCCGAGCAATGTGAAATAATAATAAATTTACACTTTTATTAATTAGTGAAACAGACCGGCTTTCACAAATAACGTTACTAACTTTCTGAGGTGTTAATAATTAAACGCAATTAGAAGATTAAATATTGTTGGCGCTTTTACAATGGCAGTGAAGCACTTCACTTTACGACACCTAATCGCAGAATGTCCCCTTTGAAAGTGTAAGCTGGTGACAGGATGATAGGCGTAATGTGGCAATGGAGATGGAGTAGGAAAATTAGGGCTTAACGACCCGTGTTTTCAGTATTTCCTTAGGAAGAAAGGTTCACAATTCGTCGATGTGGGGAGAGAAATGGCGGAGTTTTGACAGCTGATGATCTGGACGTGTGTCCATCAGAGACAGTAAATTTTTAAGACTGGATGTCATGAACTGATATATATATATATATATATATATATATATATATATATATATATATATATATATATATATATAATGTCTTTTGAACACTATTAAGGTAAGTACATTGTTTGTTCTCTATCAAAATCTTTCATTTGCTAACTATACCTATCAGTTAGTGCCTTCAGTAGTTTGAATCTTTTTATCGAGCTGGCAGTTGTGGCGCTCGCTGTATTGCAGTAGTTCGAGTAACGAATATTTTTGTGAGGTAAGAGATTTGTGAAAGGTATAGGTTAATGTTAGTCAGGGCCATTCTGTTGTAGGGATTGTTGAAAGTTATATTGCGTTGCGCTAAAAAATATTGTGTGTCAGTTTAGTGTTGATCAGAATAAGTAAAGAGAGTAATGTCTGAGTAGGTTCAGTTTTGCTCAGCTGTTTGAAAATCAAATAATGTAAGAGGTTTATCAGCACAGTAGTTCATTAAGATTTCTAAAGGGGACGTTACAAAGTATTCACTGCCCTTTTTTTAGTTCATTTTTCTAGATTGCTGTCGTTGTCTCTTCCAGGCGTCTCCGTGCTATTGAAATCTCAATACGTCTATATAAATATTATCTACGTTTATCGGTTGCATAGAATTTGCTGCAGCAGTTGACGTAGATATTTCTCTGATGCCCTCGCCAATTTAGACACCGCTGTTATGATTTTTGGGCACAATGATGCTGTGTCATCGAGGAACTAGAAAAGACGCAACATTACCTCTACGGCGTGTCGGCGCCAGGTTTGGCTGTTCTTCATATAGCTGGTAACGGCGGAAGATCGTACTGTTCGCTGCGTCTCCTATTCAAAGGAGATCGTACCAAGAGTGGTAAACTGCCAGAGAAGCACTCACTTACTTGACAAGACTAATGTTTCCCCAAAAATATTCTTATAGTTCTGACATTGCAGCTATCCAACCCAAAAGCGTCATAGGGCACTGTGAACTTTCATTCAGTAAAACGTGTGTTCAGGTCACCGTGGGTTTGGAGGTGACAGTCTTTTCACTTTCGTGAAAGTGTACTCTCACTTAATGGCTGCCCCTTCGCTTCAGGATTCCTTCAAGTAACATGTAACAATCCTTAGCTTTGGCCAGACTGCAACCGTTTCAGGACACTCTATCCTAGTAATTCAGCTATCAATCTCGTACGGGAATCATAATACGTGAGGAATACAAGCGCAAAAAAATCAGTTTTCCTCTCTTAGTGTGACATAAGTTGGTGGGACAGGCTCCAGCTGAGATCAGCTCTCGCCGCTTTGCAACTGGTGCCCTGGGACGGCGGCAGGGCACCGCAACACGGAGATTCCTTGCTCTAGCGTCTTCTCATTCTGTGCCCCTGCTGTGTTGCCGACCGCTCGTATTGTCTCTTTGAACCTTTCTTGATTTTACATTACTTTCTACACAGTATTTCCCTACAATTAATAGCGTGTCCATAATTGTCTCCAGATCGAGGCGATCAGCTGGGAGTAAAAATTTTCGGAAACAGAAATGCTTCGACATTACAAGGGGTGCCCTGGCGGAGAAACTACGCAGTTACCAAACAGCGTACAGCTCTGGAGTTAGTGGCGTTGCTGTTTTCTTTAATGACGATCTCAGTCACGCTTACAACAATGCTATATCGTCTCAAGTGTCGCGCTCCGTTGCCTAGCAATTACTTCCGTATTCTCTCGAGTACATGAAGTATCGTTGCGAATACGCTCTCTGTGTAACTGTGTGAAAGAAGCTTCAGTTTTGTTTTAAGAATTGCTTGTTGGATTTTGTGTTTCGAGTACAACTAGCGAAACATCCTAAAGCCTTTTGGGAGCTTTAAAAAGTTTGAACGAAGCGAAAATCCAGCTTCAGAGTAGGTGCGTCGCAGCCTCAAGAGGTATGAACCTCATTGACTTAACTGTCATCTGTTTATTTACCATAGCGAATCATCTGTAGCTAGAATGATGTTTAAAATTTTAAATAACTGTGTGTGTAGTGGAGAATTTTTTTTTCATATTGACACGTATGGTGGAGTGTGACGTGGTGTAGCTCACGTAATTAGTAAGCATCCTCTATGAAAGAGGGCACTGTTTTCATTTTTCGCGCAGTATCAGTGGTTAGGTTCCTGAGTTGTAGAGGCAGACTGCCTTACTTAGTTTTTGACGATGTTCATGCACTTTCATCGTGTATCCAAAAATTTAGATAATTTACATTAATGGTTGCAAGTGATATATATCAGATGCGCAACTGGCACGTAGCAATTCATCGACTGTGTTTACAGCGATGACACGTAATCTGTGGCGAAGAATCTCACTTCGAGCGATATCATTGACACATAACAGGTGTTAACGAACTTCGTTTTCAGTAGTCTCGTAGAGATGACCAAAGCAGCTACGGTTGCCTGTAGTGTTAATCTCAGTGGCGTGATTTGACTCCCGGGTTGGGTAATTTGCAAGAATGATTACCTATCGACGACGCGGTGTCCAAACGATACATATCGAACTAGCAATCGAAAATCTATCATGCAACTCCGGTGGCGAGCGTTGTGATCAATTATTTGTGATCGTCATTTTTATCTGTTTCCCGTTGTTCCCGTAGTTGCTCTAAATTACATGCCTCCGCGAATTATTTGTGAGTTGCTAGGAAAGCCCAGACTATTTATGTCGTTAGAGAGTGGGATGTCTGCTGTTCTTGATGTTTCTTCGGCGGATTATCTCACATGGAAAAATCTAATCCATGTTTATCCAGAATAGAAAAATGTTTGACTTTTTGTCGCAAATATGGAGTACTACCGGTCGAGGGAAGAAGGGACTGTGTAGACTGTGGTGGTGCGAAGTGTGTAAAACTTCGTAAGAACAGTTTCGATGCTGAAATACCGTTACAATTTCATTTCGGACAGTGCGGAAACTAACGAGTAGCAGGAAGAATACATGGTTTGACTCTTCCCAATTACCCATCCAGACCACAGTAATGGACTAACATGACGACAACACCGACGACGAGTATCGTAAGTCGTCTCCTTTGCAATTGTAAGTATTTTTGTAACGCTCTTCTTTTGTCATTTCTATAGTGATCCCGTAAACATACTCATAAAGCCCACCACCAGAGTCGCATGACCGATTTATGATCGCACGTTCATTATGTATCGTTTTGACCCTGCGACTTCGATAGGCATTATTCTTGGAAATAACCCCAGGTTGATTGCCGTTAAAAATTGTTTGGAATTCTGTTGGGAGTACCATCAGCTGCCGAGTCACGAAATTGCACGAGTTCTAGAAATTGCATAATCTTGATTTCCTGCTGGATTAGAGATTACGTACTGGAAAACACAGCGTTGGAAACTGGGCTGTTTGTGACTATTATAGTTTCCGTACAGAAGTGTGTTACATAATTGTGACTAATGATGCTCGTCCAATGTGTCAATAAGATTGTGTTAATAGACGATTCGTACATAACCCCTCCAAAATATGAGAAACGAAGACTACTCAAGATCGAAACTGAACGGATTTGAGTATTCGGAGGCACAGAAAGGGACCATGTTTCAATGTGAAGGTGTATTCCAGGACTAAAGAAACAATAGCGCCTCTTATTAAGAACTTCATCTTGCACGGCACCGAAGTCATTACGGATGGATGGAAATCGCCATACACTTCGAAGTAAGAGGCATTTGATTACGAGTCTGTGAATCATGCTGTTGAATTCGTGTCTTTTGATTATATTTCCGTGCAGACACAGAATATCGCGCGATTGTTGAAATCCCTGAAATCATCCACCAAATGATGACGACAACCGGAAGACCTAAATAAACTGTATTTACCTTATATGTCTACCGAATTTCACCATGCGAGGTAGATTAATGATGGTGTACGCGTGCGTGTAGACAGTGTTTGCGTAGCAATCGCCGACATAGTGTAACAGAGGCGGAATAAGGGGAACCAGCCGTATTCGCCGAGGCACATGGAAAACCGCCTTAAAAACCATCCACAGGCTGGTCGACACACCGGAACTCGCAACTAATCCACAGAGCGGATTCGTGCCGGGGACGGGCACGCCCTGCCGCTCGGGAATCAGCGCGTTAGACCGCGTGGTTAGCTGGGCGGGCAAATCTGGAGTTAGTTGCGCTACAGGTCGCCGACTGTCCTGTTTTAGCAATCTGCCTAGCCTACATATCGACATCTGTGAAGAGGAGTGTCTGCTCATCCCCACGACGTCTGGACGTGGTTTCACCTTGGTTTCGACACATACTGAACACTCACCACAGCACTCCTCGAGCATCCGTCGAGTCGTGCAGTTCCCGAAATGCTCGTGTCGAGCCTCCATGCCACACAGTCTGCCTTCAGTCAAACGCAGAAAGAACGCGTACCTGCCGCATTCTACACACGGACAGCACGCTCACTGACACTACATACACTGTGCGTGTGTCTGACTAGCAGTCATTCCTCGTCAGGTGACGCTGCTATAGACTGGACTAGTTTATATCAATAGCAGGTCTGTTGTCGTACTGTTCTGGCTGATCAGTTTATACCCGTCATGTATCGTTGCCGTCCGCTGTGGCCGAGTGGTTCTAGGCGCTTCAGTGCGGATTGGCGGGACTGCTACGGTCACAGGTTCAAATCCTGCCTCGGGCATAGATGTGTGTGATGTCCTTAGGTTAGTTAGGTTTAAGTAGTTCTTAGTTCTAGGGGACTGATGACCTCAGATGTTAAGTCCCATAGTGCTCAGATCCATTTGAACCATCATGTATCGTTAATTATCTGTATAAGGGCTTTCTATGTTTCACCTATTTATTTCCGTTGTGTAGCATAAGTTCAGTGATGTGATGATTGTGCGCCATCTGCGTTGTACCACTTGCTTAATGACATCATGTGTTGTAGAACTTTCAGTCGTATTTGTTTTAAATACGAAGTCCAGTTATACGTGCCTTGCACCGCGACGTATTTCGTCCTACATTTTCACACAGTCACGCTTCGCCCAATTTATCACTGTCGAACAACGATATCTGAGCCTAAATTATTCAGAATAGGAGCAAAAAACGGTAATATGCATAATGTCAGTTGTAGGGGGAATTTTATTCAAAACATGGTTAGTTCAAAATTAAAAAGCGTCACTTCCCTCCCGCTACAGCAGAACAATTAACATTCCACGAGAATCTTGTTAACATTAACGAGAGCTATATTAGAAATTATTTAAAAATATTACTTGAGGATACAGGGGAAATGTCCGTAGCTGTAATGAAAAAGGAGTCATCACTCCGGAAGGTGGTCCGAGTACCTTGGTAGTTTAGTAGGCATTTACCTACTGCTTACCCCAACATTTGTTAGTCAGATTAACAAGGAATACGAGCCATGGTTTGATTTCCCATTGCTCACATTAACGAATTATTACCGGAAGTGAAAGAAGTGACAAGTAAAATGGTTCAAATGAGCACTATGCGACTTAACTGCTGTGGTCATCAGTCCCCTAGAACTTAGAACTACTTCAACTTAACTAACCTAAGGACATCACACACATCCATGCCCGAGGCAGGATACGAAGCTGCGACCGTAGCGGTCACGCGGTTCCATACTGTAGCGCCTAGAACCGCACGGACACTCCGGCCGGCAGCGATAAGTAAAGAAAAAGTCTTTGCACCAATACCATATTGAAGCTTGGACCTTTGTGTATGTTGTCTGAGACTTACCCATTGAACCGCCGAGCAATGTGAAATAATAATAAATTTACACTTTTATTAATTAGTGAAACAGACCAGCTTTCACAAATAACGTCATTAACTTTCTGTGGTGTTAACACTTATACACAATTATAAGATTAAATACTGTTGGTGCTTTTACAATGGCAGTGAAGCACTTCGCTTTACGACACCTAATCGCAGAATGTCCCCTTTGAAAGTGTAAGCTGGTGACCGGATGATAGGCGTAATGTGGCAATGGAGATGGAGTAGGAAAATTAGGGCTTAATAACCCGTGTTTTTAGTAATTTCTTAGGAAGAAAGGTTCACAATTCGTCGTCTTATTTTAGGAGTTATGTAGTGCAGCTATATTTCCAGGGACGTTGGATCAATATGGGTAATGATTTGTTTTTCACAATTTCGATGTCATTTATAAAGGAGCGTTTATCATCGGCCCTATAAAGAGCACACATACGTTAAGTTACTCCTAATTTTCCTTACATAATTACGTTCGCTTTGGAATTATAATCACTGTATAGAGTATCCCACATGAAAAAGTATTCACTGCACTTTTTTTAGTTCATTTTTCTAGATTCCTGTCGTTGTCTCTTCCAGGCGTCTCCGTGCTATTGAAATCTCAATACGTCTATATAAATATTATCTACATTTATCGGTTGCATAGAATTTGCTGCAGCAGTTGACGTAGATACTTCTGTGATGTCCTCGCCAGTTTAGACAGCGCTGTTATGATTTTTGGGCACAATTATGCTGTGTCATCGAGAAACTGGAAAAGACGCAACATTACCCCTACGGCGTGTCGGCGCCTGGCTTGGCTCTTGGCTGTTCTTCATATACCTGGTAACGGCGGAAGATCGTACTGTTCGTTGCGTCTCCTATTCAAAGTATATCGTACGAAGAGTGATAAACTGCCAGAGAAGCACTCACTTACTTGACAAGACTAATGTTCCCCCCAAAAATATTCTTATAGGTCTGACATATCTCAATATCTGAACTTTTAAGTCAGCTAGCTATCCATACCAAAAGCGTCGTAATGCACTGTAAACTTGCATTTACTTGTACAAATGTCAGTAAAAAAGGGTGTTGAGGTCACCGTGGTCTTCGAAGCGACAGTCTTTTCACTTTCGTGAAAGTGCACTCTCACTGAATGGCTACTACGTGAATTCAGGATTCCCTCAAGAAACATGTAAGAATTCTTAGCTTTGGCCACAGTGCACAGGTTTCAGAACACTTCATCCTAGTTACCCAACTATCCACCTTTATGGGAATCATGATACGTGAGGAACACCAGCGCAAAAATGCAGTTTTTCCACTTTTAGTATGACGTAAGCTACTGCAACAGGCTCCAGCTGTGATCAGCTCTGGCCCCAATTGAAACCGGCGTCCTGGAAAGACAACGCGGCAGGCAGGGCACCGCTACACGAGACTTGCTTCCTCGACCGTCTGCTCATACTCTGCACCTCCTATGTGGACGGCAACTCGTACTGTCCCTACGAACGTCTCTTCAGTTTACATTACTCTCTACACCGTATTTCTCTACATTTAATAGCGTATCCTTAATCTTTTCCAGTTCGAGGCGATCACGTCGGAGTAAAAATTTTGGAAACAGTAAGGCTTTGACATTACAAGGGGTGCCCTGGAGGAGAAATTACGTAGTAGCAAAACAGCGTACAGCTCTGCAGTTAATTGCGTTGCTGTTTTGTTTAATGACGATCTCTGGCCGGGCTTACAACAATGCTATATCGTCTAGAAGTGTCGTGCTCCGTTGCCTAGCAATTACTTCCGTATTCTCTCGATTACTTGAAGTATCGTTACGAATACGCTCTCTGTGTTACAGTTGATAGAAGCTTCATTTCTGTTTTAAGTATTTTTTGTTGGATTTTGTGTTTCGAGTACAACCACCGAAACAGTCTTAAGCTCTTGGTGAGCTTTAAAAACTTTGAAAGAAGCGGACATCCAGCTTCAGAGTAGGTGCATCGCAACCTCAAGAGGTATGAGCCACACTGACGTAACTGTCATCTGTTTTTTTACCATAGACAATCATCTGTAATCAGAATGACGTTTAAAATTTTAAATAATTGTTTGTGTAGTGGATAATTTTTTTTTTTTTTCATATTGATACATATGGTGGAGTGTGACGTGGTGTAGCTCACGTAATTACTAACAGCATCCTCTATGAAAGAGGGCAATATTTTCATTTTTCGGTCGGTGTGAGTGGTTAGGTACCTGAGTTGTAGAGGCAGACTGCCTTACTCAGTTTTTGACGATGTTCACGCACTTTCACCGTGTGTCTCAAATTTAGGTAATTTACAAGAATGGTTGCAAGCGATATATATCAAATGGGCAACTGACACGGAGCAATACATCGACTGTGTTTACAGCGATGACGCGTAATCTGCGGCGAAGAATCTCACTTTGAGCGATATCATTGACACATAACAAGTGTTAAAGAACTTTGTTTTCAGTAGTCTCGTAGTGATGACCAAAGCAGCTACGGTTACCTGTAGTGTTAATCTCAAGTGGCGTGATTCGAGTCCCGGGCTGGGTAATTTGCAAGAATGATTGCCTATCGACGACGCGGTGTCCAAACGATACATATCGAACGTGCGATTTTAAATCGATCATGCGACTCCGGTGCGAGCGTCGTGATCAATTAGTTGTGATCGTCAATTCTATCTGTTTCCCGTTGTTCCCGTAGTTGCTCTAAATTACATACCTCCGCGAATTATTTATCAGATGCTAAGGAAACCCAGACGATTCATGTCGGTAGTGAGTGGGATGTCTGGTGTTTTTGATGTTTTTTCGGCGGATTATCTCACATGGAAAAATCTGATTCCATGTTTATCCAGAGTAGAAGATTGTTCGACTTTTTGCGCAAATATGGAGTACTACCGGTCGAGGGAAGAAGGGACTGTGTAGACTGTGGTGGTGCGAAGTGTGTAAAACTTCGTAAGAACAGTTTCGATGCTGAAATACCGTTACAGTTTCATTGCGGACAGTGTGGAAAACGAACGAGTATCAGGAAGAATACATGGTTCGACTCTTCCAAATTATCCATCCAGACCACCGTAATGGACTACGATGACGACAACACCGACGACGACTAACGTAAGTCATCTCTTTTGCAACTGTAAGTATTTTTGTAACGCTCTTCTTTTGTCATTGCTATAGTTATCGCGTAAACATACTCATAACGCCCGCCACCAGAGTCGCATGATCGATTTATGATCGCACGTTCATCATGTATCGTTTTGAACTCGCGACTTCGACAGGCAATCATTCCTGGAAATAACCCCAGGTTGATTGCCGTTAAAAACTGTTTAGACTTCTGTTGGGAGTACCATCAGCTACCGAGTCACGGTTCTAGAAACTGCATGAATTGTTATGGAGAGAACTGCGTCAAATGTGATT
Organism: Schistocerca cancellata; assembly: GCF_023864275.1. Classification (NCBI taxonomy): domain Eukaryota; kingdom Metazoa; phylum Arthropoda; class Insecta; order Orthoptera; family Acrididae; genus Schistocerca; species Schistocerca cancellata. The sequence continues at coordinate 255,178,622 of NC_064626.1, forward strand.
AAAAAAGTAAAGATTATGAGTTTCCATTCAGTTATATTGTAGTAAATGTCGGTAAAGATCAAATATAATGAAAAACAAACGGTTTGATAATTCTATACAGACAATACAGCAGAACATAATCTTGATTTCCTGCTGGATTAAAGATTACGTATTGGAAAACACAGCGTTGGAAAGTGGACTGTTTGTGACTATTACGGTTTCCGTAGAGAAGTGTGTTACATAATTGTGACTAATAATGCTCGTCCAATGTGTCAATAAGATTGTGTTAATAGACGAGTCGTACATAACCACTCGAAAATATGAGAAACGATGACTACTCAAGAACGAAACTGAACAGGCTCTGAGCACTATGGGACTTAACATCTACGGTCATCAGTCAACTGAACAGATTTGAGTATTCGGAGGCACAGAAAGGGACCCAAGAGAATGTTTCATTGCGTAGATGTATTCCAAGACTAAAGAAACAATAGCGCCTCTTATTAAGAACTTCATCTTGCACGGCACCAAAGTCATTACAGATGGATGGTAATCGCCATACACTTCGAAGTAAGAGACATTTCACTACAAGTCTGTAAACCATGCTGTCGAATTTGTGTCTTTTGATTATATGTCCGTGCACACAGAGAATATCGCGCGATTATTGAAATCCATGAAATCATCCAGTAAAAGAGAAGGACGACCGGAATACCTAAATGAACTGTATTTTCACTTATACCTCTACCTAATTACACCATGCAGAACTATGTCTATCACGACGTATGTCCTGAACTATGTGCTGTACAATGATATAATTTTTCAGGACCATCCAGTAGTATATGTGGTAACTGTACGTGAAAAGTATTGTGAATAAAGTTATAAGTATAGAGAGGTACCTTAGTAAAACGTCATGCAAGATGCCGCTGTTTTTCGTGCATCTCAGTGTTTGATCTCATGTTTCATAACCTATGTGTCATACAACAATATTTTTTGCAGCTACAATTAGCGACATATGTGGATAGTATCAGCGAAATGTGTCGCGAATAGACTCATAAGTACTGAAGTAATAAATTAATATGTCTACATCTACATCTACATTCTACATCTACATCTACATTTATACTCCGCAAGCCACCCAACGGTGTGTGGCGTAGGGCACTTTACGTGCCACTGTCATTACCTCCCTTTCCTGTTCCAGTCGCGTATGGTTCGCGGGAAGAACGACTGTCTGAAAGCCTCTGTGCGCGCTCTAATCTCTCTAATTTTACATTCGTGATCTCCTCGGGAGGTATAAGTAGGGGGAAGCAATATATTCGATACCTCATCCAGAAACGCACCCTCTCGAAACCTGGCGAGCAAGCTACACCGCGAAGCAGAGCGCCTCTCTTGCAGAGTCCGCCACTTGAGTTTGTTAAACATCTCCGTAACGCTATCACGGTTACCAAATAACCCTGTGACGAAACGCGCCGCTCTTCTTTGAATCTTCTCTATCTCCTCCGTCAACCCGATCTGGTACGGATCCCACACTGATGAGCAATACTCAAGTATAGGTCGAACGAGTGTTTTGTAAGCCACCTCCTTTGTTGATGGACTACATTTTCTAAGGACTCTCCCAATGAATCTCAACCTGGTACCCGCCTTACCAACAATTAATTTTATATGATCATTCCACTTCAAATCGTTCCGCACGCATACTCCCAGATATTTTACAGAAGTAACTGCTACCAGTGTTTGTTCCGCTATCATATAATCATACAATAAAGGATCCTTCTTTCTACGTATTCGCAATACATTACATTTGTCTATGTTAAGGGTCAGTTGCCACTCCCTGCACCAAGTGCCTATCCGCTGCAGATCTGATGCGGCAGTTTATCACGCATCTTAGTGTTTATGGCATCATATCCCCTGCGATATGTACGATCCAATGATATAATTTTTTGGTAACCTTAATGGTATATGTGAATACTATCCACAAACGTCTCGGGAACAAAACTAATAGTAACGAAGTAATAAAACGTCATGCCTCATGATGCAGTTTTACTAAATGAACAGTAAAAATTAAGTAAACATTAAATTTTTTTCGTTTGAAGATTTTGTGTGGTTGCCAGCGAGAAAAAGTTTCCTAACAGTTTGAAGTGAGAACGTTTGCTGCAGTTCACTAAGTGCAATAAGTCTGAAATAATTGATGGATATAATCTGGCTATTTGCGCATCTTGAGTTGGTGTACTTCTTCACTTCTATCCACATCCCTTTGGCATGTAGATGGTTCGTGGTTCTTATCCCCACAGTAATTCTTTCCAAACGAGTAACATGTTTACCAAGTTTGGTTCAAGTCGTTCCAGTGCGTTAGAAGGAGATATGGAATATAGAAATATACATATACACAATAATATATACGAATATCGACTCGATGACATGGATGGATTTCATTAAGTGGTTAAACGACGTTGCTAAACTTTGATTGACTCTATAGTTGCAGGCGATACTACAGAACGTCCATCTAACGCAACGTTGCCAACAATGCTACATCACCTAAAGCACCGTTCTCCGTTGCCTAGCAATTACTTCTGTATTCTCTCGAGTACTTGAAGTATCCATATGAATGCTCTGTGTTCTTGAGTGAAAGAAACTTCAGTTTTGGTTCAATTATTGTAGTGCTTGTTTTGTATTTCCAGTAGAACTTACGAGACATTCTAAAGACCTTAGCTTGCTTAAGCTTTGAAAGATGCGGTTATCCGACTTCACAAGGTAGTGCGTTGTACCCGCTCGAGGTACGAGTCATTTACTTAACTGTCATTTATTTATTTACCATGTAGAATCATATGCAGCTAGAATATCGTATAAGATTTTAAATGACTTTACGTTTAGTGGTGAGTATTTCCAAAACAATGCATGTGGTGGATTGTGACGTGAATTTAGAACATGTAGTTAGTAACAACATGCCACGTGAAAGAATAGTCTGCTTTAATTTTTCGTGTAGCTTCAAAGATTACATGGTTGACTTGCAGAGGCACACGCCTTTACTTAATTATTGAAGATGTTAGTGTGCTTTTAGCGTGTATTCTCAAATTAATTACTTAGTCTCACGGCAACAACGGAGTCAACGACCTTCCTTGCATGTCGATTACAGACAAATATTGTCCGTGTCATTGTGTGCTTTTCGAATTTTCTTTCGTCTGTGAAGGAGAAGTCGCTTTGGAAACCGTAACAAAACAATTTTCCTCTCCTGTTGGTTAATGAAATTAAATTAATACATTGGAGTATCGTTAGCTGTTAAATCCATTGGTACTGTACTAGCCGCTCGTGTGTTTTCGACATTTAGATACTGATGCATATCTTTCAGTCGATAACAAGACTATTTCGTCGTACATACATTTATTTTGTTGAAGTTCTGGTTTAAGCATTGCTGTCGACGTTGGCCAACTGTGAAAGAGTGTTGTTACTGTCGTTGCTGTTTATCGTCGATCCCAGGCCATGCTAACAACAATGTATTTCGTCTAAATTCTCGTGCTGCGTTGGCTCACAATTAGTTCTGCATTCTCTCGACTGCTCGAAGTATCGATACGAATACTTTCTTTGTGTCGTATAGTAAGAGAAACTTCAGTTTTAATTCAGGTTTTGTATTATTGGATTTTGTGTTTATAGTACAGCTAACGGAACATTCTAATGTTATTGTGGAGTTTTAAAATCTTTGAACGAAACGGACACTTAGCTACAGAACGAGGTACATCATACCTGCAAGAAGTACGACCTACATACATTTACCAAATAGATTAATCTGCAGTAAGAATATCGTATAGCATTTTAAGTGACTGCGAGTTTAGTGGGGAAGTATTTTCCAACTGATACGTGTGACGCAATTTTGGAAGATGTACTTAATAACAGCATGACACGTGAAACAGGGCATTGTCTTCATTTTTCGTACAGTTTCGAAAGTTAGCTGCTTGACTTGTAGAGGCAGACCTCTTTACTTAGTTTTTGACGATGATCACATCCTTTCGTAGTATATTCTGATTTAATTGCTTTGTTTCACAATTACATTGTCTGCGATGTCACCCGACCTATCCCGCTTGTCGATTAAAATTACATACTATCTGCGATCATTGTAGTGTTGGCTCCTCCAGAGGTGTGAAACGACAAATATGTGGATGCTTAGAGATAATGCAAAAATCATTAGCAGCACACGTGATCTGAATGGCACAATAACTCAACTGGAACTGGAGATTCGAGAGAGAGTCCGTTAATTGGAGCTTAGTCGTCGTAACGGAACGCGACACAGAAACACTACTATAAATTGCTGAGGCTTCGGCTAACTTCGTTCGTAGACCGCTAGTAGACTGGGTGGCCACGTTGCTGCGTCTTCATAAGCCAGGTTGACGGTGGCGCCACGTGCGCCTACAGCCTCAGGTGGAGCTTCAAGACGGCCATAGACTGTCGAGGCTGTCACATGGTCCACTGCCACCCTGCGATGCGTTCTGCCTACTGTGGTATCGATACTGTACGACACTACTGTAGAGTCCTACGGCTGGTTTATCTTCCGTCTGTGAAAGAGAAAACACTTTGAAAATTGGTGCAATCAGCGTAGAATCATGTTTAGCAGCGTTGGCACCGTATCAAAGGAAATTTTCCTGTCCTATTGCTTAAGGAAATTGAATTAATATCCTGGTGTACCGTTAGCTGTTAAAATCATACGGTTTTATTCGGCACTCGATTGTTTTCGTCATTTAGATACTGTTCAGGCCGAGCGGTTCTAGGCGCTTCAGTCTGGAACCGCGCGATCGCTACGATCGTAGGTTCGAATCCTGCCTCGGGCATGGATGTGTGTGATGTCCTTGGGTTAGTTAGGTTTAAGTAGTTCTAAGATCTAGGGGACTGATGACCTCAGATGTTAAGTCCCATAGTGCTCAGAGCCATTTGAACCATTTTAGATACTGCTCGATATCTTTCAATCACGAAACATGTATATTTCGTCGTACAAACGTTTCAATTATTTAAATTTTATTTCAGTGCTCATTTAAACTTTGCGATCGTCGTGCTAAATAGTTAGGGACACAGTAATTGTTCGCGTTGCTGTTTAATGTCAATTTTCGGCCACGCGAACAACAATGCTATTTCGCCTTGAGCTTCGTTGCCTAGGAATTACTTCGGAATTCTCTCATGTACTTGAAGTTTCGTTAGATTAGATTAGATTAGATTAGTACTTGTTCCATAGATCATGAATACCACACTTCGTAATGATGTGGAACGTGTCAGGTTAATAAAAGGTGTCTATACAAGATATTACATTTGACAAAATATTATATGACACTCAATAATTTTTATTTTTTTTTTTGTGGAGGTTGAGAAATTACCCACTTAGTATATCCAAAAATTCATCTAATGAGTAGAAGGAGCTGCCATTAAGAAATTCTTTTAATTTCCTTTTTAAACGCTATGTGGCTATCTGTCAGACTTTTGATGCTATTAGGTAAGTGACCAAAGACATTTGTGGCAGCATAATTTACCCCCTTCTGAGCCAAAGTTACATTTAACCTTGAGTAGCGAAGATCATCCTTTCTCCTAGTGTTGTAGCCCTGTACACTGCTATTGCTTTTGAATTCGTTCGGGCTGTTAATAACAAATTTCATAAGTGAATATATATATTGTGAGGCTACAGTGAAGATTTCTAGCTCTTTAATTAAGTGTCTACAGGATGATCTTGGATGAGCTCCAGAAATTATTCTGATTACGCGCTTTTGTGCAATGAACACTCTTTTACTCAATGATGAGTTACCCCAGAATATGATGCCATCGTTACGAATACATTCCGAGTAAAAGGATGTTCACTTTTGATCGAAGTATCGCAGTGTTGGATTTTGTATTTGAATACAACTAATGAACCATTCTAAAGTTCTTAAAAGCTTTGAACGAAGTGAACACCCAGTTTCAAGGCGAGGTGCAACGTACCCGAAACAGGTATGAATCACAGTGCCTAAACTTTCACCCATTCATTTACCATAATGAATCATACGTTGTTATAAGAGTTTAAATGACTGGGATGTATTAGCGTTGCGACAGAGCGTGATGTAATTTTGGAGACCTGTAGTTAGTTACGGGATGCCACTTGCAATAGTTCATCGTTTTCTCTTCCCATGTGATTTCAAGACTTGTGTGCTTCACTTGTAGAGGCACAGCTCTTGACTTAAGTTTTGAAGATATTCATGTGCTTTCATCACGTATTATCAAATTGATTGCTTCGTTTCACAGTTATAATGGTGCCACCGATCCTTCTATCTTAATTAAACATACATATTGTCTGTGAACATTGCAGGTTCGTATTGCTGTAATTTTATGCCGTCTGTGAAGAAAGAGACTTGTCGGGAACTCGTTCCAGTTGTGTAGAGTCGTACTGAATAGAAATAGCACCGCAGGGAAGGTAGTGGTGGATTCATATGGGTGGCGTGCGGAGCGCGGCCTCCTATCCACTACCCCCCCCCCCCAGCCCCCACCCCCCGCCGAGGCAACAAGCATTGGCACCCGCGCCTCCCCCGCCAGTGTCAGCCCGCACGATATTCGTTCGTTTCATTTGTCAGGCGACTATACTGAATCGAGTTAGCGAGTAGTTGTACTTTCCCATGTAGCATGCGCGTTCGCGTCTTCATATTTTATACGTTTCTGTCTGGCACATAGTTACAGCAGTTAACACATAGCTATGAGAAAAGTCGCGGCCATTCTAGTGATCTCGATACGTTAGTCTGTCTGGCATTTGTTCGAGAGAAGTTACTAATATTCTGATGTTGTCTTGTGTCATAGAACCTGCGGTATGTAGCGTTATAAATCCGGACTATTCGCCGAATACGAACCTAGTTTACATTCAGAAGCAGAAATATTAAGACTAAAGAATAAATAAGTAAGAAGTCCCAGTTGTAGCAAGTGCAAGTGTGAAGATTAGTCAAGAGTGAGAGTGATCAGTTGATAGTGTAGTATTAATAATAATAATTCATAGTAATATCTCAGTGAAAATATTGTTAGGAGACTCGTAACAATATTTTTACTTATAACGTAACAATAGTTTCCCATACCTAACGTATACGAGTTAGGTATGGGAAACTATTAATGCGTATATCTCCGACAATAGTGACTTTCGAGAAGATTCCTAAAACCGCAGCGTTACTATATAGGCTCTTTATCGAATGCATTAGTAACGAACGGCTTAGCTCTGTTGAATGCTCACCCTGACAATGATTGTCGTATTGACAATGTAATTAACTAATTTGTCAGGAAAAATAGGGGCACAGAATTCATCATTTAAAGAAGAGAACCACAACTGTAACTTTTTTGTATCGTAAGATGGCATTGCCTTGCATATGTATATAATCATTTTAACAAAACTTTCTTAAACTTCGCATGTGACTTAACAGATTATTTTTTTATTACGGTAAAAGTAAAGGTAGCTCAAAATATCTTGAGCGCCCCCTCCTTGAGGTTTTTCTGTATCCGCCACTGAGAGAAAGAGCTTTCTCTTACTGTTATTTAACGCAATTGAATGAATATGGTAAAGCAACGTTAGCTGTGAAATGCATTGGATATTTGTAAGATATCGGGGATTTTGTTCATTTAGATATCGCTGGGTACATTTTAATCACAAATATGGGTAGTTTGTCATACATGTAATTGCTAAGCTTACAGGGCGGGGAAGAGTACTTTTAGGTTCAGGGTCGTACTTACGTTGTCGATGACTATGACACAAGGTAGGAACAGTGAAGCACCACGAGAACAAACCGTCTAAGCTAAATGGGTGCAGTATAAATCTTAATCTCGTCAGACACTGCAGAAATATTTAGGATGTAAGCCACCTCATGTTGCAAATCGTATACCACTAACATATTGCACTACGTACATACAAATGAAACTGCGGTTCCTGCCTTACAGCGCAACAGTCAACGAACGTAATGTAGTCAGCAAATCACGCTGTAATGTCTGGCCAGCTGTAATAACTGAGCTATACTACTAGTATCGTGGATTACTAACGGCGGATTAAAATAATGAACGCCGCGCGGAATTAGCCGAGCGGTCTCAGGCGCTGTAGTCATGGGCTGTGCGGCTGGTCCCGGCGGAGGTTAGAGTCCTCCCTCGGGCATGGGTGTGTGTGTTTGTCTTTAGGATGATTTAGGTTAAGTAGTGTGTAAGCTTAGGGACTGATGGCCTTAGCAGTTAAGTCCTATAAGATTTCACACACAAGTTGACTAGTCACAAATGGATATGCTTATTGAAATAAAATTATATTTCATCGAACTGGATTTAATAGTCCGTCTGTTACACTGACACCTATTTTATTACAAAAGCTAAGAGTACAGATGTGTCGTTCAGTCCCAAGTTTTTTCTTGCGATCAGTTTGTGAGACATTGCTATAAGATTTACTCATGGAGACGGTCTGCCCATATCTAACATGCTGCCCGTTATCATTGCAGCGATGTTCCGGCGCATAAGGAGGTTTTTCTCCCGGTGCGTAGGAGGGGAGAGAAACGAAGTTCCGCGACTGCAGAGGAACTTAGTTGCTGTTCGAGGTACTTTGGAGGTGAGCCATGTCATTCTGCATTAGTGATAACGTTATGTACAAAACAGTAAGGTTTGAGACCTATCTCATTGTACATAGCATAGCCAATAGCTATTTCAGAGTACCACGATTTACTGTAAATACATTTCTGGTTAAACGTACTATGTGGGAAGACGTTACAAATAATACGCCTTAGACAGGTATCTCTCAATGAGTGTCACTTACGAGGTTGGATTCGGCGTAAGAAAGTGGTAAAACATTAAAAATACAACAAAAAACTTAAATCTAAAATTTCTGTAAGACCTTATTCACACGCACACATAAACATACACACACAAACACACACACGCCAAACACACACACATTCACACGCAAACACACACAGAACTACCAAAATCATATTCATAACCTTTCCTAAAGCTGATGAGAAAACTGATCGCGATTCACTGGTTCCTTGGAGGTATCCAAAACACCACAACGGGTAAATGTCGCTGGTGTGTGGATGGATTTATTAAACACTGGAGAAAAATGGGGTATGAGGGAAGCTCAGTATAACACAAGAGCCTACAACCTAAAACTTGGACTAATGTCCACGTCCAGTACAAAATTTTCAAACTTTAGCTTGCTCTTTTCAACTTCAGCGAAAATTTAAGCAGGCTTTGTGGCCTTGTGATCAAGAGACAACATAAACTTTAATTGTGGCGTAAAGGAATTTGCATGCCACAGGCATCACAAATTTAGTGGCCGTCTCCCGAGAGTATGAACCCATTAGTTGGAACTTTGTCCTCTTTGCAGGGAAGTTAGGTCGACTTCATCGCATTTAAATAATTGGTATGAGGTGGGATTTGTCCGGATGATTGGCTAGTCACACCTTCTCCCTCAGTAGTTTGTCTCTCTGGTCCTCAGGTTAATGGCTCGTCGTGTCATGGTGTATTCCCTACAGGCCTCCTTGGCTGCAAAAATTGTCAGCTCTTCTCTCCAGATCGCATATGCCCTATTTTCCCTCCTCCATGTTACTAGCACATTGTATCCGATCTTTTAACATTACGTAGCATTGGTTGATAGTCTTGCCCTAGTGCCGATAAAATGGTTGTGTGAACTCCACTGAGCGACATTAAATTTATCACTGACATAGGACATAGAGAGTTTAGACCAACCAAATGCGTTATCATGCTGCTAATTTTTGTGTGTCATTAGTTTAGAGTGCGCGAACTATAATGATCATACGAATTAGACTTGAGAATCGAAGTGTCCCTTTTAGGTAGCAGAGATTTATGCTAAAACGTCTTATAAGAAAGAAGATTCACTTAATATGCGGCAATACGAGTGACTGGTTGATGACGGCATTGTTGATCATCTGGTTGATCTACCAACTACCAGCTGCTTGGGGTGAATATCAGATGACCAAAGGAAATGTAGACTTTGTTTGAGACTTAACTACAGTGTTGTTGGGTTTCGGAGGTATACTAGTTGTGTCATTCGTGGAGTCAGAAAATAGAGGAACTGCAACTGTTAGTAAAACGTGTTACAGTCCCTGTTACTTTGCCTTGAGAAGTAAAAACATGCAGGTAAACGATTAAATAGATAGCAGAGTCGCTGTCTTCAAGTAATTCTGCTGTGACCCTCTGCTCTGCCGATCGTGGTAGTAAATTGCAGAGAGTTACAACAATAAAGTGTTGGTAGTTAATCAAAATACGTTTGGGCGTTCATACACCTAGAACCAATCTCTAACTCTCCAACATGGCCAGAAGATTGGTGTAACTTGGATATTAGAGTCAACCAATGCACACTTATTATCGTTACTTGAAGTCATGAAAATTTATGATAAACGTACAAATTCGTAACTTAGAGATCACAGGCTATCAGTTGTTTTTAATATCAATGTTTGCTGAGAAATGTATTTGGCAGTGATGTTCTTGGATAGTAAAACAGTCATCGTATTCTTCAAATCGACGCCTGTAGCCTGCAAAATTCGTGATAATTCTTAACACTTGTACGTGTTAGGAAGTAGCAAAATTTCTGAATTACTCCACATGTTGGATGTCACAAAAGTAATAAGTTCTTTTCCAACAGGAGCGTCAGTTCACGCTTGACGCGTTCTTCATGGAGTTTTTGCAGAAACGGCTACAAGGGGAGCAAGAGAGCCGTGCTGATATGGTGAGTTTAAATTCGATCAATATAGGAAACAATTGATTTGGTTTCAAAAGGTATTTTTTATTTCGTGAACACATCGCCACTCAGTTCATAACGTGATACTAGCTAATGCTCTACTTCTGGATACTTTTCCGAAATGTTCTTCTAATGTTGTGCACAATACTTCCAAGACAACCTCAAATGTCTCCCTCCGGTGTTGCGAGTTCTGCAGTTAAGTGCATTACTGCCTGAACTCCAACCACTCAGCAAACGTCGCCCCACCCGAAGAAGGTGGCTCTGTTTGTCATTAAAACATTGCGAATGAAACAGAAACTACAAGTCATAAATCCCGAAAGCTCCCCATCAACCAATCACTTCGAGAAAACTTAAGAGTTTACAGAATATTAGTTCATTTTAGCATTAATGTTTGCTGGGAAATGGACTTGGCTGTGATGTCACTTGAATAGTAAATTAATCACTGTATATTTCAAATCGACAACTGTAGCCTGCAAAATTCGTAATAAATGTAACATTTCGTAACAATTGTACATGTTAGGAACTAACAAATGTTCTGAATTACGCCATAAAACTAATAAGTTCTTTTCCAACAGGAGCGTCAGTTCACCCTAGACGGGTTTTTCATGGAGTTGCTGCAGCAACGTCTGCAGGAAGAGGAATAAAGCGATTATGTTTACGTAAGTGAACTCTCGATCGTTATTAAGAAAAACAGATTTAGGTTTCAAAGCGTGTTACAAGTGTCATGATCACATCACACACACTTCAGAATGCGATACTAGTTAATATTATGCTTTCGGTTGTTTCGCGCAGTTGATGTTACCATTTTGTGGACAGTACTTCGATGAGCGTCCCAGCCATCTTCTTCAGGTGCCATGAGTTTTACTGAGATGTATATTCTCTGCCTGGACACCAACCAGTCAGCGAACGGCGCACTTACTGAAGAAGTTGACTCAGAAGGTCGTTGAAATATTATGCCTGTGGCTTGAGTCACAGAAGCAAAACATTAACCAGCCGGCCTTGGTGGCCAAGCGGTTCTAGGCGCTACAGTCAGGAACCGCGCCACCGCTATGGTCGCAGGTTCGAATCCTACCTCGGGTATGGATGTGTGTGATGTCCTTAGGTTAGTTAGGTTTAAGTAGTTCTAAGTCCTAGGGGACTGATGACCTTAGAAGTTAAATCCCATAGTACTCAGAGCCATTTCAACCATTTGAGCCAAAACATTAACCAGTCACACTGAGGAAGCCTCAGAGTTCAAGGGATATTAGTTATTTGTTAGTATCGCTAGTTACTGAGGCATGGAGTGATCAGTGATGCTTTTCGGATATGAAAATCAGTCAGTGTAGACATAATATCGTTAAGCGTGGCCGGAAGTAAGCGATAAATTAAATACATTGCAAAATTTGTACATGGTTGGACCAGCACATTTCCTAAAATACTCCACAAGTTATTTATAGTAATACTGATAAGTTCTTTTCCAACAGGAGCGTCCGTTCACCTCTGGCGCGTGTTTATGGAGTGACTGCAGAAACGGCTGCAGGTCTAAGAAGAAAACCGTGCTGCTATAGGTGAGTGGAAATTCCATCAGTATATGGAGCAACACATTTGTGTTTCAAAGTGTATTTTTCGTTTCGTGTACACATCATTACTCAACTGAGGACGTGATGCTAGTTAATACTCTGCCTCCGGATGTCACTAAAACGCTACCAGATTGGTTACGTCGACAACGTTAACAAACTTAAGTGCTAAAGTCTGAGAGACAAATCGGCCATTAAAAGCACTGTGAAATGTCTTATCCTCAGTTTTATTAATCCAATACGCCTTACGCGTTTCAACGTTCTATCGTTATCTATGTAAGAAAAGGGAAAACTGGTATCCTTGGTACTACATGATGTTACATTTTCTCTGATTAGGTGAAGGCATAATATAGAAAGTACAAATATGATTTAAAGCTTACCAAAAGCTTAATGTCCAAATGGATACATAGCATGTAGACAACATTTCTTCACAGCAAGTAAGTACAGAATGAATTCACGGATTAAGATGGATACAAAGTGGAATAAATCACTGATTGAGGCTAAGTAGTGATGTAACGAGACAGTTGTTTGTGAACAAGAAGAAGTGTTTAACCGCATAAATATTTGTCAAAAGTATTTTTAAAATAAGGTGGTACTAAAGTACAGGTGGCGCTTATGAAGCGCTATGTCCGCTACTAACATAATGGGGTGAAAATGAATAACATTTATTCTGGGAAGAAATGTCACATACCAAAGTTATTACCCAGTATTGTTTAATTATGTCGTTATTTTTCTTCCGTTTCACACCCACCTTGGTCATCAACTGATAAGTACTTGGAGGATACTACTTAGCGCTTGACGCTGTATGGATTAAGTTGAAAGCTCTTATTTACAATTAAATGCACTTTTTAGTTCTTTCAAGATATAATTTAATCATGTAAACAGTGTTATTTGTACAATAAAAATAAAGAATTTTGTAGGCAAAGAGCTACAGCCAGTTTTATAAAAAATGTTATTTGAAGCATATGCCAACTTTAGACCTGTTGATATATTTCCCCTTTCGCCTCATCATTCACTCACCTCTCCTTCGCCCCTTCCCCAGCAATCCAGACTTCTTTCGTCTCACTTAATAATTTCGGATACAATGCCTATGAATTCAACATATGTTCATTATATGTTGATTTTAATCTTCAAGAATTCGCCTGTATTCCATGAATTTCCAAAAATGTAACACTGAAATGTAAACCAGTTACAACAGGCTGCATAAATATGACTGTGCTGTTATTGTTGTTTGTTAATTTCGCAACAGTTTTATGCAGGATAATCTGGGTTCTTACTATTTTATTACTGGTTAACTATAGTATGTCTTTTTCAAAGTTTACGTCTTGGAGAACAATTTAGTTTGAGTCGATCCTTTCCTTTATAGCGCTCATTCATTTGTTCCATGATATGAAACATAAGCGCCACCTGTTCTTCGATATAATTAATGTATTCCACGACAAGCGTTTCAAGAAAACTTCTTGTAAACTGTATTATAAATTTCATGTATTCCTTTCGGATGCAATTATTTAGGTGATTTAATAGTTTAAACACGTATTCTTGTTTACAAACAAATGCCTCATTATACCGTGACCTTAGCAGTTTATTGCACTTAGTATCAACCTTGATCCTTGAAGCTAGTTTGCACTATTCTCCTGTGAAGGAATGTTGACTAGATACTATATATCTATTTGTTCTTGTACGTTTATAATTAGTTACAGGAATGACATTAAGCATTCCGTGAGCTTTAAACCATATTTGTTCTTTCTATAGTGTGGCCTACATTTAATTTGTGAAAACGTAACACATCTTCTATTTCTAGTGATGTTTTGTATTTTGATAGCCTTTAGTAGTGGCGTAATGTCTTAATGCTTAAGGGGTATTGGAACAGTAAAGTTATGGCCAAGATACGTCAAAGTGTTTACTTGCAGTTTATTCCTTAGCATATTTATAGCATCATTTAAAATTTCGAATACATGCAATATGGTCCTGAGTTTGGATGAATACAGCCCTCAATCGGCGGACACTTGAATGGAACGTACTGACAGGAGAGCACTTTCGAAATACATATTCTACTCTTCTTCTATATGTGAATATGTGAGTAGTTTGGATGAATACAGCCCTCAATCGGCGGACACTTGAATGGAACGTACTGACAGGAGAGCACTTTCGAAATACATATTCTACTCTTCTTCTATATGTGAATATGTGAGTAGATACATAGTCCTTTTGCAACAATACAGTTATTTCACTGAAATCTTAGTAGAATCTATCCAAACTCAGTAATCAAAGGTTCACCACAGTTACCTACACTTTCACAGCACCGAGTGCGGTCCAGAAAACATTCTGCCGTACATCCTCCTTCCAATAAAACTGTTATCGATGTTTCAGTATAGTTTCAACTTCGTTGTCCCACCTTTTATTTTGTCTTCTAGTTCCGTTCTTTTATGCTGGATCAACGTTTATTTTTCTGACATATAATTGTTAGGGAAGCCTTTCGAACTTTAACTGAACATTTGTGAACTGTATTTTAAGAATTTCAATGATTCTATTACGGGTATACATACCATTACTCACAGATCTCTCGGTTTCATCGTGCATAGAACTTAATTCGGGATAGTGCATAATTTTCTGTGAGGTTTCTACTATATCGCATTTATTCTGATACTTATTGCAACTATCTGCCGCCATGGCACAATGATTTTATAGTCCATTTCAACAGAAGAAACTATATTCAGGGAGCAGGGTGGAGTCAAAACGTTACTACTCGTTGTTTCCACGTTTAAATTCATATCTACGTGTGTCCTGTCAGCCCTCCATATTTATGAACTTGAATTTGTCGTAGGTCACGCCAGCCACCTCCGCGCCCACCACGAAGGCTGCGCACTTCACACCCGCAGCTCTTCAGAGATGCCGCGTCAGACGCTGCGTGTGTGGGGGCGTCGCCGTCACCTCGGCGCCTGTTGAAACCGCGAGGCCGCCAGACTGTGCGACTGTGACACTGCGGCCAGTTCCACCTGAAACCGCGGCTACCGATTCAATAAAAAAATCTTAATGTGATACCATGGTCTCGCTTTTTATTTTAGTTCAAGCAAGGTGACGTTGTGGTAACACACGGAACTCCCATTCAGACTGTCGGTAATTCAAAACCGCTGTCGACTACCAAGATAGGCCTATAGGTTTTCGGTGGTTTCTCTAAATACATTAAGGCAAACGTATGAATGGTTCCTTCAGAATATCATATTACGATTTCCTTCTCCACTGTGAGCTCCGTCTGTTATTACATCTCCGTTGATGGACGCTAGGTATAAATATTTAGACTTCTTCTTTTTATTTGATTAAGAAACTGATTTGCGCCATATTAAAAAACAGGAAACTATCGTTCTAATGGTACACGAAAACAAGAATTCACGCCACTATCTTTTCAAAATATGATATTTTCACACTAACGTTAATACTTAAAAGAGTAGAGTAGCTGAGAAATCCCTGCATCTAAGGATAGCAAACTAGTTTGTATAATCCTCAGTGAGCCACATGTATCGTAAACCTAAGGTTTGCAGAAACTAAACGGCAATCGACATTTGATGCTCTCTGCATATAATGTTCACCGCGCTCGGTTACTCTTTACTCGTCGGTTACTACCTTTACTCGTATGTAGGAAACAATATGGGTGTGAAATAGTAGGTATGCTGATACACACAGCAACTGGTTATTATAAAAGCTTGACGAGTGTCTTTGCGCGTAGGAAACCTGAATTAAAGCATTCTTAGTGTACTGATAATGATGGTCCATTTCATAGAACTCCATTGTCCGAATAGCGATTGATTAGAAACCCGACACAACTCCAAAGAAGAAAACAAAATAGTCATTGTGAAGCATACGTATCTGGATCATCTTGTCAGGTTAACCTGTTCTCACTTTCTGTACTATTCCGTAACGCTCATGGTCGTACAAATAATTACAACCCGTAAAATTTAACGAAGTAATTCTGTCCCAAAAATAAAATAAGAAAAACGTTAGTTATAATTCGACTACGTTAAGCTACTGCGTTAAGTAATTGTGACAGGTAACTTACTCTGTATCTACCGAAGGACTTAATGTGAAATGATATCGCAGACATAAAATACGAAAATATGGTAAAGTGGAGCTACGTTGCATAGAACATAGGACGATATCAGGTAATATTGCTAATAATTTCAGCCATTTCTCCTCAGTTGCTACCTCACTTACGCTTTATCATATAGATAAAAACTGTTTAGCAATATATTGTTATTATAGATTATGTGTAACTGAGCTCAGAGTAGGTAGAAGAAACCATAAAGAATCTAAATGGCGGTTAATAACTGCCATCCTACAAACCACAGCACGAGAATTAAGAGGTAAAACGTAAAATTATTAGGTGACTCAGTACTTCACCTGATATTTTAGAACTACTGAGAAAATATAAGTGGCAGCACTTTAATTCTTCTTCCTAAAGTGCGGTAAGTATTATCCAACACAATCCTGGAATTTTAGTGGAAACTGTACTCAAAATCTCGTTGTAAATAACTTTCAAAGTATTCGTGGCTACGCTGTGATTAGGATATGCCAGATCGAAATTTTTTCCCACAATTATGCGATCGCAAAATTATCTATTGCGGAATACAAACAAACTTTCTCTCCTATGCTATATACTTTTTCTTTCTTTCTTTCTTTCTTTCTTTTTCTTCCACCTTAAATGATACTATGTCTTATGCAGATAAATTACCTCGTATGGATATTTATAAAAATTAAGATATAAGACTCTTAAATTATTTATTCTTATATTGAAGAACTTTCAATGGGTTTCGTTCACTATATTGTTATACATGTACCTTTTTAATGTATTAATGTAACCCCTAGTGCCATATATGCTTGCACTCTCTGGATTGATGTACAGCAGTGTGTCTGAAGCACGGTGGATTATTGAGATAAAAGCAGTGGCTTCGACGGCATTCGTCCGATTTGACCAAAGACATCAAGGCGATACCCAAAATGCAGTAAAAATTTGATTTAAAAATGACAATCATGGCATGGTAACCACCAATTCCCAGGGTACAAAGTTATAAACTCGCACAATTTTAAATAATAAATATTGAACCTAAAACGAAACCGCGGGAAATTGGAAGTTATGGGCGGAGAGAAATTGACCTCTTAAACAACAACCACAAAATCAAGAAGAGACAAAAATATACGAACCTAAATAATCGGAAGAACGCAACTGCAACGGTTGGTACCTAATATACAGAAAGAAGGTACATCAAGTTAGCGTAATCCAACTCTAATGGAAAATATCGCTTGACGTATGTAGCCCAACAGAATATCCATGAGAGACTTTGTTTTACCACTGAGTGGTCATTTATTTAACGTATTCTTTCGTTGTACAGGATGTTTCGTCTTCTTAAGCCACTGTCTAGAGGTTACCTGTATAGAAACCACTGAATAATCGCTTAAAAACCTTAAACCGATCGTGAAACGAAAGTAAATGTTGGGTAATTAACAATCCTGTGGGGGAAAACTGCCATTATACATTCAATATGTATATAACTCTGCTACCCTCAAGAATAAGTGGTTCAACTGAATAGTCAGTGGAAAAAATAACTTAAAACCAACAGCAACATAGAGAGCAATAAATCGGAAAGCCAAAAGCGATACCAATACAGATAATCAAAAGTCACGAAAAGTCACTACAATTACCGGAACACGGTAAGAAGCGCTTTAGAGCCTATAACGATATGTTTACGTAATGAGTATACATAAACATACTGTTATAAACGTCCCCGTTCGTAGTCGCTAATTATAACAATATGTTTACTTTTGTGCTGTAACATATAGCTATAATCAGCGGTGGAAACATATTTGCGAACGCCGACCGTGTGCGGCTATTTATTGTTGGATCGTCTGATCAGTCGGAAGTTGCATTGCATAGGAGAGTAAATGCCTATTCAAAATATAATTATTTTGGATAGCTCAACATGAATTTCCTAAGGGACCGTAGTTTATCATGCATTTACCAGTAGAATATGGCGCGGAGAATATATTTCGCCGCATGCAACTTCCGTCCGAACTCGACGAAAGAATTCGTGACTGTGAACTCTCTATTTTGGCAGAAACATAAAGAAAATTAAATAATTTCATGAAGAAGTGAGACATAGATTCTATAGTAAATGAGTAGTCCATACACCATTTCCATTTAACTCTGAATTTATGGCAAGTAATAGACGAACTTACACTGCAATGAAGGATTTAACATGGATGTCGTTTTGACTGGAACTTCTCTTAATGAAAACAATTCCTTCGACGTTTTCACATACACGTCGCACAATAAATCTACTGCTAGGCACTTTTAGTATTACACATTTACTTTATGTAGAACAATATTAATTTTAACAATAATAATACGGCGGCAAGACATGCGCGTCCGACACAAGTTACAGGAGACAAGAGAAGAATGAGTAACTGTTCATCGAGAATATCTCGTACCTCAAAAAAAAAAAGTGTAAAAGTGTTCTTCTTCTGTCCGTTTTTCGCGCCGCGGTTTTCAAAGTCAATAACTCACTGCATCTCTGACGGCGCTTCGACAATAAACAAGTTACGTCACAGGTCGTTCACCTTTTACATTCTCGCAACATTATTTGCTAACTGTAGCTGTTGCCGAGCGACTGCTCGATTAGTGAATGATTTAAAATGATAAGACAATCACATAATGTTACAAGCCCTGAATATTGCGATGCCAACAAGAAACGCCGTATCTAAAACACGGCTTGGTTAAATTTAATTCACGGCAGTGCAGGCGTAGTGTCCTTATGTTGACAACGACCGTTGGGTGCTCGGAATTATGTGACGTTTATACCAACGCAAACACTTTGTTATGAAATGTTCGCCTTGTGAGGATAATTAACTTATTGAGCGTACATGGGTACATACAAGAACATGTCAACCACAGAGCACGAACAGTATTAATTATTCACTTCATCCCCGGTCCTTGACTACATCAACATACGACGCCGCAGCTGCCGTAAGTGAAATTTTACCCATGGATTCCACTAATACAGCTCAGCTGAAAATGACAAAATCCCTGGAACTAAATATTCATGGTATAATTGAGACATGAGTGGTGCTCACTATTCTGAATCTGACGACTGTGAATTACTTTATTCCATCGCTCCGGAACGTGTTATCCGATGTCCAACTAAGCTAATTGTGGCACACGTCTGTACATTACTTCCAATTATCAACATCGCTTTCTCTACACTTTACGTTAAGACATCCAGTCTTTATTTACAGTTAAACGTTTGCAGACTTTCATAATTCACATTGGTCAAAGTGTTACCTTTTCTTATTTCAGTGGTATTATTATTCACTAAATTATTATCATTATATTGATTGTTGGCTCACCTTTGAGAAAAATATGCGTCGACAGAAATTATAAGAAATTCGAAGTCACACATGTTGTAATCTCTGGTTACTCTCGTTGCTAAGACAACCAAGGATAATTTTTAAGCTTTGCCTGATTAGGAGGGTAAGCAGAGTTCAGCATACGCTTGTTATTTTCTGTTAAGTAGCTAAACTTGTGGAATCAATAACATGTTCGCAGTTGGGTCTAGTGTAGCAGGGGATACAACCCGTCGGCTTTGAACAATGACGTCACAAGTCGCCAGAGAGCATGTATTACAAAGATGAAAGAGCTGAGGAGAATGTTGAGAAACAAAGGAATGCGAGAGAGATAAACTTTATTTCACATACGTAAGGGGTAGTAGTATTTTCACGTTAACGATATCGCGTGTTTGTATCTTAGTATTTCTCCGCAAAATACACTCCTGGAAATGGAAAAAAGAACACATTGACACCGGTGTGTCAGACCCACCATACTTGCTCCGGACACTGCGAGAGGGCTGTACAAGCAATGATCACACGCACGGCACAGCGGACACACCAGGAACCGCGGTGTTGGCCGTCGAATGGCGCTAGCTGCGCAGCATTTGTGCACCGCCGCCGTCAGTGTCAGCCAGTTTGCCGTGGCATACGGAGCTCCATCGCAGTCTTTAACACTGGTAGCATGCCGCGACAGCGTGGACGTGAACCGTATGTGCAGTTGACGGACTTTGAGCGAGGGCGTATAGTGGGAATGCAGGAGGCCGGGTGGACGTACCGCCGAATTGCTCAACACGTGGGGCGTGAGGTCTCCACAATACATCGATGTTTTCGCCAGTGGTCGGCGGAAGGTGCACGTGCCCATCGACCTGGGACCGGACCGCAGCGACGCACGGATGCACGCCAAGACCGTAGGATCCTATGCAGTGCCGTAGGGGACCGCACCGCCACTTACCAGCAAATTAGGGACATTGTTGCTCCTGGGGTATCGGCGAGGACCATTCGCAACCGTCTCCATGAAGCTGGGCTACGGTCCCGACACCGTTAGGCCGTCTTCCGCTCACGCCCCAACATCGTGCAGCCCGCCTCCAGTGGTGTCGCGACAGGCGTGAATGGAGGGACGAATGGAGACGTGTCGTCTTCAGCGATGAGAGTCGCTTCTGCCTTGGTGCCAATGATGGTCGTATGCGTGTTTGGCGCCGTGCAGGTGAGCGCCACAATCAGGACTGCATACGACCGAGGCACACAGGGCCAACACCCGGCATCATGGTGTGGGGAGCGATCTCCTACACTGGCCGTACACCACTGGTGATCGTCGAGGGGACACTGAATAGTGCACGGTACATCCAAACCGTCATCGAACCCATCGTTCTAGCATTCCTAGACCGGCAAGGGAACTTGCTGTTCCAACAGGACAATGCACGTCCGCATGTATCCCGTGCCACCCAACGTGCTCTAGAAGGTGTAAGTCAACTACCCTGGCCAGCAAGATCTCCGGATCTGTCCCCCATTGAGCATGTTTGGGACTGGATGAAGCGTCGTCTCACGCGGTCTGCACGTCCAGCACGAACGCTGGTCCAACTGAGGCGCCAGGTGGAAATGGCATGGCAAGCCGTTCCACAGGACTACATCCAGCATCTCTACGATCGTCTCCATGGGAGAATAGCAGCCTGCATTGCTGCGAAAGGTGGATATACACTGTACTAGTGCCGACATTGTGCATGCTCTGTTGCCTGTGTCTATGTGCCTGTGGTTCTGTCAGTGTGATCATGTGATGTATCTGACCCCAGGAATGTGTCAATAAAGTTTCCCCTTCCTGGGACAATGAATTCACGGTGTTCTTGTTTCAATTTCCAGGAGTGTACAATGGAAAGAAATGAATGAAATTACTAGCAAAGAATACATCACGTTACATGTATGTCAGTTGTATCTCGAAAGTCTTTCGAACTGTATTGCTTAAGTGCAGTACGGGATACAAGTTCAGCGTAGTCGATTTCTTAGTTTCAACTAGCATTGCTGTCCTGTTTTTCACTTGAACTATGTATACCCTGCTTCACTAAACCGCAAATGAAACACAATACAAGTTAAAAGCTCATTCGAAGTGTGTTGCTTAGGTACAGTATGGAATACGAGTTTGTCGTAAGTCGATTTCTTGGTTTTCACTAGGATTACTGTCCTGTTCTTCACCTGAACGATGTATCCTCCGCTTCAGTAAACCCTAAGTGGAACACGGGATACAAATTGTAGATGTGCTGTTTACTTCGTCTCCGCTATTACTAACATAAAGTAGGCTCAGTTTATTCTATCTCGTGTGATTTTTTTTAAAAAGCCAAAACACATTTATCAGATACTGAAGCATCTGTATCTTAGGATCAGTTTATTCTATCTCGTGACATTTTTTTAAGGCAAAAAACACTTATCACTACTGAAGCATCTGTATCTAATATCAAGCGATCGCTTTTAGATTCACATTCAATTATTTTAATGATAGCGCTTATTAGAACACAGAACTGCTTTATTATCTATGCCTCGAAGTGAAGACATTACTATCTATGACTAAGGAATGACGTCATTGTTCAAAGCCGACGGGTTGTATCCCCTGCTTCACTAGACCCTTCCAGTTTCAAACATAGCAGCGCCCTCTACAAACTTAACACAAAGTACGGCTAGTCTTGATCAGTGCCAACAGCAGTCACGGCGGTGCTTATTTGCTGCTCATAGGTTGGCAACATCTCAGTTTCGCGGAGCCAGTGACATGATTCGTTGACATAACCAAAGTGCCAGAGGTCAAGGCATTGTCTTGTTCGCTGATTTTCGGTGTATTAGTGAGAATAGAGAGAAATATTTTGTGATTATGCCACCGAGTACTACAAAGTGGGTTGATTTAGATCAAAGTAAATTGCAAAACTATTTAGAAAAGATATCTGTATGTTGCGAAAATTGGAAATTGACCCCAAGTTATCAAATGTGTGAGGTCATCCACATGAGTGTTAAAAGAAATCCGATAACTTCAGTTACACGATAAATCAGTCAAATATAAAGCTCATAAATTCATCTAAATACCTAAGAATTATATTTGCGAACAAAGTAAATTGGAAAGAAAACACAGAAACTGTTGTGGGAAAGACAAAAGAAAGACTATGTTTTACTGGCAAAACACCTAGAAATTGTAACTGATCTATTACAGAGGCTGCCTACACTACGCTTGTCTGTCGTCTTTTGTAGTACTACCGCGCGGTCTGGGATCCTTAGCAGAAAGGATTAACGGACTTCATCGTGTAAGTCCGAAGAAGGTACGCACTTTTTGTATTACCGTGAAATAGCGGAGAGAGTGTCACCGACATGATAGAAGATGTAAAGTAGACATCATTAAAACTAAGGCGTCTTTAGTTGCGACGGAATCTCACAAAATTTCATTCACAAACTTTCTCCTCCGAATGCAAAAATATTTTCTTCATGCCGAACCGGATAGGCAAAAACGATCATCATAACCAAATAAGGGAAATAAAAGCTCGCACTGAAATACGTATACACGTGTTCATTTTTCCCGCGCGCTGTTCGAGATTGGAATAATAGTGAATTATTGTAAAGGTGGCTCGATGAACCCTCCGAAAGGCACATAAGTGAGTTTTGCATAGTATCCATGTATATGTCGACATGTAGATTTAGAGTGAAGTGATTTAGTTCTGTACGGCCAAGAGTCCATTGGGACATGTCTCATGGCTTCCTTGCAGAGACACAAAAATATATCAAATGGCTGCTGAAATGACTCTTATAGAATCAAATGTTTTTGGAGATGGAATCATCTGTAAGGGCAGCAAAAGCTGTCACTTTGGCTAAGTGGATCAATGTTTTGTAATTGAATTATGAGGCAAAGTAGGTGGATCATAGTTTATTAATAAGAGTTACACGTTCGATATGTTAATAAACATTGATCCTCCTACCTTCTCCCATGATTTAATTAATTGTAGATACTATAAAAACAGCTGCGACTCAGACAAGGAACAATTACGTTTAGACCCCAGATTTTCAGCAATGTTTCACCCATTGTTCCAAATGTATCGCTTCGAAAACACTCATCTACCTCGAGCTCTCTTATTGGCTGTGTAACAAAAATTGCTCGCACACCTTTTGTTCCCATCATATCTAAAGGCAAGCATTGAAAACATTCGTGTAAGAAACAGATAAGTAGACCACTGGCCCTAATCAAATTTTTTACCCAAGAAACACACACAAGCTGACGTCATCAGCGACGACACTGACACGTCAGAGCTCAGACACGACAGGTGATATCGAACTCTCAAGTTGAGCTAACTACTGTGCTGCCATACTACGTGCCTCCTGTCTTTTCCACACCAATATGTTTTAGTGGCCAAGCTACCGCTACAAATCTTTCGTTCAAGATTGTGATGACTTCTGACATCCGTCTAGTGCCGGCGGAATCTTTCGCGAAACAACAAACATTCTTTGCAATTCATGCAGTTTTCCATTTCAGCTTGCTGGTGATTGATATCTCCATGCTTTCAATTGTTTCAAGAGTACGGGAGGCATCCGACGAGAATTTGTGTTTCGCCGAAACTCCTACGCTAGCCCATGCAATTTTGCCACTTCCATATCTGTGGCTGTGGTTTACATGTTGTCCCAAGGCTCTATACGAATAATCTTGTTTCTGGAGTCACCGTACAACGCTTAACTCTGAATTTTTGTGGCTTCTGTTGAGCATGCTGCTGGTTTCAAACTATTCCTGGTGTTACCAGTTTATCAACAAGTGAAGAACTCAAGAAGCGGTAACCCAAATCAACTTTTCCTGTCCAACACGAATGCTGAACTTCCGTATGAGAGCCATGGAATATCTTTGTTGTTGTTGTTGTTTCTGTGGTCTTCAGTCCGAAGTCTGTTTTGATGCATGTCTCCCTGATACTCTATCCTTTTCAAGCCTCATCATCTCCGAATAACTTCTGCAACCCACATGTTTCTGAATCTGCTTATTTTATACGTTTCTTGGTCTCATTCTACGATTTTTACCCGCGTACTTGCTTCCAGTACTAAATTGGTGAATCTTTAACGTCTGAATATGTTCTTCTAGTCGGTTTGTACCACAAATTTCTTTTCTCCTCGTTTCTATTCAGTACTTCCCCATGTGTTACGTGATATAGCCTTCTAATCTTCGGCATTATTCTGTGGCACCACATTTCAAAAGCTTCTATTATCTTCTTGTCTTTACAGCATGTAAATTTCAAATACTTCTAGAACAGAACTCACACACAGGCACACTTTCAGGTGAGAAGTAATGTATGGACAATTGCTCCTCTTCTAATGGCAGTCAATCGTAGGTACCTAGAGCAACGAAAGCTACTGGGTAATTGGAAAAGGAGCAAGTTCAATTGCCCCCTCTGTTTATTGCTTGGGTAGCCACTGAATTGCTATTTATTTATTTAATGGGATAATAATAATTATTAAAAGGTGGCAATTTTATTTAAGCACCGTTTTTTACTCTTTAGATTGTTGCGAGTCAGCGACAGTGCAATGCTGCTCGCTTTGGAGAATACACATTTTATAAGAATTATCTGGTCCAGGAAACACTTTTGCGATCACGGTTGCGATTTAGACAGTATTCGCGTAATTGTACTGATTAAAAGTTATCGTTTCCGAAAGACGCAGGTTCGATTAAAGCTGTGTGCACTTTTGCGCGTATAATGAAAATATTCATAACACGTCGCGCTACAAAAAGAAACATGCGAATCACAACCGTGATCAAACGAAGAAAATATATGATAACATAAACGTTCTTCGCTGTTATTCAGGACAGGCTCAGATTAGACCTTGCAATTTTTAGTTATAGGAAATGACAAGACGTTACACTTAGGAGATATTTGTTTTGAATAACTTGTATTTACCTTCTCTCTCTCTCCTTTTTACAGCCTTTATACCTTCACATCGATTAAGGAACTTTTCCTTCTCTACAGGCCAGTACGAGAACAAAATTCAGACTCAACAAAATGTCTTACATCGAATTATTACATGCTTAACCCTTAACAATCATATATAGTTTCGTAGGACAAACAATGCTAATTTATTCCGTGCACTAGAAAGGCTTTGTTACACTGAGCACAAAAATGAAAATAATAAAATTATAATTACGTTCTTAATATCATGAATACTTCTTTAAATCATGGAAATAAGGTTTGACATCGTCGTAATATTAATTTTCATCGTTGTAGCACTACAAAGTGAACCTTGGTTTCAAGGTTATAGACCTATAACCCTGGCGTTATTCGGCTGTAGAATTATGGAACGTGTTTTATACTCACACATTATGGCCTTCTTGAAAATGGAGAACGTTCGCTATACAAATCAATACGGATTCCATAAACAGAGATGTTGCAACGCTCATCTCACTGTGAACTTCCAAGAGATCTGGAGCACCTTAGACAACGGCGCCTTGGTTTATGGTATATTCCTTGACTACATTGCAGTCCAAAACTGACGTTTAGTGAAAAAATTATCTTACCTAGTACCGGACGTATTCGGTGTTTTCAAAAAAACATGCAACTTCATGGGACCAAATTGACACACGTAGAGGTAATTTCGAGAGTTTCCCAAGGGAGGTGTACATGCTTTTTAATATTTGGAAAACTTATAAACGATGTAGTGGATAAGTATAAAGCTCAATGGCTGGCAGGCAACTTGTCTGTCTACAACGCCGGCTTGGGAACCTTCATGTGAACCATGAAATAAACTTACTGCAGATGTCTCTCCGGGCGACTAGGGATTTATAGATGTAAGAAAGAAAGCTTTCGTTTACTTTTCTTTTATGTCTTTGGCATCACAGGTATGTAGTGTAGTCTATGCTGCAGAGATACTTGTTGAATGAGTATGCTTTTCAGGAGAGGCGTAAACAATAACAACAAAGGAAATAGCCGTCAGTTATGTAGCTTCTGTAGCAGCCATCACTCAAGATGCGTTTATCTACGTAACTTTTTTTTAGTTCTTTTCACTATGATTTTCTGAGTCAAAGACGCTAATACTGACGTTTGTCAATAAACAAGAAGATGGTCTTATTCATTAAATGAGACATCTTTCATAAAACCTAGATGGCTTTATCCGCCTCGAAATTTCCGTATCTCATGAACGTTAGGAACTTACTTCACTACGGAGACCTCATCTAATCTTGAAGCTATGAATCTGGTAAAAAAGCACACTGGAATACATGATTAAATTATATAAGTGATTTTGATACCTAGCGTCAAATCCCTGTCCCTCATTTCCTAAATTCGGTGGGCTGACGAGATCGTCTCGTTTCATCATTTTACCTTGTACGACATAATGAATGTATTGTCCTATTGTTATTTCCCAAAACCACTTTCTAAAAAGAAATATTCGCCATAAATAGTTCGAATATGTTCATTCAATCTCGCAAGTACCCCATTCAGTCCAAAACGCTTCGACACTGGACTAATAAGAAAGAGATAGTTACGATGGTGCTTTTATTGCTTCATACACTTTGTGATCAAAAGTATCCGGACACCTGGCTAAAATGACTTACATGTTCGTAGCACCGTCCATTGGTAATGCTGGTATTCAGTATGGTGTTGGCACACCCTTAGCCTTGATGACAGCATGCACTCCCGAAGGCATGCGTTCAGTCAGTTGCTGGAAGGTTTCTTGGTGAATGACAGCCCACTCTTCACGGAGTGCTGCACTGAGGAGAGGTATCAATGTCGGTCGTTGAGGCCTGGAACGAAGTCGGCGTTCCAAAACATCCTAAAGGCGTTCTCAAGGATTCAGATCAGGACTCTGTGCAGGCCAGTCCATTACAGGGATGTTATTGTCGTTGTTGCCCCTCCGCCACAGACCGTGCATAATGAACAGGTGCTCGATCGTGTTAAAAGATGCAAACGCCATCCCCGAATTGCTCTTCAACAAGAAGGTGCTTAAAACATCAATGTACGCCTGTGCTGTGATAGTGCCTCGCAAAACAACAAGAAGTGCAAGACGCCTCCGTGAAAAACACTACTACACCATAAACCACCGCCTCCAAATTTTACTGTTGGCAATAGCCGCTGGCAGATGAAGTTCACCGGACATTCCCCATACCCATATGTGATGGTCTGGATAGATGTCTGGCTGTTACCAATTACGACCCACTTCAACTGTCGGCGGCCTCTGCCAGTTAACAGACTAGGTCGGCCTTTACGTTTTTGTGCTGTACGTGTCCCTTTACGTTTCCACTTAACTATCACATCGAAAACAGTGGACCTAGGGATGTTTAGGAGTGTGGAAATTTCGCGTACAGACGTATGACACAAGTGACACCCAATCACTTGACCATGCTCGAAGTTCGTGATTTCCGCTGCTCTCTCACGATGTCCAAAGACTACTGAGGTCGCTGATATGGAGTACGTGACAGTAGGTGGCAGCACATGCACCTAACATGAAAAACGGTTGTTTTTGGTGGTGTCCAGATACTTTTGATCACATAGTGTATGTTCAACATATTCTCCCTCCCCCCCCCCTCCCCCATTTGAGTAGATCGCTCAGAATGCTCATATAACAAAGTGAAACTGTCAGAAATGTCCTTAGTTGGGATGTTGCTGAGCTCGTGCGTCACACTTGTACCTTCATCGTGCTTGGAACACCATCAGAGACCTATTTTGTACATTGCCATTCTATGATGCGTTCATATTGATGACACAAAGTCTATTCACCCGTCATGGTGTTTTACAGAAAGGAAATGTCCGTATTGGTGCATGCGTCCAAGCGTTAACGAGTTTTGTTCAGGAGTCAAGATGTGCGGGAAAAGGTTTGAGCAAGCTTTTCTCATCTTGAAAACATTGTGGATAATTTATTGAGTACTTCATTGAGAGACGTCCAGGTCTCTGTTCGATTACAATTTGTGACACAACATGGCCGCACGTCCACTACTTAATGCTGCCTGCTCGCAACTGACTGGTCTGATACACATCTGTTGTTTACTGTTGTTAGTTGCCACTGTACGTATTACTCTGACGTCGATTATATGCCAGGAATAAAATCAGTGTCAGAACCTTTTAGGTATGATATATACTGCTCCAACGGACATATCGCACCAAAATACATCATACGTTCCATTAAAATGTTTTATTGTAAACGAAGTACGACTACGTGTCACACACGTAATCCACTGACTATATTATAACACAATCGATAACTTCCAAAGAAACGAACTTGGGTATGCCTGAAGTGAGTGATCAACAACAAAAACAGTTTCGGAGTTTAACAAAGTTAAAGCTTGCAAGTCTGAGCAAATAAGAGGCCGAAGTGTTACATAAGTTCCGGAATTACTTGAACAAGTTGAGTTCTGAAATAGAAACCAAACGTTAAGTGTGGAGTATTGAGCAGACGTAAAAGTGCAAAAGTTGTAACGGAGTTAAGATACTTGGAATTTCAAGGAGTCGTATTTCGCTGATGAAGATCCGACGAAAGAACCAGAAATATCATCTAAGTTTATGCAGATACTACCCACACTAAGTCCGATACCGTCAAAGAGGTGAAGAAGTAGTGAAGCAGAGTATACCAAGGTCTCCCACCTCCCAGCACGACTTCGCTACACTGATGAAGTCTGGTAGCTCGGTGACGTCCAGAGTGGAGAGGCGTTCGCGTTGTAGCGAGTCGTGTCCTGGCGAAGTATTTCCAGGGCTGCTCGCTGTGCGGGTACTGAGCTCTGGAGGTGGAACGCAAGCCTTAGTGATTGACTGGAATAGTGACACCCCATGTATGATTGGCTCCAATCGATTTTCGCCGAAGTAGGAAATACATTGACAGAAAGAGACTGCAACACAAATAAATATTTAACGCACGGTAATGGTGAGCAAGATGTATGAGACAGGCGAAATACCCTCAGACTTCAAGAAGAATATCATAATTCCAATCCCAAAGAAAGCAGGTGTTGACAGATGTGAAAATTACCGAACTATCAGTTTAATAAGTCACAGCTGCAAAATACTAACACAAATTCTTTACAGAGGCATGGAAAAACTGGTAGAAGCCGACCTCGGGGAAGATCAGTTTGGATTCCGCAGAAATGTTGGAACACGTGAGGCAATACTGACCTTACGACTTATCTTAGAAGAAAGATTAAGGAAGGCAAACCCACGTTTCTAGCATTTGTAGACTTAGAGAACGCTTTTGACAATGTTGACTGGAATACTCTCTTTCAAATTGTGAAGGTGTACAGGAACCAGATGGCAGTTATAAGAGTCGATGGGCATGAAAGGGAAGCAGTGGTTGGGAAGGGAGTGAGACACGGTTGTAGCCTCTCCCCAATGTTATTCAATCTGTATATTGAGAAGGCAGTAAAGGAAACAAAAGAAAAGAATCGGAGTAGGTATTAAAATCCATGGAGAAGAAATAAAAACTTTGAGATTCGCCGATGACATTGTAATTCTGTCAGAGACAGCAAAGGACTTGGAAGAGCAGTTGAAGGGAATGGACAGTGTCTTGAAAGGAAAATATAAGATGAACATCAACAAAAGCAAAACGAGGATAATGGAATGTAGTCGAATTAAGTCGAGTGATGCTGAGGGAATTAGATTAGGAAATGAGACACTTAAATTATTAAAGGAGTTTTGCTATTTGAGGAGCAAAATAACTGATGATGGTCGAAGTAGCGAAGATATAAAATGTAGACTGGCAATGGCAAGGAAAGCGTTTCTGAAGAAGAGAAATTTGTTAACATCGAGTATTGATTTAAGTGTCAGGAAGTCGTTTCTGAAAGTATTCGTATCGAGTGTAGCCATGTATGGAAGTGAAACATGGACGATAACTAGTTTGGACAGGAAGAGAATAAAAGCTTTCGAAATTTGGTGCTACAGAAGAATGCTGAAGATTAGATGGGTAGATCACATAATTAATGAGGTGGTATTGAATAGAATTGGGGAGAAGAGGAGTTTGTGGCACAACTTGACTAGAAGAAGGGATCGGTTGGTAGGACATGTTCTGAGGCATCAAGGGATCACAAATTTAGGATTGGAGGGCAGCGTGGAGAGTAAAAATCGTAGAGGGAGACCAAGAGATGAATACACTAAGCAGATTCAGAAGGATGTGGGTTGCAGTAGGTACTGGGAGATGAAGAAACTTGCACAGGATAGGGGGGTAGCATGGAGAGCTGCATCAAACCAGTCTCAGGACTGAAGACCACAACTACAACAGCAATGGAATTTCGGGAATATATTTGCTAGGTTGCGACGTGCTGGGGTGGAGCTGAGTTTGTACCTCTTATTATTCTTACGAGTTTAGCATGAGAACGAGACATGCACTCGACCCCCTCCTTACCCATCACCTAATTAATTATGCGCGCAACGGTAACGAAGGGAAATGATGGTGGACCCTGCTAGTTGGTAAAATAAGGATCGCACACTCACAATAAGTTAATAAAAATCGTAATTTACTCAGAGAAGAAAAAACAACTTTAGCATAATAAATAACAGGAAATGGGATTCTCCATATATCTACGAAATGATATGCGGCTTAAATATTACAATGATATTTATTATACATCAAAACATAAAGGCACATGATTATCGACACAAACAGTAGGTTAAAGGATAGGGTATTCTGAACTATTACGCAAATTACAGTTGGCTCGAGAACAAGTGCTCCTACTCTCTGTGATGCAATAGCTTGACGATAATGACTGGAGGTCCTAATCAGTCATATACTACTCTCTCGACTATAATGCAGTATCGTGATTAGTAGTGAGAGCTCACATGGAGAAAAAGCAAGGTGGACTTGTAGCAAAGCGAGCGCGCGTGCTGCTGAGAACTTCAGTATAAAATTAATAGCCCCTACAATGCTGGAGAAGGCAAAACTCTTTACCAATCCGGAAATTTGCAGCCGGTCGTCGGTAGGCGGCTTTCTGATGATGTAGGCGCCGGCCTCTGGTGTGCAGCAACTCTGTTTCAACCCCAGGCCTCGAAGGTTGTCTGAGAATTCTAAGTTTTGCCGAAAAAAGGTGCGACTAAGTAACAAGACCATCCAACTCCGACGAAGATCAGATCCTGAATCCCCACTGCCCGCACAATGCAAGAGCGAAGCCAACATTGCTCAACTCCCTACTCTCCTCGAAAACCACGAATCAGCATTCAGTGCTGATTCCAGAATTCCCCCACACTGCCTTAGAACATCACTTGTGCCAAAAGCGACTGTTCCCTCCAATTTCGAGCGGGGCATTATGACGTCAACTAGCCTCAGTTTAAGTTGACCAATCATGCCTCTGCCATTCAGCTGAGGGCACTGAACTTGCCGTTTGACCAGCTACGAAAACAACCTGCCTAGACCACCGGCCATCTGGTGCCAGACAGTCGCTCCCAGCAGGGCACGGTCCACAAGTATTCTCAGAATAAAGAGCACAATGCAGTCAGTCGGTGCCAGGAGTCTTTGTCCCAGACGCGCGGGAATGGAGAAAACACATAAACTGCGGTCACACTCAGACGTCTCGCAGTTCGTTTCTCCCTGCATACAGTAGGCGAGACTCGACCGCCGTCAGTCGTTCCGCCAGGCGCTTAAGCCCATTGTACGAACCCCTCAGAATTCGGGGAAGTGCAGCCCCCGACCGAAAATGCAGTGTGCCGCGTTCTCCGATGCTCGCCTGGCAGAGGCCACAAGGGGAAGTAACCGAACATTCATAGGAATCACGTGAAAAGTATTTTTGAGCTCTCAGTACAAATACTCTCATTAGAATAACCGTAATCAGTCTGTTACCACCGTGCAATGACTTAGAACATTAATAAAATTGATGAAAATGAGAGGCGACATGCAAAAGAGGGCATGGAACCGCACGTTACCCTTCAGTCACTTTAGATTATTTTTGGTAATGGTTGACTCACTTGACAGAGGTAGTGTGTCAATCACTCAAAAAGAATCAGTCTGAACAGTTTCCAAAATGTCACAACAAATTGGCAGATTACATTGGAAATTGATGATAAAATGAAAAGGTGGAATTTTTCTTATGACTTTGCCAACATCTTACCCACATTGACGAATAAGTCACACGCAGCACAGATTCGCCCCCAGAGAGCCAACTGTCATTCGTGGACATACCCGCACAGTCATACAGATGTGGAACACATGCCAGTAGGCGAAGTTCTAAACTGCAATAAAATGTTGACCTATTGGACCTGTAAGCTTCTCATTAAGGTAACGTTCACGAATTATCTACTGGTGCCCAACTCAAACACACACATACTTCAGCATTCAGCCAAAAAGACAAACAATATTTCTATGCTTCATGGTTAAAACATTTAACCACACCCATGCCGTTTCCCTGAACAGAAAGTATTTTTTTTTTATTTTTTTTCATTTTTTTTATTTTTTTTTTTTTTTACAGTCATAGATTGACTGATGGTCCATTCTCTATTAACCAGAATTGTAACTGCAGATATCCCGCTCACATACACAAACAAAAATACTATCGTGTAACTGTAGCATATTATTGTGTGTAATATTTTGTAACTATTGACAAATACACTAGAAATTTGTACACGTAGTGACAATTGACAGGCATCAACGTAAGTGAGATGGAGAGATATAATGTACACAAAAAATACAGAAATTTTGTGAGTATACCTGTGTGATTGAAGATTATGTGACATAGATGCATCACAAAAAAAAAAAAAATCCAAAATGGCATGATGATAGCAACCAGGGTATCTTTAACGTGAATATCTATATATATATATATATATATATATAAAGGAAGGCTGGAAGCTATAAAACAAAACAATATACATGTAGTTGACATTGTATTTCCAGTTTCTAGTCTCTGAAATAAAGTTTGGGGGGGGGGAGGATAAAAAATATATTTTCATTGAAGGCACGAAATTTACTGTGTACACACAATTGTCTGAAAAATAAGTTGACCATAACATCCTTCACACAACATCGCACAACGAATCACTCAACAAACGAACATTACCGCACTTGTCTGTGGAGTGGGATGGTGGTTCCTGGCGTGGAGAAAGGAGCGTATGCTGGAAAGAGTGCGACTAGTGGTGTGGGTCACCAGTTTAATCCTTCTCGGAACCAGTCGCGGCATCCGGAAGTACACTACTGGCCATTAAAATTGCTACACCAAGAAGTAATGCAGATGATAAACTGGTATTAATTGGACAAATATGTTATACTAGAACTGACATGTGATTACATATTCACGCAATTTGGGTGCATAGATCTTGAGAAATCAGTACCCAGTACCTCTTGCCGTAATAACGGCCTTGATACTCCTGGGCATTGAGTCAAACAGAGCTTGGATGGCGTGTACAGGTACAGCGGCCCATGCAGCTTCAACACGATACCACAGTTCATCGAGAGTAGTGACTGGCGTATTATGATGACCCAGTTGCTCGGCCATCATTGACCAGACGTTTTCAATTGGTGAGAGATTTGGAGAATGTGCTGGCCAGGGCATCTATCGAACATTTTCTGTATCCAGATAGGCCCGTACAAGACCTGCAACATGCGGTCGTGCATTATTTTGCTGAAATGTGAGGTTTCGCAGGGATCGAATGAAGTGTAGAGCCACGGGTCGTAACACATCTGAAATGTAACGTCCTCTGTTCAAAGTGCCGTCAGTGCGAACAAGAGGTGACCGAGACGTGTAACCAGTGGCACCCCATACCATCACGCTGGGTGATACGCCAGTATGGCGATGACGAATACACGCTTCCAATGTGCGTTCACCGCGATGTCGCCAAACACGGATGCAACCATCATGATGCTGTAACCAGAACCTGGATTCATCCGAATAAATGAAATTTTGCCATTCGTGCAACCAGGTTCGTCGTTGAGTACACCATCACAGACGCTCAAGAGTGATGCAGCGTCATGAGTAACCGCAGCCATGGTCTCCGAGCTGATAGTCCATGCTGCTGCAAACATCGTCGAACTGTTCGTGCAGATGGTTGTTGTCTTGCAAACGTCCCCATCTGTTGACTCAGGGATCGAGACGTGGCTGCACGATCCGTTACAGTCATGCAGATAAGATGCCTGTCATCTCGACTGATGGTGATACGAGGCCGTTGGGATGCAGCACGGCGTTCCGTATTACCCTCTTGAACCCACCGATTCCATATTCTGATAACAGTCATTGGATCTCGACCAACACGAGCAGCAATGTCGCGATACGATGGACCACAAGCGCGATAGGCTACAATCCGACCTTTATCAAATTCGGAAACTTAATGGTACGCATTTCTCCTCCTTACACGAGGCATCATAACAACGTTTCACCAGGCAATGCCGGTCAACTGTTGTTTGTGTATGATAAATCGGTCGTAAACTTTCCTCAGTTCAGCACGTTGTAAGTGTCGCCACCGGCGCCAACCCTGTGTGAATGCTCTTAAAAGCGAATCATTTGCATATCACAGCATGTTCTTCCTGTCGGTTAAATTTAGCGTTTGTAGCACGTCATCTTTGTGGTGTAGCTATTTTAATGGCCAGTAGTGTATCTCCAGTCATCCTTCCCTCTCTGTAGAGCCGTTGACAGTCGACAGGAAGCTCGTATTGTGGTAGGATAGACAACTGTTCATTTGAAGTACTGTGCGGTACGATGACAAGCACATGTACAGGCTCTTATTGTCATTGAGGACCGCATGAGCCATGGACAGGTAGTTTGCTGTCCGAAGACAGTAACAGTTGGCCTTATCTAGACTGAAACATTGAAATACAGGATACTATTCTTAGAGTGATTCCAAAACTCGTGGAGTCATCTGATGGAGGTTTAACTTCACTAACTACGCTGTCTACAGGCGCCATTGTACATCCCTCGCCGTCTCTGATCCCAGAGGCCTCAATGGGTCCCTGAAACTGCTCAAGACATGGCGTCCGCACACAAATACGCAATGAACACATATTAGACGAGATAAAATTAGCTACAATTGCCTTAGTAACGTAAATTAATAAAACTGCCATATGTAACCCATTTACCATACATGCGCCCCCGTCCTGCGCCGCTGGGACAACTCGATGTATGTTGCTGTCTCTGGCGTGGTCGATACGCTGAGTTGGTCGCTACTCATCTGAGATGGAACTGGATGTACTGAAACTTCCGGTGGAAAATTTACATAAAAAAAAGAACCGCGGCAGACGTCGCAAGTTACAATGCTAAGACTCTACCTCTGTAAACAAATTCTTATAAATATCATCCTTTTGGACATCCCTTGTGTGCTAGGTCTGACACCAAGACACCAATTACCGGACTTATTGAGGAATTCCATACCTTCTGCATTACACCGCTCATAAGATAATCTCGACGACCGCACGCGTTCATAGACGTGACGTAGCATCGTACGAGAAACTCGCCACACTCCAGAAAGGTTACGCCCAGCAGCAGCGGCATGGGCCGGCACAATGGCCACCTTTGTCGATCCGCCTCCGAACCCTAAGAGTATGGTGCAACGCGCTGTGGCGTGCCCAGCGCGCCAACGAAAAAAAAAAAATCTCACTGAAAATACGTGCAACACTGCAATAGTGTGCCCGTAAAACCAGTGACAAATACCGCTAGAACAAACAAATGGTGCAACGCTGTAAGGCGCCCAGAACACAGTCGATATGCAGCCAGTAGCTCTTATTCAACAAAGACACAGTAATAGGCATGGTGTAAAGACAAAACACACATGAAGATTGAGTCTGTGTTACCACTGACTCGGAAGAGTGGTGGCACCCCCATGTAACGGAAAGTCCGAAAAAGTGAGTTACACCGACACTTCGCTTTCTGAGTTAACCAATATCACGCAATATCATATGTCGCTTCGTAGCCCCTAGAAGTTACGCATTTACATGTTGATTGAATTTCGATTGCCGGTCGTGGTAGCCGAGCTGTTCTAGGCACTTCAGTCTGGAACCACGCGACCGATACGGTCGCAGGTTCGAATCCTGCCTCGGGCATGGATGTGTGTGATATCCTTAGGTTAGTTAGGTTTAAGTAGTTCTAAGTTCTAGGGGACTGATGACCTCAGATGTTAAGTCCCATAGTGCTCAGAGCCATTTGAACCATTTTTTGAATGTAAATAAAAACAAATTACCACACTTAATGTCTAATATGTACACAGCAGAAACATGTTTACTAACCCAGTTTATTTTACAAATGTTTCCCTTTTGTTTCACACACAGGCACCACTTTTTTCCTATACGAAAACTACGTTCTCGCGCTCCGTACATTTCAACATAGGTATGTAAACTGCTCTGTCCGAGTATTTGTGCGAGTTTTCCCGGAGCCGAATCCGCACGACCCTGGCTTCAATCTCGCCCTCCATTTCTGTTTCAGTGATTGGAACTCGGGTTAGGACCACGTATTTCGATTGACTCGTCTCGCTGTTCATCTGAATCTCTGCGTCTCCAGCTCGTGACGTACTGGTGGATATCATTTTGTCTCTGCAAGTAACTCTCCGTTCTCAATTTTGTCTCCCATAGTCGTGCCTTCCGGATGTTTCATTACGCTCCTTCCTCGTGTGATAGTTGTTGTTACTGCGCGGTGCACCACGATAGTCGCCATTGTAATGGTTATATTGCCCTTTCCTTCGATCATGTGCCACTTCTTTCTCAAAAATTAACTCCAGCTTTCACAGAAGGCTTTTGAATGTTTCAATATTCGATCCGTACTTTCCTACAAGCGCTTGCTGGTAGCTGCTTGGCAGTTTCGCGAAACAGAATTTAATTATTTTAGCATCACTATGTGGCACATCAAGAAACTGATTCTATTTAATTAATGCCTCAAAGAGCTTCGTGAGGCTCTTCTATCCTGATGCCTCCAGATCTGGACATAAAATTATTTCCTGATTTATTCAGTCTTGCATTTCGCGCGACCAATACGTAAAGAGAAAAGCGACGGTGAATTCTTGGTACGTTCGGCATGTACCCGCAACACCGCGCATTTCCTCGGCTGCCGCGCCCTCGATGTGCCAGCAGATAAATTCTAATTTTGCTGTCAATGTCCAAGATATTGGTAACGAGTTAGAAAATTATGACAGCCACCTCCATTTTCCCGGAAATTTTGGAATTTGAGGATCGATAAAAAGTGTTTGTTATCAAACTCTGGTTCCTCTTGCACATTTCTATTGGTTCTAGTATCAAACGCACCCGTCCTTTCGACACAAGCTGACATCTCCTGGTGCGTACTGTGACCACAGATTGTTGATACTGTTTGCAGTCCGACTAGTTGTAGTTAACTAAATTAGGGAAGAATCGGGTTCAGTAATTTAGCTTTCGTTCTGCACTGCGTGACTTCTACCATTGAGAACAACTTAAGTTGAAGCAACACTTCCTGTGTTGGCAGTGTGTGCTGATGGCCGTTATGTGCTTTTATTTCAGTGATTACAAAATAAAATAATACACTGCAGGGAGTGAAGATACCAGAATTCTCATCCTGTCTGGCGCACGAATGCTACGACAAAATCATGACCCACTCAAATGTGCACCTCTGTGGTCTGTAAGTTTGGTATTACGTTAGTATACGTAGGGTCAGAGCTCGATTCAGACTTTAGGAGAGGATTTAAGAGGCTCTGGTGGATCCAGTTTCCCTTGATTATGGAAAATGAGGAACATACGATTCCAGTGTGGTTCCAAATTCACATTAAACGGTATGTCCCTTCGCTACCGACTACAGGTCGGGTCGGGCCATGACAGAGGCGAAGATGGCTGCATGGTAGGAACTCTGTCACCAGTAACCTTTCTTACACTAATACTTTCATTTCAGTTAAAGAGCCAAACGCCATGTAAGGTCACGGGGCACTTATTCTGTCTTTTGTTTCAACCTTGAGATGTTAAATACACTGAGTCTGGTTTCACGGGATTTCATCAGTTCGTGACCATATAACGTCGTCAAATCTTTGTTTGCTCAAGGTTCCAGACTCCTCAAATTCCACATTAGGGGCGTGTTAGGGCTCGAATACTGGTTCGACACAGGTTCAGACTTTAACATGAGTACACTTGTCTGTTGGCGGAAGTTTGTTTGATTAACGTCTCTTCATTTATTGGCAGTAACGATATGTGACAGTTGCGAATCCCAGAAAGACACTCCTAGCTACTGGTGAAAAAGAATTCGGTTATTAATATGTCTTCTTATACAGTCAACAACTATATTTGCGCAGTTCGATACCCAGTCATTACCGTATTCTTCGTCACGTCATTTCTAGTTTAAACATGCACACAATTCGGCTCTGTTGAAAAAAGCTACATTTAATGTCCCTTCGTGGCTAGAAAATAACGGCGATAGGTGCCGGGTTCGAAACCCAGGAAGGCAGAAATTATTCGTTTCTCTCGTCACTGTTGTTTCAGGCTTCTCGTGATGCTGAGAAAATTCTATGTAAGGCTTCTGTCTGATTAGTTGCCGTGTTCGAATAGCCATCCAACACATACATTTCGTCATGTCAAGTTTGTTACTCGGGAATGAAATCATATTTAACATCTTGTATGGTTACAGGGACCACAGTTTCTGGTGACGATTAGTAATGTGGTCAAGCTTCATTACATGTAAATAACTTCCATTTTTATGTCAGTTTGTGTTATATGTAAACTGTGTGTGAAATCTTATGGGACGTAACTGCTAAGGTCATCAGTCCCTAAGCTTACACACTACTTAACCTAAATTATCCTAAGGACAAACACACACACCCATGCCCGAGGGAGGACTAGAACCTCCACCGGGTCCAGCCGCACAGTCGCTGACTGCAGCCCCTTAGACCGCTCGGCTAATCCCGCGCGGCAGTTTGTGTTATATAACAAGGACGATAGGTGGTTTTCGAACTGCATGTAGATCAACGTGCTATCATGAATACAGTGAAATTACTAGTGACATGTTGTAAACGGCGATGTTTCGACAGAGCGCTTGCTGCTGTTAATCATGGGTTTTGTATGTGGTTAGTTCAATAATCAGTTCATGCAACGCACTCGCCAAGTGGACAATGATTAATAGATGGCTGGAAAACCTTTTATAGTACAAGAATTCAAGAAAGACTGATGTGTTACGGTTACAGCCAGTTTTTGTCTTCCTGGGTTTCGAACCCGACACCTATCGCCAATGAGAAT
Source organism: Schistocerca cancellata (assembly GCF_023864275.1). Taxonomy (NCBI): domain Eukaryota; kingdom Metazoa; phylum Arthropoda; class Insecta; order Orthoptera; family Acrididae; genus Schistocerca; species Schistocerca cancellata. The sequence goes on from NC_064626.1 coordinate 255,218,291, forward strand.
GGTAAGGTTTTGAAAATGTCACTTCTTGTAATAATTTTGAGTTTACAAGCATGATAAATGTCTCGGGTGTTACCTGATGTTTGTAGTATCGTGGTATTAAATTATATCTAGAGTTACCATGTAGTGTTTTCTAGTGGTCACCTGCGATAACCATACTGTATAGTCAAATAACTGGACCGAAACGAGATTAGAGGAACTCTAAAACAGTTACATTATGGGGGATGTTTGCAAATGAGGCAAAACGTTATTCAAATAGCTGGGATACTTTTGAGCATTAGAGTACTTTTTGCTTAAATATCGCAGAGACAAGGGAAATTTGAGCTCTTGTGAAGGTACATAAACAGTCGTTTGTCCCTCACTCCTCCTGTTAGCGCAATGGAAAGGAAATTATTGGTAGTGGCCGGCCGCTGTGACCGAGCGGTTCTAGGTGCTTCATTTCGAAACCACGCTGCTTCTATGGTCGCAGGTTGGAATCCTGCCTCTGGCATGGATGTATGTAATGTCCTTAGGTTAGTTAGTTTTATGTAGTTTTAAGTTTAGGAGATACCTCCGCCATACCCTGTACGGTGGCTCGTGGGTTATAAACGCAAATGTAAATGTATATGGAACAACGTCTCAGAAATCAACTGGCAAGCCCAAAAAATGGTTCAAATGGCTCTGCGCACTATGGGACTTAACTTCTGAGGTCATCAGTCCCCTATAACCTAGAACTAGTTAAACCTAACTAAGGTTAGGACTTCACACACATACATGTCCGAGATAGGATTCGAGCCTGCAACCGTAGAGGTCACGCGGTGCCAGACTGAAGCGCCTAGAACCACTCGGCCACTCCCGCCGGCTTGCAAGACCAAAGTTCCACCCGCACTCAATGGAACACCGTTGGTATCGCTAAGTAGATCGACATCAGTCCAGATCCCAGCGTCGAACATCAGTACGTCATCTGGTCTATGCACTTGACGATGGATGAGCATCCATTCCACCACAACCATTCAGACTCCTCACTGGAAGTGTCCCCACCAGAGTTCAAGAGGGGTGGACACACGCCATACTAATGTCCACAAGAAGTCCTCAGATAGTGTGTATTCCATATGCACAACGATGAAATGCTCAAATTGTGATACGAGTGAAAACTAGCCGAATGAAATGCATTGCATCGCAGCTATTTTCCGAGATTCGAAGCTGGCTCCGACCAAAAATTTTTGATTCAAAAGGTTTGTTACAAGAACTCTGCCTCTCTTTGGTTGTTAAAGAGAGCAATAAGTTGCATTTTTTATGAGAATTAACTGCTGCACCTATTGACCGACGGACTAATACACCCAACAGCAACCAAGAAACATCAGACATCGACATCATTATTGCGCGTTTAAGTGATACATTTGGATTTTCTATTGACTTGTCTTGTTCTGGAATATTTCTTGTATTGGCTGGTGTAACCCATTCTTGGATCTCAATGAATCGTGAGATTAGTAGTGGAAACAAGTGAGAGGGAGGGGGGGGGGCAGGAAGTTGTAGACGAAAACAGAGACTTGACTACAGTAAACTGGGTCTTCTGGATGTAGGCTGCAGTCGTTATGCACCGATTCAGTCTTAGGTCTAGAGACAACAAAAATAACAACGTATCTTAAATGACAGATTTACTATTTTCCGGAAAAAGAATATACGGATCTATGTTTCCTGACCTTTCTCGAGTATTATTCAGTTCACAATAACGTGTAATTAATTTACTCTAATTTCCATAACAGTAAAAAAGGTTTATTCACTGCTATCTTATTCATTTGCTGTGTGGTTTAAGGACGTGTTGGAAGGAGTATCTATTCAGTTTGTGACGTAGGCCTTGTAACATATTACTTTTAATCGATTGAATTGAGTATTATGAAGAAATATATCTGATCTCAATGTAGTAATATGAACATCATATTTTCGCTCGTCTTTTATACAAAACAAACGAGCTTCTTTTGGTTCCTTTGGACACTTTTTCTCGTCTTCTTTCGTAAGAGTAAGAAGCCCGTATTGGAACTCTTCCGCTAATCGCTAATAATTATCATATTTTGAGATACAATGAGTTAACATTCATTAAGTATACGGATCAGCCGAATCAGTATGACCACCTTCCTAATAGTATGTCCACCTCTCTTGGATGCTTCGTGGTACGGATGCAATGACGCCTTGGTAGATCGCTGGAGGGATTTGGCTTCACATCTGCACGCTAAAGTCATCTAATCCCTGTAAATTCAGGGAAAGGGGGGGGGGGGGAGTGTGAGTTCTAACGCCGCGCTCAATAACATCGCAGATGTGTACGATCAGGTTCAGATATGACGAGTTGGAGGGTATAACTCGCTACTGTGTTCCAAGAACCACTCCATTAACTCCTGGTCTTATGACGTAGAGCATTATTTGTTGAAAAGTGCCACTGAGAAATTGAACGTTATGAATGCATGTACAGGGTCTGCAATCAGTGAACGTCTCTTCTAGGCCCTCATGGTGCCTTACACGAACTCCGCGTGACCCATGGATGCCCACGTTAATGTACCCCGAGCACAATGCAGCCGCCGATAGCTTGTTTCCATGTGACTGTACAGCTGTCATGAAGCTATCCCCCTGGAAGACGACAGTTTCGCGTCCTCCCATCGGCATGACGAAGGAGGTATCGGGATTCATCAGACCGTGCAACACTGTGCCACTACGCCAATATCCGGTGCCGATGGTCACGTGCCGATTTGCGTCATAGTTGCCGATGTCGTGATGTTAGCACTGGTACATGCATGGGTCGTCATGTGCGGAGGCCCATTGTTAGGAGATTTCGGTGCACTGTGTGTTCAGACACACTTGTACTCTTCGCGGCATTAAAATCTGAAGTTGTGTATTGTGTGTGTATTGAACAGGGGACCTAGAAAAGACGGAGAGGCTTCGTTCCGGAACCGAGGGTTATTGTGCAGTTCGGTCCCCAGTGGATCCCCCCGGGAACTTCTCAGACGAGTGTAACCCCAATGTTTGCGTGTAGACAGTGTTTGCGCAGCAATCGCCGACATAGTGTAACTGAGGAGTAGTAAGGGGAACCAGCCGGTATTCGCCGAGGCACATGGAAAACCGCTTTAAAAACCATCCACAGGCTGACCAGCACACCGGACCTCGCCACTAATCCACAGAGTGGATTCGTGCCGGGGACGGGCAAGCCCTCCCGCTCGGGAAGCAGCGCGTTAGACCGCGTGGCTAGCCGGGCGGGAAAATCTGGAGTTAGTTGCGCTACAGTTCGCCGCCTGTCCTGTTTTACCAATCTGCCCAGCCTAGGTACCAACATCTGTAAAGAGGAGTGTCTGCTCATCCCCACGACGTCTGGACGTGGTTTCACCTTGGTTTCGACACATATTGGAGACACTCACCTCGTAACTTGTAACCTCCGCGTGACACAGTACTCGTTAAAGCCTGTGCTACGGTAAGTGAGCGGCGTTATGAGAAAGGGATTTTTGTATAGATATGGAACACGTGTACCTGAACAGTGGCAAATCAGACTTACACCCACTCTGTAATAACAATGATCCGTCAAGTAAGTTCGAAATGTAATTACACGTCAGTATGGACCAAAAGCAACTCTGAAGATGCTACCAATTTGTTAATAATACGGTCGCCAGTCTAATTAGGCATTAACTGAGTTTCTTCCCTGTACAAGTTGGTATTTATTCATGCAACAAACCAAGCAGTAACTCTGCATAATATAGTAGAATTTTAGAATCAGAAAACCTATTGATCGGATAGTTTCACGTTCTGTACTGATCTGGAAAAACCATGAATACATAACACTACACTATAATGTATACTACAAAACATTTTACTGTCTATTAATCTGTCTAAATCGGGCATAGGTCACCCTAGAAATAGCACTGTCGTGCCACACACAACATGTCAATTTTGATAAAGGTAAAACACTGATAAATTTTGACTTTTATATTGACTTTAACTACTGTTGGTCAAACCAATTTAAAACACTTCAGAAATCAAATGAATGAAGGGGGACGCTGAAACTGTTATGACCGCTGTATTTAAAAAATTGATTACTGAGTTTATTTTGCGTTCAAGATTTCCATTATATAAGTTACTACTCTTTTCGTCTTATTTACTGCTCATTTAAATACCTTTACATCTGTTTCGAAATAATAAACTTCATTACTATATCAATATTAAAGTTATCTTTCAACTTCGTTAGGCCTTCGTTATTCATTTACTGGTTCATTAACAAAAGATTTCTTTTAACATCATTCTAACATAGCTAGTTCTGCAAATAATTATTATTAACACAAATTTTAATTTTCATTTTGGGATACTCGGAATGCACAACATTTGGAAAGGACCCTGTCTAGGTTAGTTGTGAGGATAATTAAATGATGGGAAAGTTCTGGTAAAATTTAGGTTATTATTGCACAGTTCACTCTCTGATCCATACGAATACAGTACTTAAAGTTTCAACCTGCTAGTATCGATGCGGCGGTAGGCGGGCGGCAAGATGGCGAGGCACAGAGCACACATACAACCACAGCTATGGCTCTTGATGTATCGGCACTTTAATTCTTCTTAGCGTCGCAATATTTTTCCATTTAGTGCCTATGGAATTTTGCCATGCTGTGTGGGCGTTGGAACGGCATACCCGAGGCTCATTGAAACTACGTCTTCCAGGAGAGCCTCCTCACTCGAGAAGGTGTAGCTCAAACCAGTGCCAAACTCCAACTACTACTGCTGAGCCCGTTGTGCCGTGCAGTGCCCGTGCGCATTATCCCGCGCTCGCCTGCCATCCACCTTTAACCGCTCCCTGACAGACCGGGTATTCACCCGAGGTTTTGCATTCTACATATCCTAACACATTGCCTACGTATGGACCAGACGCACAGTTACAATTTTAAACATCTTACAACAGTCTCAACATTTGTTACATTTCAATTCTATTACAATATTACTTGACATTTAACATAAACATTAATATTCACATTGAAACTTGTTTACAGTTTTCTTAACATAATGACATGAAACAAAAAAAAAAAAGAAATGAAATCAGAACATCAATTACATACGTTCATCGAAAAATCAGATGGAAAAATATTATTTATATGTACAATAGTACAAGGTCGTTGTTGTTACAAACTCCTCGGACATCCGTCGAGTCGTGCAGTTCCCGAAATGCTCGTGTCGAGCCTCCATGCCCCAGTCTGCCCTCGGTCAAACGCAGAAAGAACACGCGCCTGCCGCATTCTACACGGCAGCACGCTCACTGACACTACATACACCGTGCGTGAGTCTGACTAGCAGTCATTCCTGGTCAGGTGACGCTGCTATAGACTGGACGAGTTTATATTGATAGCAGGTCGGTTGTCGTACTGTTCTGGCTGATCAGTGTATCCCCGTCATGTACCGTTGTCAGCGCGGTGGCCGGGCGGTTCTAGGCGCTTCAGTCTAGAACGGCGCGACTGCTACGGTCGCAGGTTCGAATCCAGCCTCGGGCATGGATGTGTGTGATGTCCTTAGGTTAGTTAGGTTTAAGTAGTTCTCAGTTCTAGGGGTCTGATGAGCTCAGCTGTTAAGTCCCATTGTGCTCAGAGCCATTTGAACCATCACGTAAAGTTAATTATCTGTATATGTGCTTTCTATGTTTCAGCTATTTACTTCCTCTGTGAAGCGTAAGTTCGGTGATGTGATGATTGCGCGCCATCTGCGTTCTACCACTTGCTTAATTACATCATGTGTTTTAGAACTTTCAGTCGTATTTGTTCAAAAAGTGGTTCAAATGGCTCTGAGCACTATGGGACTCAACTTATGAGGTCATTAGTCCCCTAGAACTTGGAACTAGTTAAACCTAACTAACCTAAGGACATCACACATATCCATGCCCGAGGCAGGATTCGAACCTGTGACCGTAGCGGTCTCGCGGTTCCAAACTGCAGCGCCCAGAACCGCACGGCCACTTCGGCCGGCTCGTATTTGTTTCAAATACGAAGTCCAATTATACGTGCCTTGGACAGCGACATATTTCGTCCTAGATTTTCACACAGTCACACATCACCCAATTTTTCACTATCTAACAACGATATCTTAGCCTAAATTAATCAGGATAGGACCAAAACAGGTAACATGCATAATGTCAGTTATAGAGGTAATTTATTCAAAGCATGTATAAAAAGCGTCACTTGTCTCCCGCTGCAGCAGAGCAATTAACATTCCACGAGAATCTTGTTAACATTAACGAGAGCTATATTAGAAATTATTTAAAAATATTACTTGAGGATACAGGGGAAATGTCCGTAGATGTAATGGAAAAGGAGTAATCACTCCGAAAGGTTGTCCGAATACCTTGGTAGTTTAGTAGGCATTTTCCTACTGTTTACCCCCACATTTCACCTGATTTATCAGTCAGATTAACACGGAATAGGAACCATGGTTTGATTTCGTATTATTCACATTAACGAATTGTTACTGGAAGTGAAAGAAGCGATAAGTAAAGAAAAAGTCTTTGCACCAGTACCAGATTGAAGCTTGGACCCTCGTGTATGTTGTCTGACACTTACCCACTAAACCGCCGAGCAAAGTGAAATAATAATAAATTTACACTTTTATTAATTAGTGAAAGAGACCGTCTTCCGCAAATAACGTTACTAACTATCTGAGGTGTTAACAATTATACGCAATTAGAAGATTAAATATTGTTGGCGCTTTTACAATGGCACCTAATCGCAGAATGTCCCCTTTGAAAGTGTAAGCTGGTGACAGGATGATAGGCGTAAGGTGTCAATGGAGATGGAGTAGGAAAATTAGGGCTTAACAACCCGTATTTTCAGTATTTCTTTAGGAAGAAAGGTTCACAATTCGTCGTCTTATTTTAGGAGTTACGTAGTGCAGCTATATTTCCAGAGACATTGGATCAACATGGATAATGATTTGTTTTTCGCAATTCAGATGTATTTATAAAGGAGCCTTTATCATCGTCCCTATAAAGAGCAGACTTACGTTAAGTTACTCCTAATTATCCTTACATTGCTACGTTCGCTGTGGAATTATAATCACTGTATAGAGTATTCTACATGAAAAAGTTGTAAGTAGGCTGTTTAGGTTTTTATATTGGTAACGCCACGTAGCGCTCTATATGAAAATCACTGACTGTGCTGTGTGAAGGCTGTGGTTGGTTTGCATTGTTGGAGTATATGCTATTGTAGCGTTGCGCAGTTGGAGGTGAGCTGCCAGCAGTGCTGGATGTGGGGAGATAAATGGCGGAGTTTTGACAGCTGATGATCTGGACCTGTGTCCATCAGAGACAGTAAATTTTTAAGACTGGATGTCATGAACTGATATAATGACTTTCGAACACTATTAAGGTAAATACATTGTTTGTTCTCTATCAAAATCTTTCATTTGCTAACTATACCTATCAGTAGTTAGTGCCACCAGTAGTTTGAATCTTTTTATCGAGCTGGAAGTAGTGGCGCTCGCTGTATTGCAGTAGTTCGAGTAACGAAGATTTTTGTGAGGTAAGAGATTTGTGAAAGGTATAGGTTAATGTTAGTCAGGGCCATTCTTTTGTAGGGATTGTTGAATGTCAGATTGCGTTGCGCTAAAAAATATTGTGTGTCAATTTAGTGTTAATCAGAATAAGTAAAGAGAGTAATGTCTGAGTACGTTCAGTTTTGCTCAGCTGTTTGAAAATCAAATAATGTAAGAGGTTTATCAGCACAGTAGTTCATTAAGATTTCTAAAGGGGACGTTACAAAGTATTCACTGCTCTTTTTTTAATTCATTTTTGTAGATTCCTGTCGTTGTCTCTTCCAGGCGTCTCCGTGCTATTGAAATCTCAATACGTCTACATAAATATTATCTACATTTATCGGTTGCATAGGATTTGCTGCAGCAGTTGACGTAGATATTTCTGTGATGTCCTCGCCAGTTTAGACACCGCTGTTATGATTTTTGGGCACAATGATGCTGTGTCATCGAGAAACTGGAAAAGACGCAACATTACCTCTACGGTGTGTCGGCGCCAGGCTTGGCTGTTTTTCATATACCTGGTAACGACAGAAGATCGTACTGTTCGTTGCGTCTCCTATTCAAAGGAGATCGTACGAAGAGCGGTAAACTACCAGAGAAGCACTCACTTACTTGACAAGACTAATGTTCCCCCAAAAATATTCTTATAGTTCTGACATTGCACCTATCCAACCCAAAAGCGTCATAGGGCACTGTGAACTTTCATTCAGTAAAACGTGTGTTCAGGTCACCGTGGTTTTGGAGGTGACAGTCTTTTCAATTCCGTGAAAGTGTACTCTCACTTAATGGCTGCCACTTCGCTTCAGGATTCCTTCAAGAAACATGTAACAATCCTTAGCTTTGGCCCGACTGCAACCGTTTCAGGACACTCCATCCTAGTAATTCAGCTATCAATCTCGTACGGGAATCATAATACGTGAGGAATACAAGCGCAAAAAGATCAGTTTTCCGCTCTTAGTGTGACATAAGTTGCTGGGACAGACTCCAGCTGTGATCAGCTCTTGCCCCTTTGGAACTGGTGCCCTGGGACGGCGGCGAGGCCGGCAGGGCACCGCAACGCGAAGATTCCTTCCTCGAGGGTCTTCTCATTCTGTGCCCTTGCTGTGTGGCCGACCGCTCGTATTCTCTTTTTGAACCTTTCTTGAGTTACATTTCTTTCTACACAGTAATTCCCTACAATTAATAGCGTGTCCATAATTGTTTCCAGATCGAGGCGATCAGCTGTGAGTAAAAATTTTCGGATACAGAAAGGCTTCGGCATTACAATGGGGTGCCTTGGCGGAGAAACTACGCAGTTACCAAACAGCGTACAGCTCTGGAGTTAGTGGCGTTGCTGTTTTGTTTAATGACGATCTCAGTCACGCATACAACAATGCTACATCGTCTCAAGTGTCGCGCTCCGTTGCCTAGCAATTACTTCCGTATTCTCTCGAGTACATAAAGTATCGTTGCGAATACGCTCTCTGTGTAACTGTGTGAAAGAAGCTTCAGTTTTGTTTCAAGTATTGCTTGTTGGATTTTGTGCTTCGAGTACAACCACCGAAACATCCTAAAGCCTTTTGGGAGCTTTGAAAAGTTTGAACGAAGCGAAAATCCAGCTTCAGAGTACGTGCGTCGCAGCCTCAAGAGGTATGACCCACATTGACTTAACTGTCATCTGTTTATTTACCATAGAGAATCATCTGTAGTTAGAATGATGTTTAAAATTTTAAATAACTGTGTGTGTAGTGGAGAATTTTTTTTTCCCATATTGATACGTATGGTGGAGTGTGACGTGGTGTAGCTCACGTAATTAGTAAGCATCCTCTATGAAAGAGGGCACTGTTTTCATTTTTCGCGCAGTATCAGTGGTTAGGTTCCTGAGTTGTAGAGGCAGACTGCCTTACTTAGTTTTTGACGATGTTCATGCACTTTCATCGTGTATCCAAAAATTTAGGTAATTTACAAGAATGGTTGCAAGTGATATATATCAGATGCGTAACTGGCACGTAGCAATTCATCGACTGTGTTTACAGCGATGACACGTAATCTGTGGCGAAGAATCTCACTTCGAGCGATATCATTGACACATAACAGGTGTTAAAGAACTTCGTTTTCAGTAATCTCGTAGAGATGACCAAAGCAGCTACGGTTGCCTGTAGTGTTAATCTCAGTGGCGTGATTTGAGTCCCGGGTTGGGTAATTTGCAAGAATGATTGTCTATCGACGACGCGGAGTCTAAACGATACATATCGAACGAGCGATCGAAAATCGATCATGCGACTCCGGTGGCGAGCGTTGTGATCAATTATTTGTGATCGTCATTTTTATCTGTTTCCCGTTGTTCCCGTAGTTGCTCTAAATTACATCCTTCCGCGAATTATTTGTGAGTTGCTAGGAAAACCCAGACTATTTATGTCGTTAGAGAGTGGGATGTCTGCTGTTCTTGATGTTTCTTCGGCGGATTATCTCACATGGAAAAATCTAATTCCATGTTTATCCAGAACAGAAAATTGTTTGACTTTTTGTCGCAAATATGGAGTACTACCGGTCGAGGGAAGAAGGGACTGTGTAGACTGTGGTGGTGCGAAGTGTGTAAAACTTCGTAAGAACAGTTTCGATGCTGAAATACCGTTACAATTTCATTGCGGACAGTGCGGAAAACTAACGAGTATCAGGAAGAATACATGGTTCGACTCTACCCCCAGACCATAGTAATAGACTAACATGACGACAACACCGACGACGAGTAACGTAAGTCGTCTTCTTTGCAATTGCAAGTATTTTTGTAACGCTCTTCTTTTGTCATTTCTATAGTGATCCCGAGAACATACTCATAAAGCCCACCACCAGAGTCGCATGATCGATTTATGATCGCACGTTCATTATGTATCATTTTGACCCTGCGACTTCGATAGGCAATCATTCTTGGAAATAACCCCAGGTTGATTGCCATTAAAAATTGCTTAGACTTCTGTTGGGAGTACCATCAGCTGCCGAGTCACGAAATTGCATGAATTCTAGAAATTGCATAATCTTGATTTCCTGCTGGATTAGAGATTACGTACTGGAAAACACAGCGTTGGAAACTGGGCTGTTTGTGACTATTACAGTTTCCGTAGAGAAGTGTGTTACATGATTGTGACTAATGATGTTCGACCAATGTGTCAATAAGATTGTGTTAATAGACGATTCGTACATAACCACTCGAAAATATGAGGAACGACGACTAGTCAAGAACGAAACTGAACGGATTTGAGTATTCGGAGGCACAGAAAGGGACCAAAGAAAATGTTTAAATGTGAAGGTGTATTCCAGGACTAAAGAAACAATAGCGCTCTTATTAAGAACTTCATCTTGTACGGCACCAAAGTCATTACGGATGGATGGAAATCGCCATACACTTCGAAGTAAGAGGCATTTGATTACGAGTCTGTAAATCATAGATGTGTGTGATGTCCTTAGGTTAGTTAGGTTTAAGTAGTTCTTAGTTCTAGGGGACTGATGACCTCAGATGTTAAGTCCCATAGTGCTCAGAGCCATTTGAACCATCATGTATCGTTAATTATCTGTATAAGGGCTTTCTATGTTTCACCTATTTATTTCCATTGTGTAGCATAAGTTCAGTGATGTGCGCCATCTCCGTTGTACCACTTGCTTAATGACATCATGTGTTTTAGAACTTTCAGTCGTATTTGTTTCAAATAAGAAGTCCAGTTATACGTGCCTTGCACCGCGACGTATTTCGTCCTACATTTTCACCCAGTCACGCTTCGCCCAATTTATCACTGTCGAACAACGATATCTGAGCCTAAATTATTCAGAATAGGCGCAAAAAACGTTAATATGCATAATGTCAGTTGTAGTGGGAATTTTATTCAAAACATGTTTGGTTCAAAATTAAAAAGCGTCACTTCCCTCCCGCTACAGCAGAACAATTAACATTCCACGAGAATCTTGTTAACATTAGCGAGAGCTATATTAGAAATTATTTAAAGATATTGCTTGAGGATACAGGGGAAATGTCCGTAGCTGTAATGAAAAAGGAGTCATCACTTCGGAAGCTGGTCCGAGTACCTTGGTAGCTTAGTAGGCATTTACCTACTGCTTACCCCAACATTTTAAATGATTTGTTAGTCAGATTAACAAGGAATACGAGCCATGGATTGATTTCGCATTGCTCACATTAACGAATTATTACCGGAGGTGAAAGAAGCGATAAGTAAAATGGTTCAAATGGCTCTGAGCACTATGGGACTTAACTTTTGTGGTCATCAGTCCCCTAGAACTTAGAACTACTTAAACCTAACTAACCTAAGGACATCACACACATCCATGTCCGAGGCAGGATACGAACCTGCGACTGTAGCGGTCACGCGGTTCCAGACTGTAGCGCCTAGAACCGCACGGACACTACGGCCGGCAGCGATAAGTAAAGAAAAAGTCTTTGCACCAATACCATATTCAAGCTTGGACCTTTGTGTATGTTGTCTGAGACTGACCCATTGAACCGCCGAGCAAAGTGAAATAATAATAAATTTACACTTTTATTAATTAGTGAAACAGACCGGCTTTCGCAAATAACGTTATTAACTTTCTGTGGTGTTAATCTTATACACAATTATAAGATTAAGTATTGTTGGTGCTTTTACAATGGCAGTGAAGCACTTCGCTTTACGACACCTAATCGCAGAATGTCCCCTTTGAAAGCGTAAGCTGGTGACAGGATGATAGGCGTAATGTGGCAATGGAGATGGAGTAGGAAAATTAGGGCTTAATAGCTCGTGTTTTTAGTAATTTCTTAGGAAGACAGGTTCACAATTCGTCGTCTTATTTTAGGAGTTACGTAGTGCAGCTATATTTCCAGAGACATTGGATCAATATGGGTAATGATTTGTTTTTCACAATTTCGATGTCATTTATAAAGGAGCCTTTATCATCGGCCCTATAAACAGCAGACATACGTTAAGTTACTCCTAATTTTCCTTACATAATTACGTTCGCTTTGGAATTATAATCACTGTATAGAGTATTCCATATGAAAAAGTATTCACTGCGCTTTTTTAGTTCATTTTTCTAGATTCCTGTCGTTGTCTCTTCCAGGCGTCTCCGTGCTATTGAAATCTCAATACGTCTATATAAATATTATCTACATTTATCGGTTGCATAGGATTTGCTGCAGCAGTTGACGTAGATATTTTTGTGATGTCCTCGCCAGTTTAGACACCGCTGTTATGATTTTTGGGCACAATGATGCTGCGTCATCGAGAAACTGGAAAAGACGCAACATTACCTCTACGGCGTGTCGGCGCCAGGCTTGGCTGTTTTTCATATACCTGGTAACGACAGAAGATCGTACTGTTCGTTGTGTCTCCTATTCAAAGGAGATCGTACCAAGAGTGGTAAACTGCCAGAGAAGCACTCACTTACTTGACAAGACTAATGTTCCCCACCAAAATATTCTTATAGGTCTGACATTTCTCAATATCTGAATTTTTAAGTCAGCTATCCAATCCAAAAGCGTCGTAATGCAATGTAAACTTGCATTTACTTGTACAAATGTCAGTAAAAAAGGGTGTTGATGTCACCGTGGTCTTCGGAGTGACAGTCTTTTCACTTTCGTGAAGTGCACTCTCACTGAATGGCTACTACGTGAATTCAGGATTCCCTCAAGAAACATGTAAGAGTTCTTAGCTTTGGCCACAGTGCACACGTTTCAGAACACTTCATCCTAGTAACCCAACTACCCACCTTTATGGGAATCATGATACGTGAGGAATACCAGCGCAAAAATGCAGTTTTTCCGCTCTTAGTATGACGTAAGCTACTGCAACAGGCTCCAGCTGTGATAAGCTCTGGCCCCAATTGAAACTGGCGCTCTGGGAAGACAACGGGGCAGGCAGGGCACCGCTACACGGAGACTTCCTTCCTCGACCGTCTGCTCATACTCTGCACCTCCTATGTGGACGGCAGATCATACTGTCCCTATGAACATCTCTTGAGTTTACATTACTCTCTACACCGAATTTCTTTACATTTAATAGCGTATCCGTATTCTTTTCCAGTTTGAGGCGATCACGTGGGAGTAAAAATTTTGGAAACAGTAAGGCTTCGACATTACAAGGGGTGCCCTGGCGGAGAAATTACGTAGTAGCAAAATAGCGTACAGCTCTGCAGTTAATTGCGTTGCTGTTTTGTTTAATGACGATCTCTGGCCGCGCTTACAACAACGCTATATCGTCTTGAAGTGTCGTGCTCCGTTGCCTAGCAATTACTTCCGTATTCTCTCGATTACTTGAAGTATCGTTACGAATACGCTCTCTGTGTTACAGTTGAAAGAAGCTTCAGTTCTGTTTTAATTATTTTTTGTTGGATTTTGTGTTTCGAGTACAACCACCGAAACAATCTTAAGCTCTTAGTGAGCTTTAAAAACTTTGAAAGAAGCGGACATCCAGCTTCAGAGTAGGTGCATCGCAACCTCAAGAGGTATGAGCCACACTGACGTAACTGTCATCTGTTTTTTTACCATAGAGAATCATCTGTAGTTAGAATGACGTTTAAAATTTTAAATAATTGTATGTGTAGTGGAGAATTTTTTTTTTCATATTGATACGTATGGTGGAGTGTGACGTGGTGTAGCTCACGTAATTACTAACAGCATCCTCTATGAAAGAGGGCACTGTTTTCATTTTTTGCGCAGTATCAGTGGTTAGGTGCCTGAGTTGTAGAGGCATACTTAGTTTTTGACGATGTTCATGCACTTTCATCGTGTGTCTCAAATTTAGGTAATTTACAAGAATGGTTGCAAGCGATATGTATCAAATGCGCAACTGACGCGGAGCAATACATCGACTGCGTTTACAGCGATGACGCGTAATCTGCGGCGAAGAATCTCACTTCGAGCGATATCATTGACACATAACAAATGTTAAAGAACTTTGTTTTCAGTAGTCTCGTAGAGATGACCAAAGCAGCTACGGTTACCTGTAGTGTTAATCTCACGTGGCGTGATTCGAGTCCCGGGTTGGATAATTTGCAAGAATGATTGCCTATCGACGACGCGGATTCCAAACGATACATATCGAACGTGCGATCGTAAATCGATCATGCGATTCCGGTGGCGAGCGTCGTGATCAGTTAGTTGTGATCGTCATTTCTATCTGTTTCCCGTTGTTCCCGTAGTTGCTCTAATTACATACCTCCGCGAATTATTTGTGAGATACTAAGGAAACCCAGACGATTTACGTCGGTAGTGAGTGGGATGTCTGCTGTTTTTTATGTTTTTTCGGCGGATTATCTCACATGGAAAAATCTGATTCCATGTTTATCCAGCGTAGAAGATTGTTTGACTTTTTGTCGCAAATATGGAGTACTACCGGTCGAGAGAAGAAGGGACTGTGTAGACTGGTGGTGCGAAGTGTGTAAAACTTCGTAAGAACAGTTTCGATGCTGAAATACCGTTACAGTTTCATTGCGGACAGTGTGGAAAACGAACGAGTATCAGGAAGAATACATGGTTCGACTCTTCCAAATTATCCATCCAGACTACCGTAATGGACTAACATGACGACTACACCGACGACGACTAACGTAAGTCATCTCTTTTGCAACTGCAAGTATTTTTGTAACGCTCTCCTTTGTCATTTCTATAGTGATCCCGTAAACATACTCATAAAGCCCACCACCAGAGTCGCACGATCGATTTATGATCGCACGTTCATTATGTATCGTTTTGAACTCGCGACTTCGATAGGCAATCATTCTTGGAAATAACCCCAGGTTGATTGCCTTTAAAAACTGTTTAGACTTCTGTTGGGAGTACCATCAGCTGCCGAGTCACGGTTCTAGAAACTGCATGAATTGTTATGGAGAGAACTGCGTCAAACTTGATTAAAAAAGTAAAGATTATGAGTTTCCATTCAGTTATATTGTAGGAAATGTCGGTAAAGAACAAATATAATGTAAAACACACGGTTTGATAATTCTATACAGACAATACAGCAGAACATAATCTTGATTTCCTGATGGATTAGAGATTCAGATTTGAGTATTCGGAGGCACAGAAAGCGACCCAAGAGAATGTTTCATTGCGAAGATCTATTCCAAGACTAAAGAAACAATAGCGTCTCTTATTAAGAACTTCATCTTGCACGGCACCAAAGTCATTACAGATGGATGGTAATCGCCATACACTTCGAAGTAAGAGGCATTTCACTACGAGTCTGTAAACCATGCTGTCGAATTCGTGTCTTTTGATTATATGTCCGTGCACACACAGAATATCGCCCGATTATTGAAATCAATGAAATCATCCAGTAAAAGAGAAGGACGACCGGAAGACCTAAATGAACTGTATTTTCACTTATATCTCTACCGAATTACACCATGCAGAACTATGTCTATCACGACGTATGTCCTGAACTATATGCTGCACAATGATATAATTTTTCAGGACCATCCAGTAGTATAGGTGGTAACTGTACGCGAAAAGTATTGTGAATAAAGCTGTAAGTATAGAGAGGTACCTTAGTAAAACGCCATGCAAGATGCCGCTGTTTTTCGTGTATCTCGGTGTTTGACCTCATGTTTCATAGCCTATGTGTCATACAACAATATTTCTTTGCAGATACAATTAGCGACATATGTGGATACTATCAGCGAAATGTGTCGCGAATAGATTCATAAGTGCTGAAGTAATAAATTAATATTTCATACCTGATGCGGCAGTTTATCACGCATCTTAGTGTTTATGGCATCATATCCCCTGCGATATGTACGATCCAATGATATAATTTTTTGGTAAGCTTAATAGCATATGTGAATACTATCCACAAACGTCTCGGGAACAAAACTAATAGTAACGAAGTAATAAAACGTCATGCTTCATGATGCAGTTTTACTAAATGAACAGTAAAAATTTAGTAAACATTAATTTTTTTCGTTTGATGATTTTGTGTGGTTGCCAGAGAGAAAAAGTTTCCTAAGTGTTTGAAGTGAGAACGTTTGCTGCAGTTCACTAAGTGCAATAAGTCTGAAATAATTGATTGATATAATCTGGCTATTTGCGCATCTTGAGTTGGTGTACTTCTTCACTTCTATACACATGTCCTTGGCAAGTAGATGGTTAGTGGTTCTTATCCCCACAGTAATTCTTTCCGAACGAGTAACATGTTTACCAAGTTTGGTTCAAGTCGTTCCAGTGCGTTAGAAGGAGATATGGAATATAGAAATATACATATACACAATAATATATACGAATATCGACTCGATGACATGGATGGATTTCATTAAGTGCTTAAACGACGTTGCTAAACTGTGAGTGACTGTATAGTTACATGCGATGCTGCTGAACGTCCATCTAAAGAAAAGTTACCAACAATGAAAGCTACATCGCATAAAGCACCGTTCTCCGTTGCCTAGCAATTACTTCTGTATTCTCTCGAGTACTTGAAGTATCCATATGAATGCTCTGTGTTCTTGAGTGAAAGAAACTTCAGTTTTGGTTCAATTATTGTAGTGCTTGTTTTGTATTTCCAGTAGAACTTACGAGACGTTCTGAAGACCTTAGCTTGCTTGAGCTTTGAAAGAAGCGGTTATCCGACTTCACAGGGGAGTGCATTGTACCCGCTCGAGGTACGAGCCATTTACTTACCTGTCATTTATTTATTTACCATGTAGAATCATATGCAGCTAGAATATCGTATAAGATTTTAAATGACTGTACATTTAGTGGTGAGGATTTCCAAAACAATGCATTTGGTGGATTGTGACGTGAATTTAGAACATGTAGTTAGTAACAACATGCCACGTGAAAGAATAGTCTGCTTTAATTTTTCGTTTAGCTTCAAAGATTACATGGTTGACTTGCAGAGGCACACGCCTTTACTTAATTATTGAAGATGTTAGTGTGCTTTTAGCGTGTATTCTCAGATTAATTACTTAGTCTCACGGCGACAACGGAGTCAACAACCTTTCTTGCATGTCGATTACAGACAAATATTGTCTGTGTCATTGTAGGGTCGTCTGTGAAGGAGAAGTCGCTTTGGAAACCGTAACAAAACAATTTTCCTCTCCTGTTGGTTAATGAAATTAAATTAATATATTGGAGTATCGTTAGCTGTTAAATCCATTGGTACTGTACTAGCCGCTCGTGTGTTTTCGACATTTAGATACTGGTGCATATCTTTCAGTCGAAAACAAGATTATTTCGTCGTGCATACATTTATTTTGTTGAAGTTCTGGTTTAAGCATTGCTGTCGACGTTGCTCAACTGTGAAAGAGTATTGTTACTGTCGTTGCTGTTTATCGTCGATCCCAGGCCATGCTAACAACAACGTATTTCGTCTAAATTCTCGTGCTGCGTTGGTTCACAATTAGTTCTGCATTCTCTCAACTGCTCGATTATCGATACGAATACTTTCTTTGTGTCGTAGAGTAAGAGAAACTTCAGTTTTAATTCAGGTTTTGTATTATTGGATTTTGTGCTTAGAGTACAGCTAACGGAATATTCTAATGTTATTGTGGAGTTTTAAAATCTTTGAACGAACTGGACAGGCAGCTACAGAACGAGGTGCACATACCTGCAAGAAGTACGAGCTACATTGACTAAGCTATCACCTGTTCATTTACCATATAGATTAATCTGCAGTAAGAATATCGTATAGCATTCTCTAAGTGACTGCGTGATCGTGGAGAAGCATTTTCAAACTGATACGTGTGACGCGATCTTGGAAGATGTGTTTAATAACAACATGACAAGTGGAATAGGGCACTGTCTTCATTTTTCGTACAGTTTTGAAGGTTAGCTGCTTGACTTGTAGAGGCACACCTCTTTACTTAGTTTTGACGATGGTCACATCCTTTCATAGTATATTCTGATTTAATTGCTTGGTTTCAAAGTTACATCGTCAGCGATATCACCGATCTGTCTCACTTGTCGATTAAAATTACATACTGTGGCTCATCCAAAGGTGGATGCCGAGAAATATGAGAATGCTTAGAGAGAACGAAAAAATCATTAGCTGCACACGTAATCTGAATGGCACAATAACTTGAACTTGTGATTCGAGAGAGAGTTCGTTAATTGGAGCTTAGTCGTAACGGAACGCGACACAGAAACGCTTCTATAAATTGCTGAGGCTTCGGCTAACTTCGTTCGAAGACCGCTAGTAAACTGCGTGGCCTCGTTGCGGAGTCTTCGTAAGCCAGGTTGACGGTGGCGCCACGTACGCCTACAGCCTCAGGTGGAGCTTCAAGACGGCCATAGACTGTCGAGGCTGTCACATGGTCCACTGCCAACCTTGGGATGCGTTCTGCATGGTGTGGTATCGATACTGTACGACACCACAATAGAGTCCTACGGTTGGTTTATCTTCCGCCTGTGAAAGAGAAAACACGTTGAAAATAGGTGCAATCTGCGTACAATCATGTTTAGCAGCGCTGGCACCGTATCAAAGGAAATTTTCCTGTCTTATTGCTTAAGGAAATTGGATTAATATCCTGGAATACTGTCAGCTGTTAAAATCATACGGTTTTATTGGGTACTCGATTGTTTTCGTCATTTAGATACTGCTCGATATATTTCAATCACGAAACATGTGTATTTCGTCGTACAAACATTTCAGTTATTTAAATTTTACTTCAGTGCTCATTTAAGCTTTGCTATCGTCGTGTAAAATAGTTAGGGAC
The DNA here is from genome assembly GCF_023864275.1 of Schistocerca cancellata. Classification (NCBI taxonomy): domain Eukaryota; kingdom Metazoa; phylum Arthropoda; class Insecta; order Orthoptera; family Acrididae; genus Schistocerca; species Schistocerca cancellata. The sequence goes on from NC_064626.1 coordinate 255,237,476, forward strand.
ACAGTAATTATTCGCGTTGCTGTTTAATGTCGATTTCCGGCCACGCGAACAAGAATGCAATGTCGCCTGCACTTCGTTGCCTAGCAATTACTTCTCTCGTGTACTTGAAGTATCGTTACGAATACATTCTGATTAAAAGGAAGTTCACCTTTGATCGAAGTATCGCAGTGTTGATTTGGTATTTGAATACAACTAACGAACCATTCTAACGTTCTTGTGGAGCCTTAAAAGCTTTGAAAGAAGTGAACACCCAGTTTCAAGGCGAGGTGCAACGTACCCGAAACAGGTATGAATCACAGTGCCTAAACTTTCACACATTCATTTACCATAATGAATCACACATAGTTATAAGAGTTTAAATGACTGGGATGTATTAGCGTTGCGACAGAGCGTGATATAATTTTGGAGACCTGTAGTTAGTTACGGGATGCCACGTGCAATAGTTCATCGTTTTCTCTTCCCATGTGATTTCAAGACTTGTGTGCTTCACTTGTAGAGGCACAGCTCTTGACATAAGTTTTGAAGATATTCATGTGCTTTCATCACGTATTATCAAATTGATTGCTTCGTTTCACAGTTATAATGGTGCCACCGATCGTTCTATCTTAATTAAACATACATATTGTCTGTGAACATTGCAGGTTCGTATTGCTGTAATTTTATGCCGTCTGTGAAGAAAGAGACTTGTTGGGAAATCGTTTCAGTTGTGTAGAGTCGTACTGAATAGAAATAGCACCGCAGGAAAGGTAGTGGTGGATTCATATGGGTGGCGTGCGGAGCGCGGCGTCCCATCCACTACCCCCCTCCCCTCCCCCACCGAGGCAACAAGCATTGGCACCCGCGCCTCCCCCGCCAGTGTCAGCCCGCACGATATTCGTTCGTTTCTTTTGTCAGGCGACTATACTGAATCGAGTTAGCGAGTAGTTGTCCTTTCCCATGTAGCATACGCGTTCGCGTCTTCATATTTTATAGGTTTCTGCTGGCACATAGTTACAGCAGTTAACACATAGCTATGAGAAAAGTCGCGGCCATTCTAGTGATTTCGATACGTTAGTCTGTCTGGCATTTGTTCGAGAGAAGTTACTAATATTCTGATGTTGTCTTGTGTCTTAGAACCTGCGGTATGTAGCGTTATAAATACGGACTATTCGCCGAATACGAACCTAGTTTACATTCAGAAGCAGAAATATTGAGACTAAAGAATAAATAAGTAAGAAGTCCCAATTGTAGCAAGTGCAAGTGTGAAGATTAGTCAAGAGTGAGAGTGATCAGTTGATTGTGTAGTATTAATAATAATAATTCATAGTAATATCTCAGTGAAAATATTGTTAGGAGACTCGTAACAATATTTTGACTTATACCGTAACAATAGTTTCCCATACCTAACGTATACGAGTTAGGTATGGGAAACTATTAATGCGTATATCTCCGACAATAGTGACTTTCGAGAAGATTCCTAAAACCGCAGCGTTACTATATAGGCTCTCTATCGAATGCATTAGAGACGAACGGCTTAGCTCTGTTGAATGCTCACCCTGACAATGATTGTCGTATTGACAATGTAATTAACCAATTTGTCAGGAAAAATAGGGGCACTGAATTCATCATTTAAAGAAGAGAACCACAACTGTAACTTTTTTGTATCGTAAGATGGCATTGCCTTGCATATGTATATAATCAGTTTAAACAAAACTTTCTCAGACTTTGCATGTGACTTAACAGATTATTTTTTTATTACGGTAAAAGTAAAGGTCGCTCAAAATATCTTGAGCGCCCCCTCCTTGAGGTTTTTCTGTATCCGCCACTGAGAGAAAGTGCTTTCTCTTGCTGTTGTTTAGCTCAATTGAATTAATATGGTAAAGCAACGTTAGCTGTGAAATGCATTTGATATTTGTAAGATATCGGGGATTTTGTTCATTTAGATATCACTGGGTATATTTTAATCGCAAATATGGCTATTGCGTCGTACATGTAATTGCTTAGCTTACATAGCGGGGAAGAGTACTTTAAGGTTCAGCATTGTTGTCGATGACTTTGACACAAGGTAGGAACAGTGAAGCACCGCGAGAACAAACCGGCTAAGCTAAATGGGTGCAGTACAGATCTTAATCTCGTCAGACACCGCAGAAATATTTAGGATGTAAGCCACCTCATGTTGCAAATCGTATACCACTAACATATTGCCATACGTACATACAAATGAAACTGCGGTTCCTGCCTTACAGCGCCACAGTCAACGAACGTAATGTAGTCAGCAAATCACGCTGTAATGTCTGGCCAGCTGTAATAACTGAGCTATACTACTAGTATCGTGGATTACCAACGGCGGATTAAAATAATGAACGCCGCGCGGGATTAGCCGAGCGGTCTCAGGCGCTGTAGTCATGGGCTGTGCGGCTGGTCCCGGCGGAGGTTAGAGTCCTCCCTCGGGCATGGGTGTGTGTGTTTGTCCTTAGGATAATTTAGGTTAAGTAGTGTGTAAGCTTAGGGACTGATGGCCTTAGCAGTTAAGTCCTATAAGATTTCACACACAAGTTGACTAGTCACAAATGGATAAGCTTATTGAAATAAAACGATATTTCATCGAACTGGATTTAATAGGCCGTCTGTTACACTGACACCTATTTTATTACAAAAGCTAAGAGTACAGATGTGTCGTCCAGTCCCAAGTTTTTTCTTGCGATCAGTTTGTGAGACATTGCAATAAGATTTATTCATGGAGACAGTCTGCCCATACCTAACATGCTGCCCGTTATCATTGCAGCGATGTTCCGGCGCATAAGGAGGTTTTTCTCCCGGTGCGTAGGAGGGGAGAGAAACGAAGTTCCGCGACTGCAGAGGAACTTAGTTGCTGTTCGAGGTACTTTGGAGGTGAGCCATGTCATTCTGCATTAGTGATAACGTTATATACAAAGCAGTAAGGTTTTAGACCTATCTCATTGTACATAACATAGCCAATAGCTATTTCAGACTACCACGATTTACTGTAAATACATTTCTGGTTAAATGTTCTATATGGGAACAGATTACAAATAATACACCTTAGACAAGTATCTCCCAATGAGTGTCAGTTACGAGGGTTATATGTTGGATTCGGCGCAAGAAAGCCAGGGCGTTTATGGACGAGGATGGTTGAAAGTGGTAAAACATTAAAAATACAACAAAACATTTAAATCTAAAATTTCTGTAGGACCTTATTCACACGCACACGTAAACATACACACACAAACAAACACACACCAAATACACACACATACACACGCACACACACATACAGAACTATCAAAATCATATTCATAACCTTTCCTAAAACTGATGAGAAAATTGATCGCGATTCACTGGTTCCTTGGAAGTATCCAAAACACCACAACGGGTGAATATCGCTGGTGTGTGGATGGATTTATTAAACACTGGAGAAGAATGGGGTATGAGGGAAGCTCAGTATAACACAAGAGCCTACAACCTAAAACTTGGACTAATGTCCACGTCCAGTACAAAATTTTCAAACTTTAGCGTGCTCTTTTCAACTTCAGCTAAAATTTAAGCAGGCTTTATGGCCTTGTGATCAAGAGACAACATAAACTTGAATTGTTGCGTAAAGGAATTTGTATGCCACAGGCATCACAAATTTAGTGGCCGTGTCCCGAGAATATGAACCCATTAGTTGGAGCTTTGTCCTTTTTGCAGGGAAGTTAGGTCGACTTCATTGCATCGAAATGATCGGTATGAGATGGAACTTGTCCGGGGTGATTGGCTAGTCACACCTTCTCCCACAGTAGTTTGTCTCTCTGGTCCTCAGGTTAATGACTCGTTGTGTCACAGTGTGTTCCCTACAGGCCTCCTTGGCTGCAAAAATTGTCAGCTCCTCTCCCCAGATCCCATATGCCCTATTTTCCCTCCGCCATGTTACTAGCACATTGTATCCGATTTTTTAACGTTAGGTACCATTGGTTGATAATCTTGCCCTAGTGCCGATAAAATGGTTGTGTGAACTCCACTGAGCGACATTAAATTTATCACTGACACAGGACATAGAGAGTTTAGACCAACCAAATGCGTTATCATGCTGCAAATTTTTGTGTGTCATTAGTTAAGAGTGCGCGAACTATAATGATCATACGAATTAGACTTGAGAATCGATGTGTCCCTTTTAAGTAGTAGAGGTTAATGCTGAAACGTCTTGTAAGAATGAAGATTCACTTAATATGCGGCAATACGAGTGACTGGTTGATGACGGCATTGTTAATCATCTGGTTGATCTACCAACTACCAGCTGCGTGGGGTGAATATCAAATGACCAAAGAAAATGTAGACTTTGTTTGAGACTTAACAACAGTGTTGTTGGGTTTCGGAGGTATACTAGTTGTGTCATTCGTGGAGTCAGAAAATAGAGGAACTGCAACTGTTAGTAAAACGTGTTACAGTCCCTGTTACTTTGCCTTGAGAAGTAAAAACATGCAAATAAACGATTAAATAGGTAGCAGAGTCGCTGTCTTCAAGTAATTCTGCTGTGACCCTCTGCTCTGCCGATCGTGGTAGTAATTTGCAGATTTACAACAATAAAGTGTTGGTAGTTAATCAAAATACGTTTGGGCGTTCAGACACCTAGAACCAATCTCCAACTCTCCAACATGGCCAAGAGATTGGTGTAACTTGGATATTAGAGTCAACCACTGCACACTTATTATCGTTGCTTGCAGTCATGAAAATTTATGATAAACTTAAAAATTCGCAACTTAGAGATCACAGGCTATCAGTTGTTTTTAATATCAATGTTTGCTGAGAAATGTATTTGGCAGTGATGTTCTTGGATAGTAAAACAGTCATCGTATTCTTCAAATCGACGCCTGTAGCCTGCAAAATTTGTGATAATTCTTAACACTTGTACATGTTAGGAACTAGCAAAATTTCTGAATTACTCCACATTTTGGATGTCACAGAAGTAATAAGTTCTTTTCCAACAGGAGCGTCAGTTCACGCTTGACGCGTTCTTCATGGAGTTGTTGCAGAATCGGCTACAAGAGGAGCAAGAGAGCCGTGCTGCTATGGTGAGTTTAAATTCGATCAATATAGGAAACAATAGATTTGGTTTCAAAAGGTATTTTTTATTTTGTAAACACATCGCCACTCAGTTCATAACGTGATACTAGGTAATGCTCTACTTCTGGATACTTTTCCGAAATGTTCTTCTAATTTTGTGCACAATACTTCCAAGACAACCTCAAAAGTCTCCCTCTGGTGTTGCGAGTTTTGCAGTTAAGTGCATTACTGCCTGAACTCCAACCACTCAGCAAACGTCGCCCCACCCGAAGAAGGTGGCTCTGTTTGTCATTAAAACACTGCGAATAAAAGAGAAACTACAAGTCATAAATCCCGAAAGCTCCCCATCAACCTATCACTTCGAGAAAACTTAAGTGTTTACAGAATATTAGTTCTTTTTAGCATTAATGTTTGCTGGGAAATGGACTTGGCAGTGATGTCACTTGAATAGTAAATTAATCACTGTATATTTCTAATCGATAACTGTATCCTGCAAAATTCGTAATAAATGTAACATTTCGTAACAATTGTACATGTTAGGAACTAACAAATCTTCTGAATTACGCCATAAAACTAATAAGTTCTTTTCCAACAGGAGCGTCAGTTCACCCTAGACGGGTTTTTCATGGAGTTGCTGCAGCAACGTCTGCAGGAAGAGGAATAAAGCGATTATGTTTACGTAAGTGAACTCTCGATCGTTATTAAGAAAAACAGATTTAGGTTTCAAAGCGTGTTACAAGTGTCATGATCACATCACACACACTTCAGAATGCGATACTAGTTAATGTTATGCTTTCGGTTGTTTTGCGGAGTTGATGTTACCATTTTGTGGACAGTACTTCGATGAGCGTCCCAGCCATCTTCTTCAGGTGTCATGAGTTTTACTGAGATGTTGTATATTCTCTGCCTGGACACCAACCAGTCAGCGAACAGCGCACTTACTGAAGAAGTTGACTCAGAAGGTCGTTGAAATATTATGCCTGAGATACGAACAACAACTGGCTTGAGTCACAGAAGCAAAACATTAACCAGCCGGCCTTGGTGGCCAAGCGGTTCTAGGCGCTACAGTCAGGAATCGTGCCACCGCTATGGTCGCAGGTTCGAATCCTGCCTCGGTCTTGGATGTGTGTGATGTCCTTAGGTTAGTTAGGTTTAAGTAGTTCTAAGTCCTAGGGGACTGATGACCTTAGAAGTTAAATCCCATAGTACTCAGAGCCATTTCAACCATTTGAGCCAAAACATTAACCAGTCACAATGAGGAAGCCTCAGAGATCAAGGGATATTAGTTATTTGTTAGTATCGCTAGTTACTGAGGCTCGGACTGATCAGTGATGCTTTTCGGATATGAAAATCAGTCAGTGTATACATAATATCGTTAAGCGTAGCCTGCAAAGTAAGCGATAAATTAAATACATTGCAAAATTTGTACATGGTAGGACCAGCACATTTCCTAAAATACTCCACATGTTATTTATAGTAATACTGATAAGTTCTTTTCCAACAGGAGCGTCCGTTCACCTCTGGCGCGTGTTTATGGAGTGACTGCAGAAACGGCTGCAGGTCTAAGAAGAAAACCGTGCTGCTATAGGTGAGTGGAAATTCCATCAGTATATGGAACAACACATTTGTGTTTCAAAGTGTATTTTTCGTTTCGTGTACACATCATTACTCAACTGAGGACGTGATAATAGTTAATACTCTGCCTCCGGATGTCACTAAAACGCTACCAGATTGGGTACGTCGAAAACGTTAACAAACTTAAGTGCTAAAGTCTGTGAGACAAATCGGCCATTAAAAGCACTGTGAAATGTCTTATCCTCAGTTTTGTTACTCCAATACGCCTTACGCGTTTCAACGTTCTATCGTTATCCATGTAAGAAAAGAGAAAACTGCTATCCTTGGTACTACATGATGTTACATTTGCTCTGATTAGGTGAAGGCATAATATAGAAAGTACAAATATGGTTTAAAGCTTACGAAAAGCGTAATGTCAAAAAGGATACACAGTATGTAGACAACATTTCTTCACAGCAAGTAAGTGCAGTATGACTTCGCGGATTAAGATGGATACAAAGTGGAATAAATCGCTAATTGAGGCTAAGTAGTGATGTAACGAGACAGTTGTTTGTGAATACGAAGAAGTATTTAACCGATTACATCACACAAATATTTGTCAAAAGTATTTTTAAAATAAGGTCGTACTAAAGTACAGGTGGCGCTTATGAATCGCTATGTCCGCCACTAACATAATGGGGTGAAAATGAATAACATTTATTCTGGGAATAAATGTCACAAACCAAAATTATTACCGAGTATTATTTAATTATGTCGTTATTTTTCTTCCGTTTCACACCCACCTTGGTCATCAACTGATAAGTACTTGGAAGATACTACTTAGCGCTTGACGCTGTATGGAATAAGTTGAAAGCTCTCATTTACAATTAAATGCACTTTTCAGTGCTTTCAAGATATAATTTAATCATGATAAGCAGTGTTGTTTTTGTAATAAAAATAAATAATTTTGTAGGCAACGAGCTACACCCAGTTTTATAAAAAATGTTATTCGAAGCATATGCCAACCTTAGTCCTGTTGATATACTTCCCCTCCCGCCTCTTCGTTCACTCCCCTCTCCTTCGCCCCTTCCCTAGCAATCCCGACTTCTTTTATCACACTTAATAATTTAGGATACAATGCCTATGAATCCAAGATACGATTCATTATATGTTGACTTGAATCTTCAAGAATTCGCCTGTATTCCATGAATTTCAAAAAATGTAACATTGAAATGTAAACCAGTTACTACAGACGTATAAATATGACTGTGCCGTTATTGTTATTTGTTAATTTCACAACAGTTTTATGCAGGGTAATCTGGGCAGTTGCTATTTTATTATTGGTTAACTATAGTATGTCATTTTCAAAGTTTACGTCTTGGAGAACAGTTTTGGTTTGAGTCGATCCTTTCCTTTATAGCGCTCATTCGTTTGTTCTGTGTTATGAAATTTTACTTTTAATAACAGATATGGCGCTACATGAACGCCACCTGTTCTTCGATATAATTAATGTATATCACGACATGCATTTAAGAAAACTTCTAGTAAACTACATTATACACTTCATGTATTCCTTTCGGATGAAATTATTTAAGCGATGTAATTGTTTGAACACGTATTCTTGTTTACAAACAAATGCCTCATTATACCGCGACCTTAGCAGTTTATTGCACTTAGTATCAACCTTGATCCTTGAAGCTAGTTTGCACTATTCTCCTGTGAAGGAATGTTGACTAGATACTATACATCTGTTCTCGTACGTTTATAATTAGTTACAGGAATGACATTAAGCATTCGGTGAGCTTTAAACCATATTTGTACTTTCTATAGTGTGGCCTACATTTAATTTGTGAAAACGTAACACATCTTCTATTTCTAGTGATGCTTTGTATTTTGATAGCCTTTGGTAGTGACGTAATGTCTTAATGATTAAGGGGTATTGGAACAGTAAATTTATGGCCAAGACACGTCAAAGTGTTTACTTGCAATTTATTCCTTAGCATATATATAGCATCATTTAAGATTTCAAATACGTGCAATATGGTCCTGAGTTCGGATGAATACAACCCTCAATCGACGGACACTTGAATGGAAGGTACCGACAGGACAGCACTGTCGAAATACATATTCTGCTCTTATTCTATAAAGGTTGTGAATATGCGAGTAGATACATAGTCCTTTTGCAACAATACAGTTATTTCACTGAAATCTTGGTAGAATCTATCCAAACACAGTAATCAAAAGTTCAACCATGGTTACCTACACTTTTACAGTACCGAGTGCGGTTCAGAAAACATTCTGCCGTACATCCTCCTTCCAATAAAACTGTTATCGATGTTTCAGTATAGTTTCACCTTCCTTATCCCACCTTTTACATTGTCTCCTGGTTCCGTTCTTTTATGCTGGTTCAACGTTTATTTTTTTTGACATATAATTGTCAGTGAAGCCCTTCGAACTTTAACTGAACATTTGTGCACTGTATTTTAAGATATTCTATGATTCTGTTACGGGTATATATACCATTACACACAGATCTCTCGGTTTCATCGTGCATAGAACTTAATTCGGGATAGTGCATAATTTTCTGTGAGGTTTCTACTATTTCAGATTTATTCTGATACTTATTGCAACTATCTGCCGCCATGACACAATGATTTTATAGTCTATTTCAACAGAAGAAACTGTATTCAGGGAGCAGGGTGGAGTCAAAACGTCACTACTCGTAGTTTCCACGTTGAAATTCATATCTACGTGTGTCATGTCAGCCCTCCATATTTATAAACTCGAATTTGTCCTAGCTCACGCCAGCCACCTCCGCGCCCACCACGGAGGCTGCGCACTTCACACCCCGCAGCTCTTCAGAGCCGCCGCGTCAGAAGCTGCGTATGTGGGGGCGTCGCCGTCACCTCGGCGCCTGTTGAAGACTGCCAGGCTGCCAGACTGTGCGACTGTGACACTGCGGCCAGTTCCACCTGAAACCGCACCTACCGATTCAATAAAAAAATCGAATTAATGTGATACCATGGTCTCGCTTTTTATTTTAGTTCAAGCAAGGTGGCGTTGTGGTAACACACGGAACTCCCATTCAGACTGTCGGTAATTCAAAACCGCTGTCGACTACCAAGATATGCCTATAGGTTTTCGGTGGTTTCTCTAAATACATTAAGGCAAACGTATGAATGGTTCCTTCAGAATATCATCTTACGATTTCCTTCTCCACTGTGAGCTCCGTCTGTTATTACATCTCCGTTGATGGACGCAAGATCCAAATATTTCGACTTCTTCTTTTTATTTGAGTAAGAAACTGATTTGAGCAATATTAAAAAATCAGGAAACTATCGTGCTAATGGTACACGAAAACAAGAATTCACGCCACTATCTTTTCAAAATATGATATTTTCACACTAACTTTAATACTTAAAAGAGTAGAGTGGCTGGGAAATCCCTGCATCTAAGGATAGCAAACTAGTTCGTATAATCCTCAGTGAGCCACATGTATCATGAACCTAAAGTTTGCAGAAACTAAACGGCGATCAACATTTGATGCCCTCTGTATACATTGCTCATCGCACTCGGCTACTTTTTACTCTTTGGTGACTACCTTTACTCATACGTAGAAAACTATATGGGTGTGAAATAGTAGGTATGTTGATACACACAGCAACTGATCATTATAGAAGCTTGACGAGTGTCTTTGCGAGTAGGAAAAATAAATTAAAGCATTCTTAGTGTGCGCAAAATGGTGCTCCGTTGTCCGAAAAGCGATTGATTAGAATCCCGACATAACCCCAAAGAAGTAAACAAAATAGTCATAGCTAAGCATACGTATCTGGATCATCTTGTCAGGTTAACAATTTGTCACATTCCGTACTATTCAGTAACGTTCATGGCCGTAAAAGTAATTACAACCTGTAAATATTTAACGAAGTAATTCTGCCCCAGAAATAAAATAAGAAAAACGTTAGGTATACTTCGGCTACTTTAAGCTACTGCGTTATGTAATTGTGACAGGTAACTTACTCTGTATCTACCGAAGGACTTAATGTGAAATGATATCGCAAGCATCAAATAAGAAAATGTGGTAAAGTGGTGACTTAAAAGAAATTGAGTTGAAGATAATATTGCTAATAATTTCAGCCATTTATCTTCACTTGCTGCCTCACTTATGCTTTATAATATAGATGAAACCTGTTTAGCAATATACTGTTATTATAGATTAAGTGTAAGTGAACTCAATGTAGGTAGAAGAAATCATAAAGAATCTAAATGGTGCTTCATAACTGCCATCCTACAACCCACAGTACGAGAATTACTAGGTAAAACGTATAATTATTACATGATTCAGTTCTTTAGCTGATATATTACAACTAAAGAAAAAATATGTGCAGTAACACATTAATTCATCTTCCTAAAGTGAGGTAAGAATTATCCAACGTGACACTGGAATTCTAGTGGGAACTGTATTCAACATATTTTTGTAAATAACTTTCAGAATATTCGTGGCTACGCTGTGCTTAGGATATGCCAGATCGGAATACTTTTTCCAGAATTATGCGATAGCAAAATCATCTATTGCAGAACACAAACAAATTTTCTGTCCTACGCCATATACTTTTTGTTTCATTTTTCTCCACCTTAAATGACACTACCTCTTATGCAGATAAATTACCTCATATGGATATTTATAAAAAGTAAGATATAAGACTCTTAAATTTAGTTATTCTTATACTGAAGAACTTTCAATGGGTTTCGTTCACTATACTATTATACATGCACCTTTTTAATGTATTAAAATGTAACCCCTAGTGCCATATATGCTTGCACTCTCTGGACTGTCTGAAGCACAGTGGATTATTGAGATAAACGCAGTGGCTTCGACAGCATTCGTCCGATTTGACCAAAGACATCATGGCGATGCCAAAAATGCAGTAAACATTTGATTTAAAAATGACGATCAGGACATGATTACCACCCATACCCAGGGTACAAAAGCATAAAAATCAATTACAAATTCGAACAATTTCTAAATAATAAATATTGAAAGTAAAAGCAAAACTACGGGAAATTGGGACTTACTGGCGGAGAAAAATTGAATTCTTAAATAACAACCACAAAATCAAGAATAGACTACAGCACATAAACCTAAATAACCGGAACGGCAACGGTTGGTACCAAAGATGCAGAAAAAAGGTACATCAAATCAGCGCTATCTAATTCTAGTCGAAAATATCGCTTGACGTATGTAGCCCAACAGAAACGCATGAGAGACTTTGTTTTTCCACTGAGTTGTTATTTATTTAACGTATTCTTTCGTTTCACACCAGGTTTCGTATTCTCAAGCCACTGTCCAGCGGTTACCTGTATAGAAACCACATAATAATTGCACTTAAACCTGGCGTGGAATGAATGAAAATTTTGGGTACTTAACAATCCTGTAGGGGAAAAAGCCATACACATTCAATATGTATATAACTCTGCTACCCTCAAGAATAAGAGGTTAAATGGAATAGACAATGGAAAAAAAAGAACTTAAAACCAACAGCATCACAGAGAGCAATAAATCGGAATGCCAAAAGCGATACCAGTACAGATAATCAAAGTCTCCAAAAGTAACTACAATTACCGAAACACTTCAACAGGAGCTACATAGCTCAACTTAATATTCCGATGCCAATGCAGACAACAAGAAACGCGGTATCGAAAAAACGGCTGGCTTAAGTTTTACTCGCGCCAGCGGCGGCGTAGTGTGCT